>NC_087087.1:3460444-4060444 GCF_036172545.1 Culicoides brevitarsis | reverse complement strand
TCTTGAGTAACTCATCGAGTTTTTTTAATAAATAAAAGATGGAATTATCGAAGAAGTAAAAACAACAAAAACAAAAGGCGAAAATTAGTTCCGAAAAATACATTAACCATAACATGTCAGAAGAGTATTTCGGTTTGTACGTGATTCAATTTCAAACGGCTTTGATTTCTTCTTCTTCTACTTCTTGTTTTGTTCTTAAAAGCTTTTTTGCATGATTCGGAGAAGATCGTCGACGTGTGAAGAAAAAAAGAGTATTAATGCAGAGAGATTACACAATCAAAAATAATAAAAATGATTCTTCGCGCGATTTTTTTTTTTTTTTGGGAAAAACGAAATTCTATAGATTGCTAAATAGCATGACAGCGCACACAGCACTCAACTTTCCATTATTATATAGCAGCAACGATAATGATGATATAAAATAAAATAAATAAATAAAAGAGAGTTTCGTCTTTGTAACGTTGCGTCATGAAATTTTTGCATGATAGAATTAAGTTGGCTTATTTTGGCAACATGAAACGAAAAAAAAACAACAACAATCTCGAAAAAAATTTTTTTGATGGAAAAAGCAAACAATGACGCAGATTTTAATAGAACGCCTGAAGTATCGCCTGACGTTAAGTAATCTCGCACACACCGTTATATCGCGAATAATTGCTGTTTTATGAACCATTTTGTGTGTTTTTCAATAATCATAAATAATTTCATGTCAAAATTGATATTTTTTAATTTTTTTTTTCGAAATCGTACCATTTTCATTCATTGCGTTGTTAAGTGTTTCAATGCAGATAGAACGAGCTGCAGTCTCATTGTATTTACTTTTCTTGTAGTTTTAGTTAAATTTCCGTATGATTTATGGAGCGCATGAAACTTTGGCATGCACGTCTCGATAATAATAATAATGAAACGAAATGAAATAAAAAAAATCGATTATTTATTGTTTCTGTCTATTTTTCTCTTTGCAGTCCCTACAACAGGGCACCACACAATGGATGAAGAATTGGAAAATAAGCTATGAAAAGTAAAGGGGCGTTCGTGCCCCACAGTGACCATGGGGTTGCCAAAACCAAAAACTATATCAGTAGCGAGAAGAAGTTAGACATCAACAGCAAGAATGATCATCAATTGTTTCATCGCAATTCGCGAGATTTTGTCGTTGGCACGTGCTTTGAGCCATTTACGTCGCGCCAACCCTTTTTCGTTTTTATCGCTTGGTTCTTAGTTATTGCCATCGCGAGTACGTCGCTCATTGATGCGAGTGACGATGTCGCGGCAAAAGCAGCTTTCGGAAGTGCCGCACTTCCCGTTTATAACTTGGGAGGACCCGATGCGACGGCGGCGTATGGTAAGTTGAAAATTTTCTTTTAATTTTATTTTTTTAAATTTTGACAATAAGACTTAAAGACTCAATAAATTATCTTGAAAACAAAACATGGATAAGTTTTTAAACGAAAATCATGACTTTTGACTTGAATCAATTCAAAACTATAGTATCTATAAGACCTTCATTAAGAGCTTTTGTATAAAATTTTATCAACAATTTCTAAAAGAAAATAAAATAAGCATTTCTTGATAAGTTTGAAATTTTCAATACAGAACTAAAGTATTATTTTTATATGATAGATAGCGCTAAAGATTAAATTTTGAGTATCAGATTTTAATATATTTTTTTTTATCTAAAATGAATAATATTGACAAGAAAATCTTTTAAAGAATTTAAAAAATAGATGGCACTCTAAATTTGATAATTTAACGAATGTCAAATTTTTCATAAAATAGAGGGCGTTGACGATCAAATTTTGAGATACTCTTCAGGATTTTAAATTTTTACTTACATAAATTATTCTTAAATGAATAAAATTGAGAAGAAAAACTGAAGAATTTATTATACGATAGATGGCGCTGTAAATTTCTGAAGACAAAATTTTAAGTTATTTATCGTAATTTAGGTTTTTTTTACAAAAGTAACTGAAAATATGATAAAATAAAAATTTAAAAAAAGTATTTTCTTCGATAGATGGCGTTTTAATTTATAATATAGTAAAAAAGTCAAAGTTTTTATACAATAGAGGGCTCTGAAGATAAAATTTTGAGCCATTTATATAAATTTTTGGTTTTTTAAACTATTCAATATAGTAAAAATTTGAAAAAAAAAATTCTTTCTATAGATGGCGCTCTAAAAATCAATTACGAACAAAAGTTAAAATTTTTAAACAATAGATGGCGCTGAAGACAAAACTTTTAGTTATTTATCGTAATTTTAGCTTTTAGTTACGAAAATTATTCAAAATTGATAAAAAAAAATGAAAAAAAAGTTTTATACGATAGTTTTATGGCGCTTTTAATTTTTTTTTCTTCATGGATATTTAAACCATATAAAGTAACTTACAGAACTAAAACGCATCAAAATTGATTTCTGACAACCATTTTAGTTAATTCGATAGTAAGGAGTACAAAACTGACAATAACTCAAGGCTTGGTTTGAATTAATTGGAATAAATTTTATGCTTGGTTTGGATTAACTGAAAAAGACTTTAAAATTTAGTTAAAATTTCAAAACTTACCTGAAAGCTTCTAAAATCTTCGTTCATATTGTCCTGAATCTAAATTTAGAAAAATTGAGAAAATTTTAATGAGAAATAAATATAAAAAAATAAATTTGTTTTGAAGTTCAAACTCAAACAAATTAACTTACCAAACACTTCAAAAGTTTCAAAATACATCCAAAAACGTTGAATATTCATGAAAATCCTTCCTCCTCATCTAAAAGAGTAAAAAACCTCATTCTGCCCGAGAACAATGAATTGCAAAGCCAACCACAAATTCTCCGCGTGACTTCATTAGAGGACCATTAAACGAGTTTATCTCTCAAAAGTGCCATATATTCATCATACGCATTAATATTTAATTCTCTGTCAACGGTTCTTTTTTTTTTGTTTTTTTTTGCTTCTACTACTTTACCATGTTAAACAACATTCAAGGGTGTCATAAACTTGATCCCATTTATCTTCAACTTGACAAATTCATGTCATGTTACTTGCTGCGTGTAATGTTTTATTGAAACGTTTTTCCCCGAAAAGAAAAATTCTTTTCTCATATGTGACTTATTTATTGACAATTCCGGATTTTTGTAACAATGCTCAGTTCTTAAGCAGAAAAATTTACGGTTCATCGGGACTAAAGTAACAAATTTATCGTGCAGCTTCATTATTTCAATTTTTAGTTCGTTCTGACGGAAAATAAGCAACATTTTTTTTGTGTGTGTAAAATATTCATGAAATTTTTGTGGGAAATATATTTAGAAGAGGTGAAGAAGACGACACACAAATTGAAACAAAAAAAGAACAAAAAGCGAATATATGAATAAATTTTTAATGAAAAAGCGGTGAAACAGAGGAAGTTTTTGCATTTTTCTTGACAGCAACCACTGCGAATGACTGTCTGAGTGGTTTTATGGAAGGAATGGTTTCCGTTTCTGACAACAATGAAAGTTTGCTGCCTAAAAGAGGAAGTCATTCACTTGTGAAGCAGATTTTATGTTTTTAAATAAAAAATTCAAGTTGGACAGAAATTGACTTTTAATGAGCAGTAAAAATATGCTAAATTTTGTTAAATAAAAAAAATTTCTTAAAGTCATCAAAACACTTTAAGATCCCTTAAATAAGTAATTTTCGATCAAAAAACATGATTTTCGTTTTTTATGATGAAAAATCTTCGTAAATCTCTTTCATTATTAACCGCCTTGTGAAAAAATGTTCCTTCATCTCCAAATGAACCACTTGTTGATGATAAATGGTCCAGCGACTCGACCTTTGCTTCTCCCGTTAATCAAAAAATAAACTTCTCACAAAAGTTGTTTGTTTCCTTTTATACTTTTGTTCAAACAAAATATTTTAATAACAAAACTGAAACTTGACACGACATTGATTGAGTATACAAAAAGTTCAATTATTATTCACTCCTTCCATTTTTTTGCTCGAACAAATGAAAATCAAATTAATAACAAAAAAAATAAGGATTAATTCGCATTTTTTCGGAAGTTCAAATAACAGCGGCGGTAATTTGTTTCGTTCATTATAAAACTAAGTTGTAGTGTATACAAACATTGTAACAAACAAGCAACCGTAAAAATTTGTACATCGACCCATAATTTGTAACACAATGGCGAATGGAATGGAAGCAAAGTGAGCAAACGGAATACAAATCCCTTTTTATGCGTACCTTCAATGTAGTTTTTCAGTTTATGAGCCATTTTTTCGTTTGTATTTTATCACTATACCATAACTAAACCACATAAAATATTTAAGAGTTGAATGATTCGCTCGTTTTTTTTTACGAAACGTGTTTCGAGGAAAAAATGTGATTTTTCGTTGGAAATGTCTTTGGTTGGAAATAAAAAAAAATTAAGGAGAAAAAATTAGAGATAATAATTTTAAAGAAATATTTTTAAAGTTAGATTTTTGTAAAAAAAAAAAATTAAGTAAAAAATTGGAATAAAATTTAAAAATTAATTTAATAAATAAAATAAATTTAAAATCTTATCAGAATTTTTTTATTATTTAATTTTATTTAAAAATTAAATTTTTTTATTTTTAATAATTTTAGATTTAATTTAATTTTTTTAATTTTAATTAATTAATTTTAATTTTTTTTAATTAATTTTTTTTAAATTAAATATAAATTTTTTTAGTTTTTTAAATATTTTTTTAAATTCATTTTAAAAAAAAATATTTTCTTAAACTTAAATTTTTCAAAATTTTTATTTATTTAAATTAATTTTTTTAAATTAATTTTTTTTATTAAATTTATTTTTTTTAAATATTTTTTTTAATTTATTTTAATTTTAATTTTAAACAAATTTAAATTTTTTTTTAAATAATTAATTTAAATGGAAATTAAAATTAAATTATTTTTTTTTATTTAAATTAAATTAATTAAATTAAAAAATTTATTAAAAAATATTTTTTTTTATAAAATTTTTAAATAAAATTTTTTAATAATTTATTAAAATAATTTAAATATTTTTTTCAAATATCTTCAAAATTATTAATTTATTTTTATTTTTATGAATTAATTTTAATTAAAAATAACATTATTAAAATTAATTTTTAAAATAATTTTTTTTCATTTTAATTTAACTTTTTTTTAAATTATTTTTATTTTTGAAAAAGATGGGAGACAACTTTAATTTTAAAAATTAATAAAAAATTAAATTATTTAATAAAAATATGAAATTAAAAATTTCTGAAAAAAAATTTTCAAAAAAATATTTAAATTTTTTATTTTAATTATTTTTTAAATTTTTAATTTTTTTTTTTTTTTTGAACTTTTTTCTTAAGAATTTGAACAAATTCAAAAAAAATTGTAAAAAAAAAATTTATTAATTAAATTAAATTAAATGTATAAAAAAATTAAATATTAAAATAAAAATCCGCTCAAGTAACTTTTTTTTCACAAAACTCCATGAAATAAAAACTCATGTACCTCGTATTTTCGTACTATAAAAATTTTGTGTCGTCGTGTTTCACATCGCCGTGTAAAAAAGCCTCTTAACGCATAAGCCATTAGAGTAACACTAGTTTCGGTATAAAAATAAGCTTTTAATTGCTCTCATAAACGTCCCCATTCAACAACTACTACCTTAACGCTATGTTCGCGTGCAACTTGCTTCGAGGAAGGATAAAATTGCACGCAAAAAAAGTGAACAAAATTTAATGAAAAAGTTATGACATCAATTTTCTCCCGAAACGAAAGTTGATTTTTTTTTGAAGATTTTTTTTTCATTTGAATGTAAATATTGACTCAAAAATCCACAGAGACTCGAAGGAAGGAAGGAAAAAAATGTGTGAGACAAGGAGTATCGCATTTCTACTCTAACCTGAAAAAAAAAAATTATCGCCGAGTATAGTTTCACCAAAAAAAAAAGCGTATGAAATATTGTGCTATTTGATGTTGCGTGCTTTTGTGTATTTGCTCGCCCCATCGTCGTCGTCGTCGTCGTACATACAAAAAAAAATATTGATTTTCCTGAAAGTTTACTTTTATATATTTATGTTATTTTTTTTCGTACTGTTGTTTAAATATTTTCCCACCTGTAGTACTCGCAAAGCATTTTTAGTCGTTTCAGCAAAAAAAAAAAACGAAAAAAAAATCCGATGTTGTTACGCTCGACGAATGTTGAATGGAATCTCTCCCAGATGGTGTCATCGTTATTAGTGCGTATTTTTAAACAAATAAAAAATTCTCGGAAACAAAATACGAGAGATTACTGATAAATAATACGAACACGATTGTTTTTTCCGACACGATTGGACAAGAGGGAATAAATCTAAGTATTTATCCTTCGTTTTGTATCTTTTTACGACATCAGGATGTTTCGTCGTCGATAAACCAAATAATAAGGCAGAGGAGAACTTTTCAAAATCGATAATTGTGCAATGAACCGCGTAATTGTCACTACTGCAAATTTATCGATGTTCAAAAAAAAAAAAAAAAGTTAAACGAGAGTAATAAAAAGACGTGGGAATCAACAACTGATGTTGCATGCGATTCTGATTCCAAAGGGGTTCTTTACAAAAAGAGTTCAATTACACAGATCCGTGTCAGGCGTCAGGTTAATAGAGTCGTTCAATAAAAAGAGAAAAAATGAATAAAAATGTCAATCAAGAAAGTTTCGTGACAATTTAATCTACTTAGTTGGAATGGAGCTCAAATGGATTAAGAAGCGACGTGTTTTCTGATCTTCAGGTCATTTTTTATTCATGCTCTAATTAGAATATCGGGGACTAATTAGAGTTAGATTAGAGTTAGGGATGAAAGTTGTCTTTTAATGTGATACGGGAATTTTTTTAACAGCTTCGTATTTTTTTAAATTTGCTTGGTTTGGATTAATTGGAATAATTTTTTGCTTGGTTTGGATAAATTGAAATATTTTTTTGAGCTTAAAATCTTACCTCGGGCCATTTTGAAATAATTTTGCTTGTAATTCGCTATTTGTTGATCATGCTAATTATATAAAAAAAAATTTTTTTTTTAATTTTTTTAAATTTTTCAACCATCAAATTAATAATTATTAAATCAACTAAATTTTTTTTTTTGAAAATTTATTGTTTATCAATTTAAAAATATTTCTAAAAAATTAATTAAAAAATGTTTTATTAATTTATTTAATTTATTTAAAATTTTTTTATATTTAAAAACTTTTTAAAATTTTTTTTTTTAAAAAAAAATTTTAAAATTTAAATTAAATTATATGTAAATAATATTAAATAAATTTAATAATTTTTTAATATTTTTTTTTAATTTATTAATTAATTTAAAATTATAAATTTCATATTTAATTAAATAATAGAAAAAATTATATAAAAAAAATTATTTATAAAAGAATAAAATTGTTAATTAATTTTTTTTAATTAAAAAATTAATATTCTTAAATTAACTAAATAACTAAAAAATTCTATTTAAAATATAAAATTAAAAAAAAATTAAACAATTTTAAAAAAATATTTTATTATATTATTTTATTTAAAAATATTCAAATTTTAAAATTTAAATGAAATTAAGTTTAAATTAAATTAAACTAATTTTCCATTATAATTTTTTTTTATAAATTAATTTAAAATAAATAATTTAATATTTTATTCTTTAATTTAAAAAAAAAATAAATAAAAATAAATAAAATTTTTATAAAATTATTTTTTTATTTATTTTTCTTTAAATTAATAAATTAATAAACTTTTTAAATTAACTAAAAAATTATATTTAAAATTTTATCAAATTAAAAATTTTTGAAAAATATTTTATTATGATTTTATTTAAAAATATTAAAAATTTAAATAAAATTAAATTAAACCAATATTTTAATATTTTTTTTACAATTTAATTTTAAATAAATAATTTGATATTTAATTTATTAATTAAAAAATAAAAATAAATATAATTTATTATATTAAATTAAATAAAATTATTAAATTATTCAATAAAATTATATTATTTTTTTTAAAATTAATAAATTAAATTAATTAAAAAAATTATTCAAAAATTTTTATTTAAATTTATTAATTAAAAATAATCTAATGATAATTTTAAATCAAAAAACTTACTTGAATGGAAAACTTTTCCTCATATATCCTCGTCTTGTATCATTACTCATCTTTTCCTATTGTCCTGCAAAATGAGTCCTGCATAAAATTAATTGCCTCAGATTTCCCATTAAATCCGCTCCCTTTTGTCAAAATGATAGTTTCCTGTCGTGTGTTTCCGCTTTCGCAGCGCAATGACCCATTTATTCATGAAAATCCTGCAAATCATGTTCGACGACTTTCGAAAAAATTTTCTCCGCATGAAGGAAAATCCTCACAAATCAAATAAATCATTGTCCGTGACTTGACAGTGTCACACACAAATTCACATCCATTGTCTCAAAACCCGAAAAACGATATCGAACTCGAAATATGTACAAAACAGCGGCGATAATACTCTTTTGTGTGTGTGTGTCTTCTGTGCGATAAACTACTACGTGGAATGACATAATTGCAAAATAATGAAAATTATATTGCTGCCTTGTGTCGTACGTTGAACATTCAAACAAGTTGCACGTGGCATGTCTTTTGTGTATTTTGATATGAAAATATACAAAAGTTTTGTCGAGCGGTATTTTTTTTTTCATACGAACGAAAAAAAGAGGACGACGACATAAACAACTCTGCTATGAACGACGAAACAAAAGGCGACGAAATGAGAAACTTTTGCAATAAAACAGACATTTTGTGTGGAGACGCCCGGCGTTTTGTGCACTAATTATTTTTGAATGGCTCAGCGTGCCCATAAATGCGGGTGATAATGTCTTCCAGATGAAATGATTTGAAATGATTTATTGTTACTACATATGCTTCGTGAAAATATACCCGTGAGAGAACGAACATCCGTCACCGACACACTACTTTTCTTTGTCATCTTAGGTACATCAAAAATGAGCTATAAAAGTTTCCGAAGAACTTTTCCTCATTTTTCATGCGAAATAATAAGTTTATTCACTTCAGTTGGTTCAAAAAAAGATGACTTTTCACATTTTTGTACTCCTCAAGACTTATTTTCTCATTTTTTTACTCCTCAAGATTTATTTTCTCATTTTTTTACTCCTCAAAATTTATTTTCTCATTTTTTACTCCTCAAGACTTATTTTCTCATTTTTTTACTTCTCAAGTTTTATTTTCTCTTTTTTTTACTTCTCAAGTCTTATTTTCTCTTTTTTGTACTCCTCAAGACTTATTTTCTCATTTTTGTACTCCTCAAAACGTATTTTTCTCATTTTTGTACTCCTCAAGACTCAAAGACTTAAAGAAATTTCTTCAAAATAACTCCTCACTAAATTTTTTTTCATTTTCTTTCACAGACAGCGAAATCCGTGGCTCCAAGAAGTTCGGAGACCCGTGCGACTCGTCATGGGAATGCGGTTTTCCGCACGCCATTTGCAACAAAGACATCAAAAAATGTCAGTGCGACGATCGGTTTCCCGCAACGAATCATCTCGACAAGTGCGGAAAATGTAAGTATTAACGGATTATTAGCAAAAAACGTCGATAAATTCGATTTTCGTGTTTGTGGTGCGTGTATTAGAGCAAAAACGACGTGATAATGTACTAATGACAAGTCATTAACGCGAGATTACTTCCAACACGTTCGATTTAAAGCCTTCAAGAGAAGCAAAAAAAAGTTTAAAAATCTAACAGAAAAACTTTAATTGGAAATCTTTTTGTTTCTCGAATTGAAATGGAAAATGTTGGAATTGCATGTGATCACGATCAGGCAATTATTAAGGTAAAAGCGCCATCTGGTGATTATTTCAAAGATAAATGGCGTCCCTTGATGGGAAATTGCATAAAAACCGCAACAGATAATCCGAGAATGCATTACGTCAGAAAACCCACATTTTCCACAAAAGAATAACAGAAAAAGCAATATAAATGTTTTTATTACAACTTGTTATCCAAACTTTGGGAAAAATTTATCTATTGATGATTGCGAATGAAAAGTTTTTGCTTTGGTTGAACGACTGTTTGGAGACACACAAGAGACGAAATTTCCTGCATTTGAGTGAGTAACCTACTTTTTATTTGGACAATGCGTTGTTTCATGGAATTAGGGTGATTTTTTTTATTTAAAAAAAATAAATAAAATAAAAATTTTATTTAATTTTCTTAATTTTTTCAAAATTAATTTCATAGTTATTTAATGAAAAAAAATTAATAAAAAAAATTAATTAATTAATTATGTTTTTAAAAATATAAAATAATCAAAATAAATTTTTATTGAAGTTTTTAATTTTCTTAAATTTTTTAATTAATAAAAAAAAAATAATTAATTTTAAAAAATGGCTTTGAACAGTTTTTAATTAAAAAAATTAATTTGAAAATTTTTAAAACAAAACTATTAAAAAAAAAAGTTTCAATTTTTAAAAAAAGTTTTATTAAATTGTTTAAATAAGATAAATTATTCTGACAAATTTTTATCCATTTGGAAAAGATTTGACAAAAATTGCTTTGACACAGTTTTTGACACAATTTTTCAAATCAAAACTATGTCAAAGGAAAAAATTTTTTTCAGTTTCAATTTTTTGGCAGTTTTGAGTTATAAAATGATTAAAAATGATAAATTAGAGCCATCTGACAAATTTTTATCCATTTTTTGACAAAAATTGCTTTGACACAACAAGTTTTTTTGCTCTTGATTTAGTTTTCAAAACAAAACTATGTCAAAGGAAAAATTTTTTTTCAGTTTCAATTTTTTGGCAGTTTTGAGTTAAAAATGATTAAAAATGATAAATTAGAGCCCTCCGACAAATTTTTATCCATTTGGAGCAAAATTTGACAAAAATTGCTTTGACACAGTTTTTGACACAGTTTTTTTGCTCTTGATTTAGTTTTTAAAACAAAACTATGTCAAAGGAAAAAATTTTTTTTCAGTTTCAATTTTTTGGCAGTTTTGAGTTATAAAATGATTAAAAATGATAAATTAGAGCCCTCTGACAAATTTTTATCCATTTGGAGCAAAATTTGACAAAAATTGCTTTGACACAGTTTTTGACACAGTTTTTTTGCTCTTGATTTAGTTTTCAAAACAAAAACAAAACTATGTTCTTGAATTTTTTCAAAGGCAGTTTCAATTTTTTGGCAGTTTTGAGTTATAAAATGATTAAAAATGATAAATTAGAGCCCTCTGACAAATTTTTATCCATTTGGAGCAAAATTTGACAAAAATTGCTTTGACACAGTTTTTGACACAGTTTTTTTGCTCTTGATTTAGTTTTTAAAACAAAACTATGTCAAAGGAAAAATTTTTTTTCAGTTTCAATTTTTTGGCAGTTTTGAGTTATAAAATGATTAAAAATGATAAATTAGAGCCCTCTGACAAATTTTTATCCATTTGGAGCAAGATTTGACAAAAATTGCTTTGACACAGTTTTTGACACAGTTTTTTTGCTCTTGATTTAGTTTTCAAAACAAAACTATGTCAAAGGAAAAATTTTTTTCAGTTTCAATTTTTTTGCAGTTTTGAGTTATAAAATGTTTAAAAATGATAAATTAGAGCCCTCTGACAAATTTTTATCCATTTGGAGCAAGATTTGACAAAAATTGCTTTGACACAGTTTTTGACACAGTTTTTTTGCTCTTGATTTAGTTTTCAAAACAAAACTATGTCAAAGGAAAAATTTTTTTTCAGTTTCAATTTTTTGGCAGTTTTGAGTTATAAAATGATTAAAAATGATAAATTAGAGCCCTCTGATAAATTTTTATCCATTTGGAGCAAGATTTGACAAAAATTGCTTTGACACAGTTTTTGACACAGTTTTTTTGCTCTTGATTTAGTTTTCAAAACAAAACTATGTCAAAGGAAAAAATTTTTTTTCAGTTTCAATTTTTTGGCAGTTTTGAGTTATAAAATGATTAAAAATGATAAATTAGAGCCCTCTGACAAATTTTTATCCATTTGGAGCAAGATTTGACAAAAATTGCTTTGACACAGTTTTTGACACAGTTTTTTTGTTCTTGATTTAGTTTTCAAAACAAAACTATGTCAAAGGAAAATTTTTTTTTCAGTTTCAATTTTTTGGAAGTTTTGAGTTATAAAATGATTAAAAATGATAAATTAGAGCCCTCTGACAAATTTTTATCCATTTGGAGCAATATTTGACAAAAGTTGCTTTGACACAGTTTTTGACACAGTTTTTTTGCTCTTGATTTAGTTTTTAAAACAAAACTATGTCGAAGGAAATTTTTTTTTTTCAGTTTCAATTTTTTGGCAGTTTTGAGTTATAAAATGATTAAAAATGATAAATTAGAGCTCTCTGACAAATTTTTATCCATTTGGAGCAAGATTTGACAAAAGTTGCTTTGACATAGTTTTGAAGAAAAACCTAAGTCAATGCCGTCAAAACGTTAATTGTTTTAATTTTTAAAAAAAAATAATAAATGAATTTAATTAATTTTTTTTTTAATTTTTTAACTTAGATTTTTTAATTAAAGAAAAAAATAAAAAAAAAAAATTTAATTTAAACAAAAAATTAATTCAAAAATGGAAAAAAAAGTAAAAAAAAATTTCATATAAATTTTTATAAAATTTTCTGTTCACCCTAACAACCAGAAAATATAATTTTCCGACACAATTTTAAACAAAACACAACAAGGCAAGCATCACAGAGACACAGAGAGAAAGGACAATTGAACAATTCGATTGCTACAACATGATACGTCAACCGCACTTTATGCCTGTTTCAATTGGTCGGTTGCTGTTGACTTTTATCTCTCCGTGTGGCTTGAATATTTCGCATCAACTGTGGAATTGATAATTTGATTAAAAGACAAACTATGCTGAAATTATTAATTAGTCGGAGAGTAAATATCGTTCCGTGACAAGTTTGACGAGGACTGACACTAATTTAATTTTACTTTTTTCCTCGACAGGAAGCAGGCTCGAGAGACGATTTCGGAATTTCGAAATTAAACGAAAATTGAAATTGATTGGACTTTGAAGACAAATATTTATTTGTTGAGAGAAAGACAAGACAAGACAAAGCTCCGGAGATGTTTTTACGATGCAAAAATATTTGTAAAGTGAAGGAAAATCAACACAGAAAATCTTCCCAATCGGAAAACAATCAAAGTACAATTTGTAATAAATTCATTGATTGCTTTTTAAAGTGCCTGGCAAAGTACTTTTCAATTGCTATTTCAATAACGGGCTTTTATCTCTCCGTCTTCGTACATTCACACTACTCGTCATGTCATAATCAAGTGAGCTTGACATCTTAATCTGGATTCGACAATTTGAGACAAATTAATGAATCGTTAAAGAATTGATTTGCTTAGAAGAGCGATTTGGTTTAAATTAAGACGCACGAGGAAAAGTTGTCAATACGAAATTTTTGTGCAAAAAAAAAAGCGGCAGCAGGCTTTGACATTTTTCAAACAATCGCTTAATTTGGGTGACATAAATTACGAGTTTAGAAGGTGCGCAATTTTAAGTTTTGAATTTGATGAAAAAAAAACTTGAGCGCATTTTCGTTTTTTTTTTATCCATAGAAGTAAATTTTAAAATTTTTATGGAAATCGTCAAATTTTCTTTAAGAGAAAAAGCTTTTTCTTTAAATAATTTTTTTTTTTTTGAAAATGAAGAACTCCTTAGAAAATCGAATCGTTTATTATCAATAATTTTTACAAGTACGTGTTCCTTTTTTGATAGTCAGTCTCTGAAAATAAAATATATAAAAAAAATTTTTATAAAATAATTTTTTTAATAAAAAAAAAATATTTTTTTTTAATAAAATAAAAAAAAAAATTTTTTAATAAAATAAAATAAAAATTAATAAAATTTTTTAAAATTACATTTCAAATTTTAAATTAAATTTTAAAATTAATAAAATAAAAAAAAATAATTTTTTTTAATAAAATAAAAATTAAATTTTTTAATAAAAAAAAAAATTTTAATAAAAAAAAAATAAATTTTTTAATAAAAAAAAAAATGTAAATAAAATGTTCATTAAAGAAAATTTTTTTATTTTTTTTTATAATATTTTTTTTAAATATTAAAGATTTTTTAAATGATTATTTACTTTTTCTTAAGTGAAATTTTAAGGTTAATTAAGCTCAAACTTAGAATTAATATCTCCAAAATATATAATTATTTTTCCACAAAATAAATTTTATAAAAAAATATTTTTCATTGTAATAAATAAATAATTTAGTTAATTAAATTAAATTAAATATTAATCAATTTTTAATATATAAATTATAAATTTTGACTTTAAAAAATTAAATAATCTTAATTTAAAATAATTTTTGTAAATATTTTTAAAAAATTGGTATTTTATGAACATGTACAAAAATACAAAAAATATTTTTTTAAATCTGTTTTTAGGAAAAAAAATTTAAAATTAAATTTAAAAAAAATTAAATAAAATTATTAAATTAAATTAATTAATTAAATAAGTTTTTTTTACCAAAATCTCAAAATTGAAGTAAAAATTTCATATTTTACTGAAAAAAAACTTAAATTTAAAATTCAAATAAATTTTCTTACCAAAAACTTAAAATGAGAGTCAAAATCTCCTCTATTTCTAAATAAAAAATGAATAACAGACAGAAATTAATTTTTTTTTTTATTTATTTTTTAAATAATCAAAATGCATCAAAAACTTGTCACACTTAAATCAAATTGATCACTTTGACAGCTCTGCCGTTGTCGAACATAACAAAGTTTCCAAAAATACCAAAAATTGTTTGTTAAATATTTTGACTGTAAATCATACCCTTCTCTCTTTTAATTTTTCCGCCATTTTCCATGCGGAATGCAATTGAATGTAGCGCGACAACCAAAAAATAACAAAAATGCCATACCTACCGGAAAATGTATGATGACAATTTTTCGTTTTTCTCTGAATAACAACAAAAAAAAATAATCTCTCGATAGACTGAATGTCGAACAACATTACGTGAGAGGTCAAAATGTTGCCATGATGTGCATTCGAAATTTATTTATAAAAAAAATTTTTCGATTTTTTTTTCGAATCATGAAAAATTGCACTGAAGTTCATTATTTTTGCATGACGTGCCCCAAAAAATAATTTTTCTACGTAAAATATTCCATAAAGTAGACTAATTGCGGAATTTCATTAGAGAGAGCAAATTGTTAAAATTAAAATTTTATTGCGTTTCCGGAGTGTATTTAATGGATTGAAATATTTTTTGTGGTCCCATGTGTTTGTTGTAACTGCAAAAAATTATTATTTTATTAATTTATGGCATTTTCATTTTTTTTACAGTGGCAAAAGTCAACGAAAGCTGCTTTTTCACGGAGCAGTGCGAGATAATGACCGAACAGACAGAATGTCGTGATGGCAAGTGCATTTGTATGTTTGAAATGAGTCCAATTTTAAATCCGGATAAGACATACAGCTGCGTTGGTAAGTATGGCGTGACAGATTTTCTTGCTTTTTAAGTTTTCTTATTGCATTAAAAGTAAAGAAAAAGAAAATTAAAAACGTTTTTGATGCAATTTAATGAAAAAGCATTGCGATTTTGTGAGAAAAACTTACATTTTAATTAAAATTAAAATTAAAATTAAAATTAAAATTAAAATTAAAATTAAAATTAAAATTAAAATTAAAATTAAAATTAAAATTAAAATTAAAATTAAAATTAAAATTAAAATTAAAATTAAAATTAAAATTAAAATTAAAATTAAAATTAAAATTAAAATTAAAATTAAAATTAAAATTAAAATTAAAATTAAAATTAAAATTATTAAAATTATTAAAATTATTAAAATTATTAAAATAAAATTATTAAAATTATTAAAATTATTAAAATTATTAAAATTATTAAAATTATTAAAATTATTAAAATTATTAAAATTATTAAAATTATTAAAATTATTAAAATTATTAAAATTATTAAAATTATTAAAATTATTAAAATTATTAAAATTATTAAAATTATTAAAATTATTAAAATTATTAAAATTATTAAAATTATTAAAATTATTAAAATTATTAAAATTATTAAAATTATTAAAATTATTAAAATTATTAAAATTATTAAAATTATTAAAATTATTAAAATTATTAAAATTATTAAAATTATTAAAATTATTAAAATTATTAAAATTATTAAAATTATTAAAATTATTAAAATTATTAAAATTATTAAAATTATTAAAATTATTAAAATTATTAAAATTATTAAAATTATTAAAATTATTAAAATTATTAAAATTATTAAAATTATTAAAATTATTAAAATTATTAAAATTATTAAAATTATTAAAATTATTAAAATTATTAAAATTATTAAAATTATTAAAATTATTAAAATTATTAAAATTATTAAAATTATTAAAATTATTAAAATTATTAAAATTATTAAAATTATTAAAATTATTAAAATTATTAAAATTATTAAAATTATTAAAATTATTAAAATTATTAAAATTATTAAAATTATTAAAATTATTAAAATTATTAAAATTATTAAAATTATTAAAATTATTAAAATTATTAAAATTATTAAAATTATTAAAATTATTAAAATTATTAAAATTATTAAAATTATTAAAATTATTAAAATTATTAAAATTATTAAAATTATTAAAATTATTAAAATTATTAAAATTATTAAAATTATTAAAATTATTAAAATTATTAAAATTATTAAAATTATTAAAATTATTAAAATTATTAAAATTATTAAAATTATTAAAATTATTAAAATTATTAAAATTATTAAAATTATTAAAATTATTAAAATTATTAAAATTATTAAAATTATTAAAATTATTAAAATTATTAAAATTATTAAAATATTAAAAATTATTAAAATTATTAAAATTATTAAAATTAAAACTAAAATTAATTTAAAACTTTTTCTCACAAAATCAAACAATTTTGAAAAAAAATCTTAAAATGTAACATTTTGTAATTTAATCTCCATTTTTTTCACAGCTGTTAAGGATATGCCGCCGGAAAAGCTTCAATACGTCGATCCAACAATGATTTTTATACTCGTTGTAATGGCTTTAATGTTTATTATTATTTGCATTGTACTTCGATTATTCGCTAGGTGAGTAAATTTCTCATTATTAAATTAAAATTTGGTCCAATCAATGCCGGATTCATTCGCTAATTGCCTCAAGTAACCATTGGAGACGAACATTAAATTAGTTGGAGTGTCATTCGCTGCGATGCATCCCGCGAGCATTACAATTATCCTGTCATAATTTAATTTTTGCATTGATTCGATGGGTTTTTGTACGAAAAAGTCATGTAGGGTAATAATTCAATTATCAGTTGACCAAGTTTTGAAATTCGAACCGGAAATGATATTTTTCCGATACGTTTTTCAGATTTTTGTGTTTCTAAACCTTCTCGAAGCTAAACTTAAAAAATTTTAGTAAACCTCGAAAATTTTTTTTGAAGCAGAATTTGAGTTATTGCGTTACAAAGCTAAAAAAAATTTCAAAATGGCGTCTCTAAAATTAAAATTTTTCATCAAAATTGAAGAAAATTGAATTTTTACCTCAATTTTGATGAAAAAAATTCCTTCGATGCAAAAATTCTATCAAACGAGGTCATTAGATTTCCAATCCACTCGATTACCGCAACCCCCAATTAATTGCTTGGGTAATTGCTAAACCGATATTTCCTCCCATATACTGTCAACGTTGCCAAGCTAAGCAACAAGAAGGCGTATGTAACACATGTCAAAAGCAAAAAACCGAGAAATTGTCCAGCTCGAAGGCAAATCCTCTCGCAAATGAAGAGAAATGCTGCCGACGTGTTAATATGGGAGAAATGATTGGAATTTTTCAATTGTTTCGTCATGCGAGACGCCTTGATTGTCGCGAAACCTTGAAACGTCGCATTGACATGCGAGAAAATTGGACTGAGGAAAAAAAAATGGGAAAAATTACGGGAAATATTTTTCTTTCTTACCATTTTGCGGTACTTTTCGTGTCGCGTGCGTTGCTCAGGAAGAGATGTCGTAAAAGGTAAAAACAAAAAAAAAAACGGTAATCGCAGTTGGAAACTCATTGACGATATCAGTAGAATTGTTCCGGAAATTTCGAAAACTGAAAAAAATAATTTTTTTTTATGAATAGGGATAATATTTACTCATAATTAACGTGAAAAATGGGAAAAATTTATTAAAAATCTCATTTTTTATGCTGAATTTGATGAAAAAAGTAATTTTTTGTATTTATGACGCCTTTGGAAAGGATTTCGTGTAAGTTCGTAAATATGCGAATGCATGTTAAATAATAAATGAAGGACCGAAGAACGATTGACGTGAAGAAAAACGTCATAAAAAGGCGTAGATGTTGATGAAGTCATATTTTTTTCACTCGTTTCAGGATTTTGTTGCTTTTTTCTGCTCTTGGAAGAAATTTTAGAAAGTTTCGAGTAATTTTTATTCATTTTGAATTAATTTCGAGTCATTTTTAGAGCTTTTTAAAGAAATTCGGGTCGTTTTCAAAACTTTCGAGATCGAAATTCGAGTCATTGAAAAAAAGTTTCGATTAATTTTGAATTTTTTTTATTAATTTTCAACCATCTTTCAATTTTGAAGCGATTTTATAAATTTTTAAAAAATTTCGGGTCGTTTTCAAAACCTTCGAGATCGAAATTTGTCTTGTAGAAAAGAATTTCGATTAACTTCGAATAATTTTTAAAAATTTTCAAACAACTTCGAAGTAATTTTTTGATTTTTAATGAATTTCGAAGCATTTTGATAACTTCGAAAAAAATTTCGAGTCGTTTTCAAAACCTTCGAGATCGAAATTTGAAATATTGTAAAGAATTCGATCGAGTTCGACAAAAATTAATTCGTGAGAAATAATTAGAAACAAATATCAAACTTCTCACTCCTTTCAAGTCCTCCAAATAAATTCACAGCACCCACTGTTTATTTTTCTCTCATTTTCCTTATTTTCTGATTGATTGCCTCCCGACTTGTCTCAATTTTCGCTACCGAAAACGAAACAAAACGAAAAAAAAATCGCATAATTACCGTAATTTGAGCGCTAAACCTCTGTGTGTGTCTGTAATTACCTCCATTGTCCCATCATCTGCCTTTTCCATGTTTGTGCGCGATTTCTGTTTACTTTCACGTCGCTCATTATTATTAGCAGCGACATTCATTACGATTTTTCGGCCAAAAGTTGATCATGATCATCGTCATGTGAAATTGTCTCTCGGACATTTCCGCCCATTTGCATGACGACAACGCAAAATACTGCATTTGATGTGTTACAATCACGCAAAGCTTGTCCTGCGGTGTTGAAAATAGCAAAATAAACGATGAAAAAAAGTGTGCGTGTAACAAACTGACCTTTGGATAATCCCCGCAGATGCATTCCCTGTAGATGAATTTGATGAAATTTGCAATGAGAGGCGGCAATGGGATTGTCAATAAAGGGCACGTGCAAAAATTTCCTTGTTTTGTCCTGCGTTTGTACTGAAAACTCTTAAAAAAATGCAAATTGCACTCTAAAAAAATTTAAAAATTGAATAAAAAAATTATTAAATAAAAGTTTCAAATTTTGGCAAAAGAAATAAAAATTTGAAAATCGCCTTTTGCTAATTCAATATTTTTTTCATAATTTTATTTTATCAAATTTTATAGATACCAAAATTAATAATTTTTCGTGCAAATATATCTGAGCTAAAATTGTATATTTTTCACATTTTTAAAGTTTGAATTAGCAAAAAGGCAATTTTCAAATTTTTAATAAATTTTCTATCCAAAGTGATTTTTTAATTAATTAACGATTAACGATTTTTTTGCAGAATAAATAAAAATTTGAAAATCGGTTTTTTTTGATTCAAAAAATTTTTAAATTTAATTTAAATGAGCGAAAATCAATAATTATTTTAATAATTTTTTTCATAATTTAAAAATTTGAATTAGCAAAAAAGCAATTTTCAAATTTCAATTAAAATTTTCTATTAAAGTAATTTTTTTTAATTTTTATAAATTTTTCTCATACTCAAAAATTGTTTTTTAAAATTTACTTTACGATTTATTTTTTAAAGTAAAAATAAAATTTTAGTTATTTTGTGAGAATTTTTTATCACAAACACAAATTCATTAAATATTTACCTTGCAACTCTAATCCCAATCACGCCCGAGTATCCAATTTCGCGAGATAAATAAAGTATCCCATTACAAATGCCTCGAACGGTTCAACCCACAAAGGTTGAAATGAAATTAACTGCTTGCCCATTAACTCCATCATCATCATCGGAATCAATTGACATCCGCCGCAATATTTTCTCGTAAATAAAATATGTGCAAGCGACCTATATCCTCATCGATGTCTCAAAATAGAAAAAGTTGCAAAAGAAGAGTGAGGACAATTCCCGTGGCGTTGAGATATGTCGTGCTTAATGACATTTACTCTTTGGTCTTTTGTTATTGCGATGTGAAGTAAAGGATCAGCCGCCCAAAAATAATGATCTTAAAATCCTGAGGGATTTAAAATGAATTTGAATTTTCTTTAAATTCAACACGGAAAATTTTTTGTTGGAAATTGTCGTTAAAAATCGATTAACGATTGAAGCGCTTTTTGATTTTTTTAAAATAAGTAACGGAAAATTTTTTAGAATTCGCATTGGGTAAAAATTTCAAAATTTGCATTGGGAAAAAAAATTTAAAATATGCATTGGGAAGGTTTTTTTTTGCACGAATTAAAATTTTAAAATTTTTGCCCAATGCACATTATTAAAATTGATATAAAATTTCGAAAAATAAGCATAATTTTAATTTTTGGATGAAAATGCAAATTTTTCGAAAGAATTTTCATCACGAAATTTAAAACTAAAGCCAATGCACATTTTAAAAACATTAAAAAAATGTGCATTGGGTCAAAAAAATTAGATTAAGTTATGGGATGAAAATGCAAATTTTGTCGAATATTTTGAATTTCCATCACATTTTTTTAATTTAAAATTCTTAACCCAATGCACATTTTGAATTTTTTTAATACTATGAAAATTATACATTGGGTCTAAAAATTACAAAAAATGTGTATTGGGTCAAAAAATTTTATTTTTCATCCCATTTCATAATTTTAAATTTTTAACATAATGCAAATTTTATTTAAAAATGTTCATTGGGACATTTTTTCAAATTTTTTTCTTCGAAATGCTTTAGAAAAATGATAAATCATCTCGATATTGATTTCACAAAAATTCCAATGTATTCAATTCGAAGCACATCTTATGTCATTTCAAGAATATCTCAAAGAAATTCAGTTTCATGAGTTTTTGTTGTTCTTTCTCTCCCAATGTTTACGTGAAAAGTTTTGTTATGTCAGTACTTTTGTGTGTCTTTGCCGCCTATCTTCGTTCAATTCTTGTCTCAATTCCATCACATTTCGTAACCACTCAAAAAAAGGGTCAAATATAAATATTATCGTTCCGAAATTACAACAAGTTTGTCTTGTTCTTAACCGAAATGAGAGTTTTGACAAAATATTCGCATCATCGTAAGGATTATTTCCCATATTTCATGATATTTCTCTCAATATTTCTACTTTTTTTGGGGGAAAAATAAAAGGGAGTTTATTTAAAATTTTATGTAAATGTCGATGAAATAAATCTTTTGCTTGTCTTCTTGCTTGACCGATGTTTTCTCGCACGTCATGCGAAGAACAGAATGAAGGTAAAATTGAACACGATTGCTTTTCATCATTCAAAGTCTTGTCAGATGGTTTGATTAAGTTGAATTTATCTGCGTTTAAATCATCGGGTGAAAATTTGAAGATGAGGATAAAAAGGGTTATAAAAGTAAAAAAAATTGTCTGTCTCAAAAATTTTATTTAAAAAAATAAATTTAAAGAAATTTTTTTAAAAATGAAAAAAAAAAATTTAAATTGAAAATTTTATTTTTTTTTAAAAATTTTTAATTTTTTTTTTTTTAAATAATTTAAAATTTTTTTTTTTAAATAAATTAAAATTTTTTTAAAAAAAAAAATTTTAAAATTTTTTTAAAAATTTAAAAAATAATTTAAAAGTTTTTTTTTTTAAATAATTAAAAAAAATTTTTTTTTAAAAATTTATAATTTTTAAATTTTTTTAAAAAAAATTTTTTTTTAAAATAATTTAAAATTTTTTTTTAAATAATTTTAAAATATTTTTTTAAATAATTTTAAAATATTTTTTTAAGTAATTTAAATTTTTTTTTTAAATAATTTAAAATTTTTTTTAAAATAATTTAAAAATTTTTTTTTAAATAATTTAAAAAATTTTTTTTTAAATAATTTAAATTTTTTTTTAAATAATTAAAATATTTTTAAAAATAATTCAATTTTTTTTATAATTTTTTATTGAGAAATACGCTCAAGTCTCAAAAATTTATGAAAAAAAAAATAAAATTTGGTACTTACCAAATAATATGTAAAAACATTCCTTCACATCGTCATTTATTCAAATTTTCCAAGCTGCTATTTATTTTCATTTCCTTCGCCTTCCGAAATTAATAATTTGTTCATTTCTTCAAGCAAGCGCATTTTCTGCCTTTTATCCAGATTTTATTTTTCATTTCAAAGAAATTCATCGCTCGTCAAGGAAACATGATTAATTAGTACTCAGCGTCACTCATTGACTCTGAATTTCTTCCAATTCAGCACTTTTCGTTTTATATTAATGTCATTTTAATGATGATAATTTAAGGAGGCCAATAAATAACTTGGAGACTTTTCCCATTAATTACGTATTCCAATCCCTTCGAGATACGAGTTCCTCATATGTGTCGTTAGTTCGTTTTCCTTCGTCGCATTGCACGAGAGAGACGAAATTGAGGCAAAAGCAATAATTTTCCAATAAATGGAGAATTTATTGAGAATTCGTGACAATGCATGCTAATTGCATTTTGAACAACTTTTGAGTATTTTCTCTTAAATTGCCCCAAAAATAAAAGGAGGAAGGGGCTGAGAAAAGGAAAAAGAGGGTATTCAAGTGTAAATCACTTTCTTAAAATAAATAAATAAAATTTATGAATAAACAGAAAACGAGATTAGGATCTATTACTTGCTGTCGTCTTGTCTTGTTTCGTCAGTTTTTGCTCACTTTTGTATTTCAGACATGGAGGAAGTCGTAATTAAATTAATGTTTCGTATATGAAGAAGAGTTCGGTGTCAAAATTAAGCCTTTTGCATGAGGAAACTTTTGTTTTCGTGAATGGTATGAAAATCAACTGATTCGAATGAATATATCTAGGTTAATAAAAGTAGATATGAAAAATGGCGGGAAAATTATTACTGAAGCGCATTTTTTTATTTATTTAAAAAAAAAAATAAAATTTTTTTTTTTTAATTTTTTAATTTTTTTTTAATTTTTAATTTTTTAATTTTTTTTTAATTTAATTTAATTTTTTTAAAAATTATTTTAATTTTTTTTAATTTAATAAATTTTATTTAATTTTTAAATTTTTTTTGAATAAAAATATAAAAAATTTTTTAATTTTTAATTTTTCAAGCAAATATTTTTTAATTTTAACGTTTTTAAAATATAAAAAATTTTTTTTTATTTTTTCAAATTTTTTAGATTTTTCAAAGAATTTTAATAAAAATAATAATTTTAATATTTTGATTTTTTAGAATAAAAATTTTTTTAGTTTTTTTAAAATTATTGCAACTTTTTAAAAATAAAAAAAATTTTAAAAATTAAAAAAAAAATTGAAAATTAAATAAAAAATTTGAAGCTTTGAAAAATTAGAAAAAAAATTAAATTAAAAAAAAAAAAAAAAATTTTTAAAAATTCAATTTGAATTGAATATTTTTTATTTAAAAAATTTAAAAATAGATTTAAAAAAAAATAATAAATTTCTTATTCTTCAAGAGTTTTTCTGAATTTCCACAAATTTTTTAAGCTGTCATTTAATTTTTTTTTTAATTTTTTCTAATTTTTTGTGACATTTTAGTTTTCTTTCAAAATTCACAAAAAAAATTAAGAAAAATTAAATGGAGACAAAAAAAATAAAAAATAAATAAATTATATTTCTGAAAAATTCTTGAAGAAAAACATTTTTTTTTAAATTTTCTTTTTAAAATTTTTAAATAAAAAATATTCAATTTAAATTTTTAAGAAAAATTAATTTTTTCTACAGACAGACGAAAAATTAACTCGAAAAACACAAATTTTCTGCCAAACACGAAAATTGGTAAAAACCAAAAATTGCTTCGAGGCAATCATTCTCCTTTTTGCCATTCAGAAAGGATTTCCTCATGTTCGGAATACATTTAGAGAGCTCCGTGAACGGCATACGATAACGGCGACATGTGTTTTGTGTGTGTTTTGTTTACTCCATGATTGTTTACTCGCTTTTTGTTTGCTCGCACATTCTGCGCCTACTTGTCCGTGTGTGTTGTTTGGTTGGAAGGTTTTAATCAACATTTAAATGAGTGGCATAATAGATGATGCAAAAAAGGGGTTTTTGTGTGTTGTTGTTGTGATCATAGTTCATAAAATAATAAAAGACCATGAAATATTTATGATGCAAAAAAGCAGGCAAATTACGTCGGTTCGGTTATGAATTTGATGCGGTGAGGGCAAAATCAAAATAGTAATATTTTTAGAGCTTTTCTATATACGGGATTCGTTTCATGTTTGGAGAGGATGTGTGTGAATTTTGTCAGTGTCATTAGATAAATGTTTGTGTAGGCGTTGCAAAGTTTATGACATTTAAAAATAATTTTTGATGGGTTTTGTTGGTTTTTATCTTTTTTTTTTTTTGATGGGAAATGTCACTTGAGGTGTTTTAATTATTTTTTTTTATTTTTCAATTAAATTTTCGTAATTTCTTGATTTTTTTTATAATTTTTAATCTTCAGATTCTGAATAATTTTTGTTTTATTTATTTTAAAATTATTTATAAATAAATTAATTAATTTTAAAATTTTTTATATTTTTTTTTTGTTCAATTTTTGTATTTTAATGATTTTTTTTTATTTTTAAAAAAATATAAATTAATTTTAATTTTTTTTAATACAATTTTTGTTTAAAATTTTTTTTTCTATTTTCCGAGAAAAAAATTCACTTGATTTATTTATTTTTTTTATTATATTTTTAATTTTTATATAATTTTTTAGTTTAAATTTCATAATTTATTAATTATCTTTAATATTTTGAAATTTTAGAATTTTTATTTATTTTTAGAGATAGTTTCAAATTTTCAAAAAAAAAAAATATTTTCACTTGATTTTTTCAAAATTTATTAATTAATTATTTTTTAAAAGTAAATTAAAGTAAATGCTTGAAATTAATTTTTTTTCACTCTAAATTAATTATTTTTTAAATCATTTATTTTCTAATCTTTAATAATTTATGAACTTATATTATTTTTAATTAAATATTTTTTTTGAAAATTTTTTTTTAAATATTTTTATTTCAAATTTTTTAAAAAAAATTTCACTTAATTTTTTAAATTATTTTATTATTTTTTAATTTTTTTATTTTATAATCATTCTTTAGAATTTTTAAATAATTTATTAATTTTTTTTAATAATTTTTTAATTTTAGAATTTTTATTAATTTTTTTACTATTTTTTTTAATTATTTATTTTTTAAGTTTTTTTTCTTTATGAATTTTTAACTTTTGTTTTTAAATTAAATATTTTTTTATTTTTTTTTTATTAAATAAAATTAAATATCGACATTTAATTTTAATGAATTTTTTAATGAAATTTTCCATAAATTTATATTTTCTTAAATTTTTCATCATTTTTCACTCTCTCAGTCCTCCAAACGTCAAGTAAAAAAAACTTTTTCGTCGCCATAAATTTTATCACCTCACATAAATCCCGCATTCATTAAAACATCCGAAAAACTGTGATTTAAATTAAACTACTTTAATTTCCTCCTGTGCCGACTTTTTATTTTTTGCTTACCTCTTCTCATCATGTTTTTCTCATTTATTTTCGTTACAGTGCACGATGGCGTGAAAACCGCACAATTTTCAACACACCCAATCCGCGTCTCATGAATGTCTCGTTGCTGCGCGAAAATAAATTGCTGCACGGCGAGAGACGAGGCTCCCGGATGTCGGTTCGGATGCCGTCTCGACAACCGAGCATGGCTTCATTGCGCCCCCATTCGCCGAATGCATCGATGGGTAAGTTTAGATTTTTTTCGAATTTTTTTCGTTTTTCGTCGCTTGGCTTAGAATTAAATTTAAATTAAAATTAATTAAAAAAAAAATTAAAAATTAAAAAAATAATTGTTTAAAGCTTAAATTATTACAATTAATTATTACAAATACACGTCTCTCTTTTTTCTTACAAACAAAAAAAAAATTATTTTTAATTAATTAAATATATTTTCTGTAAATATCGCAATTTTTTATGTCAACTTTTAAATGTTTTCTTTTTTCTCTCTTTAATTCTTCTCTTTTCTTTAATAATTTTTTTAAAAAATATTCTTTCCAACTACTTTTGTATCACTGCTACACAACAATTCTGTCACAACATCACTCTTTGCCTCTTTAAACCGACTCTTGTGTGTCTTTACTCATTCCCTTAAAAAACTTAAAGTACCTCGAATGAAATATTCTATTGTTGATCTTGAATGTAAGTTTCCATATTCATCATATTTTTATCAATTATTCTGTTCAAATGTTTCATTTTAGAGTTTTTTTCCTTAGTTAGCGCCTTTTAGCGACCTTTTTTCAGAAATTTTAGTTTTCTTATTAAAAAGCTTCTGTCCTGTTATTAAAAAAAAAGTTAACCCCTAACCTTTCCTTTAGGACTTTAGAAGAATGTCAAGTAGAAACTTTCTTCCGACTATCAATCGAATTTTTATTTTTTTTTAATTGAAGTTCACACACAAGAAATTTTTTTAACAAAAGAAACTTATCTAAAATCTTTAAACTAAAACTTGAACAACATTTCTTTCTAATTTATGAAAATTATTATTTTTTTCTAAAGATTTTGGTTTATGGAATAATTTTGAAAGTCGAATTCGAAATTTGTGAGGCGAATTCGAAATTTATGGGTCAAATTCAAAAAAAATCTTGAGGCGAATTCGAAATTCGTGATTCAAATTCAAAAATATTCATGAGGCGAATTCGAAATTCGTAAGTAAAATTTAAAAAAAATCTTGACTCGAATTCGAAATTCGTGATTCAAATTCAAAAAAAATTCTTGAGGCGAATTCGAAATCCGTAAGTAAAAATAAAAAAAAAAATTTGAGTCGAATTCGAAATTCGTGATTCAAATTCAAAAATATGCTTGAGGCGAATTTGAAATTCGTAAGTAAAATTTAAAAAAAAATCTTGAGTCGAATTCGAAATTTGTGATTCAAATTCAAAAAAATTCTTGAGGCGAATTCGAAATTCGTAAGTAAAATTTAAAAAAAAATTGAGGCGAATTCGAAATTCGTGAATCAAATAAAAAAAAATATCTTGAGGCGAATTCGAAATTCGTGAGTCGAATTCAACTTTCAAAATTATTCTATAAGCCTACACATTAAACAAAATATACAAAAATTTTAATTTATTTTTTCAAAAACTTTTCTTAAACAAAATTTGAGTTAATTAAATGTATAAAAAAATTGTACAAAAAAACAATTGAAAACAAAAAAAAAAAATATAAAAAATTCCCAAAACTAAATTTACAGGAAGAGCCCAAAAACTAGCACTCCAAAATAAACTTGCTATTGATAAGCGGAAGCAATTAGCGTGTAGAGTGGAAATGGGATATGTCACCTAGCACCCGCCACAACATTGTCATTATTTAGATCTTGATAATGCATCACAAAATAGTACTCAAAATATTAACACAATTACGACAACAACGCAACTACTCGAACAACCAAATCGTTATTAGAGAAAAAAAAAGATCACAATCGGACAATTTTTAAACTTAAACTAAAAATAAAAAATTGTAAATAAAAATATAGAAGTAATAAAAAAAAGTAAATCGAGAAAAAAATTAGGACCACTCACCACTATTGTCTGTCAAAAACGTCAAAATCACGTCACATCAAGTCAGTTCACATCAACATCCATAGAAAGCTCCCTAAAGTAGAAAAAAAAACCATAAAAAGCAATAAAAAAATAAAGTGAGAATCAAATTTATTTTTTTACCACAAAAAAAGTTGTTGTTGTTGATGTTAATTATATATTATTATTTTATTTTAAATGTTGATCCTATAGAAATTTTTGTTGTTATGATTTATCCTCGTCATGTAATTAATTTATAAATTAATAATTATTAAATAATTGTGTAATTGTGTTCGTTCATTATATTCAGTAAATTCGTTAATGTTGAAAAAAAGTTTTGTGATGTTATTCATACACTTGACACAAATTACATAAAAACATATACATTACACTTTAATAATAATAATAATTAAAAAAATATTTACTGAAAAAATAACAAATTTTTATCAAAAAAATTTTTTTTTGGTTTAAAAAAAAATTTTAATTTGAAAAAATTTACTGAATTGAATATTAATTTAAAAATAAATTTTAAAAATTTTTCTAAAAATGTTATTTAAAAAAAATTATTAAAAATTTTATTTTTTATATGTAGAATTAAATATTTTTTTATAAATTAAAAAAATAATAATTCTTATTAATTTATTTTAATTTATTCAAAAAAAAAAAATAATAAATATAATATAATTAATTAAAATAAATAAAAAAAATTAATTTATTAAAAAAAATTCAATAATTTATTAATTTAAATTTAATTATTTTTTAAATTAATATATTAAGTTTTTTGAATTCTATTAAAGAATTTAACATTTATTTTTACAAATTTAATTTGTTTAAATTTGTTAATTTTTTAATTTAATATTTGAAAGAAAAGGTTACCCAAAATAACAATTTTCACAAAAATTTCAAACTCATTAAATTCAAAACATTAAAAAATGAAACAATCGCGTTTAATTGTCCAAACACAATTGAAAAATAATTAAATGCAACGATAATTCTAATTAGTGTGAACGGAATTTAACATAAATGAGGAATTATGTTAAAACAAATTGTGCCAAATGATTTTTCATTGTTAATTATTTCGCGTGAATCATTTATTTAGATTGTATAGAATAATTTTAAAATAAATTGTTTCATGATTTAATCGGAAATTGCATTAAATTAAAGTTGATTTTGATAAATTGCATAGTTTTCCTTAATTTTCAACATATTTTTTTTTTATTAAATAAAATTGAATAATAATTTGAAGCATAAAATTGGATTTTAAAAATTTATTGAAATTTAAAAAATATTTTTTTTTAAATAAAAAGAAATTATTTTTCATTAATAAAAATTATTAAATTAATTATATTAAATTTATATTAAAATTATATTTAAATTTATTAAAAATAGAAAAATAAAAAAAAAATAATTTTTTAATTTTTTTAATGAATAAATTTATTTTTTTTAATTTTACAAAAATTAATAAAAAGAATTTTAAATTAAATAATAGTTTTTTGATTAATTAAATTAATTAATTTTATTAATTAAAAAAAAAAAATAAATAAAAAAATTAAAATTAAATTAAATTAAATATTTTATTAAAAATTAATAGATTATTTAATGTTATTTAATTTATTTGAAAAATTATTTTTCGGTAATTAAATAATTTTAATAATTTTTAAAAATAAAAAAAATAATCTTTTAAATTTAATTTAAAAATAATTATTAATATTTGATTAAAAATTTGTTATTTTTTAAAAAAAAAACAAATTCACAAAAATTCCTTATCCCATAATAATTATCACTTTAAAAAAATCAACTTCTTGTATTAAAGTATCAAACACAAATCACACGTTACCAATAACAGGACACCCAATTATTAACTTGTGTAGCCAATTTAATATTTTTTCTAATTTTAATTTATTTTCTTTTTTTTTCTAATAACGGGTTTTAATTTTTTTGGTATGTTGATTAAATGTATAATTAATGTATGTTGAGAAATCCCCTCCGATGATACAAAAAATGTGTTTCGAGTCAAGTTTGTACATTTTCTTCCTTTTTTCCCGCTTTATCCTTTAAAAAAATTAAATTACTTGCAAAAACAGCTTTTTAATTGCATGCATTCAACTTTAGCACGCTGCTAATTGCTCAAGCTTGACTTTTTCTTTGTTTTAATTTTTAGAGCGTAAATTGCAAAAAAAAGCTTTTTATTTATTATATAACATACAAGTTGAAAGAAAATGTAATTCCCTCTCCTGATTTTTTACTGAAATTTACTCACAAGAAAATGTTTCTTGTTGCAAAAAAAAAGGTTAACAAACAAAAACACAAGAAAAAAATTTAACATACATTTTCTTTATAATTATTTTCTTTTTTTTTATTAAACATATATATTTATAATAATAAATGGTGTCATGTGAATTTGATTGCCATATAATGTCATGTGTTTCTGTAAAAAAAAAATACAAGAAAAAACTTTTAAACTTTTTTTTTGTATCATAAATTCTAATAAAATCTTTTTTTCTTCTTCTTTGATTTATTATCTTAACAAAAAAAAAAAACAAAAAAAAAAACTAGACTCACGTCGCGGATCTCGAGGATCCAGCAATATGTCAGCTGCATCCGTACGATCGAAATCTATGGTTCCTCATATAAATCATCATCATCCGACGCAAGTAGTGCAAGCCGCTGATAGTGTTACTGTGGAAATTGCTGAGAACAAAATAAATAATGGCAAAAATAATCCTGATGGAAAAAATATATAAAGAAACAAAAAAAAAAATTATAAAAAATGAGAAAATCAACAAAAAATATATATAAAACATTATATACTATATAAATATCTGTAGCACAACATTTTCAATATGTACACAAAAAAAAATATTAAAAAAAACTCTCATTAACGAAAAAATTAAAGAAAAAAATGTTGAGAGTGCAAAAGTGCATGAAAAGTTGAAAAAAAAAATTTTTTTATTTAATTTAATAATTATTAAAAAAAAAATAAAGACATTAATTAACATAGCTGCTAACATTTTAAAAAATATAATAATCAACAGAAAGGAAGAAAAAAGAACAGCTTGACCTTTAATTAAATTATTATTAATATTTAAAAAAAATAAAATATTAACATTAAAAAAAAATAAAAATAAATAATTAGAAAAAAAAACACTTCGGATGATAAAGGAAAAAAAGTAGAAAATTAATTAAATAATTAATTAATAAATAAAAAATGTTAGAAAAAAAAATAATTAAAAATAAAAAATACTTTTTATATTAGATAACTTTCGCGACTATTTAGGGACCATGTTCTTCGTACATATAACATATAAACTTAATTAATTAATTAAAAATTAATTTTTAAAAAAAATATTATTTAATTTTTTTTTATATATTTTTTTTATTTATTTTTTTGTGCCCATAAAAATATATTTTTTTTAATTTAAAAAAAAAAAAAAAAAATTATTTAAAAAAAATGTCTTCGCAACTAAAATCTAGTCTATGAAAAATTCGCTTTTTTCATTTTCACCTTCTAATTTTTATTTTTTTTAATTGGTGTCGGATACTTTTCCAAAGCACCTCAAGTTAAAATGATAAAAATAATGACGCTAAACTATAATAAAAAAAAAATTCATTGGGCAAAAAATATGAAAAAAAATAATAAAAATGCTAACATAATAAACAACAATTATAAACGTGCCCTTTGGATTAATAGGCTGTACTTTTTTGATATGAACTTAAAAATTACACAAAAAAAACTATAATTAAGCTCGTACTCGCTACACACACTACATACACTGTTCTAATGAAATAACTAACATATTTTTAAAAAATGGCACAATTTTAATCAAAATTTAATAAAATTACAAATTTAATAAAAAAATAAAAATAAATAGATGGGCTTTGATACCAAAAATTAACCCAGCATTAATTAATTAATTTTTAGTCAAAAAATAGAAAAAAAAAACAATAGAAAAAAAGGATGAAGTAACGCAGCTCTTTTATTATATAATTAAGATATATATTATATTATTATTATTATATATAAAGTGTGTTGCTTACAAAACAATAAATATATATATATTTAATAAAATGACTGCTAACATATATAATTAAACAAAAAATAATAATAATACATTTTTTTCAATAAAAAAAAAATTTTGGCTAAATTTTACCAACATAAAACACTAATTCCGGTTTTCTTTGTATTTATCCTCCTGCCTAAAAAAATAAAATAATTAATTAATTAAAAAAATATTTAAAAAAAAAAATAAAATTTGTTGTGTACCAAGTATCCTCTGATCAATGAAAAAAATATATCTTGTTAACTTTTTAATGTTTAAAAAAAATTTATCCTGTTCTTGCTTTTGATATATTCCTCCTAAAATATATAAAAAAAAATATATAATAAAAAAAGTTTGAATTAAATTAAACAAAAAACACAAACACACACAAAATATAAAAAAAAATAAATATTTATTCACTTTATGAGCATAAAAAATATTATTATTATTACGCTGACAATCGTACATAAAAAAAAATAATTAATTAATTTAAAAAATAAATAAAAAATAAAATCGCATTCCTCTCAAATAAAAGTTATTAAATCCACATATAGCATTAAAATTAGTACATTTTAAAAATGTCCGTCAAAAAATAACATCTATTTGAAAAAAAAAGTTTGTTTTAAATGTATTAATAAAATGCTGTAACATCCTTAATATGTGGATTTAATATAAAAAAAATAAAAATTTAACATATATTTTATTTATAACAATCATCCGTCTTATCCATTAAAAAACGAACATCTTAAAAAAGTTGATTGTTATTTAAAATATATGTTAAAAAAATATCAAAAAATTAAAAAAAAAAATTATTTTGAAAAAAAAAATTAAATTAAATTAAAAAAATTCTCGTCTGAACCAATGGTGATATTTAAACATAACAAAAAATAAATAAATTAAAATATATATTAAAAAAAAATATTATTAAAAATATTAACACATCACCAATAGAACCATTTTTGCAGTAATTATCACAAATTATAACACAAAAAAACTCACAAATAGAACGAATTTTGTTAGCACCGATTTATTAAATTTATTATTATTATTAAATATAATAAAATATAATTAATAATAATTAATATATAGAAATGTAGAATTAGAAAAAAAAAATAATAATTAATAAAAAAAATGTTTAACAGAATAAAGCGAAATCTAAGAAGAATTTATAAAACAAAAAATAAAATAAAATAATAAAAAATTAAATTTATATACTTCAGGACGCAAGCATTTACTACGCGGCAAGCTTACTATTTTTATTTTTATTTAAGAAATTCATTTTTTAATGCCTCATTTAACGCTAGCAAATAGGGGAAGATTTCTAGGTTAAATGACGCTTTAAATTATGAATTTTTTAATAAAATATCATTTCAATGAAAATTCATAACATTAACAAAAAAAAAACAAGATATAGTGGTAGAGCTCTAATAGAAATTCTTAAAATGGTCCCTGCTTGATTTCTTAAATTTTAAACATAATACTTAGAGTATATTAATAATATATATAATTAAATAACAAAAGAAAAAAATATCAGTAGAAATGCTTGATTTTTGTGCTTAATAATTTTTGTGATTTTAACAACGATTTTGTGATGCTTTGCACAAATTAATAAAAAAAAAAATATTTAACCTTATAAAAAAAAAATAAAAGTAGAAAATAATTTTAATCCGTATTTCAATGTGAAATTTTTTGAATCAGGGCTTATAATTTATTTCGGCAAAAAAAAATAAAATTTAAATGGCGAACAAAATTTTTACATTAAAAAAATTTCCTAAAATTAAAAAAAATAAAATTATAAAAAAAATTATTGTATAAGAGAGCTAAAGCGTCTACTGGATCATCACTTTATGAAAATAAAAAAAATTGAGATGAAAAAAAAACAAAAAAAAACTGTACTCTATTTATTATTATATTATATTAATTATTATTAAATAAAAATTTAACAAACATTATTATTTACTTTACTTACGTAATATTTGTTGTTTTTCTTATCATCAGCTATTTATTATCAATAAGGTCGATTGTCTGTAGCAATTTTTGCTAAAATTTAATAAGAAATTTTTTTTTCTGATAAGATTATGGCTCAATCTTGTGAAATACTCCCAAAATTGTTTCTGTGACGCGAAATTAGAGGATTTCCTCAAGATTTTGGTTATCAAGGTAGGTATTTCATAATTCATGTTTATCTTTTGATAAACAAATAGTATATAATGCAGGAAGATGTATCTTAAATTATTTAGTATAATATCAGTTACCTACCGAGTGTGTATTTTAATTAAGTTTTATTATTTATTATCTGATTATTTAGTTGAGGTAAATATGGAAATGTTTACTTTTGGATAGCGTGGCGTCAAGTGAATTGTTTATAAGTGTTTGAATAATTTTTTTTTTAAATTTCACAAAATTTTATTTAAATATTTTTTATAATAATTTAAAAAAAATAATTTTTTTAATAATTAAAAATTAAATAATTAATAATTTTACTTTAATTAATTTAAAAATAATTAATTTTAAAACTTTTTTAAAATTTTAAATGGTTTTTTTTCAAGTTAAAATTTTAATTAATATTTTTTTCTTAAAAAAAATAAATAAATTTTTAAAGAAAAAAAATATTAATTTAAATTTTAACATTAAAAAAATAAAGATTTTAAAAAAGTTTTAAAATTAATAAAATTTTTATTTGAAAATAATTTATTTAATTATTGATTGTTAAAAAAAATTATTTTTTAATTATTATAAAAAATATAAAAAGCTTGGAATGTTAAAAAAAGTTACAAGAAATAAGAAATTTTAGTTAAAACAAAAAAAAATTCTTTCGACAGAAAATTTAACGTATTATTTTTTAATTAATTTAAGTAATTAATTAATTATATTATTTTTTTATTAAAAATATAAATAAAACAAAAAAAATAAATCTGAAAATAACCTGAATTTAAAATAAATTGAATTAAAAAAAATGTTTATAATTAAATAATTCAATTTAAAAATCTTAAATTAAAAAAAAAAAAATAAAAAAATTAAAAAAAAGCATTCTAAATTAAAAAACTATTTATTTTACTTGGTTTGAATTAATTAGAATAAATTTTCAAATCAAAATTTCTCTTAAACATTTTTTAACTGTAGAATTTTTTAAAAACTCTCTCTCTCTCTCTCTCTCTTCATATACAATTTATACAAAAAAAATCATAAAGTGAATGCATTATGTTCTTATACAAACACAAACTAAACCAAAAACCGGCCTGTCATTTTACAAACGCATACAGAAACAATTCCAACAGCTGATTTGCTTAGCTGAACTGACAAAGAGACACAGCTGTTCTCACTGCTGTAGAAAAATACCGAAATCGATTAGTGTTAGTTTGGCTTTACGGGCGATTGGATCGCGTTCGCATATCGTCTCTCATTGTTGTCTGCTGTCGAAAAAGTGATTTTACAATAAATATCGACAAAAAACGACACAGAAAACAGATACGGATATTGTGTTATCGCAAAAACGTGATAAAAAGTACGTGAAAAGCTAAGTTTTGAATTGTAAAGTGGCTTTTAAAATAGAATTGTTTTGAGATTCCAATAATAGATTTATTGAGACTTGGCATTGAAATTGAATTTTGTTGCAATTAAAAGTCATATTTTTGACGAGACATTCACGCAAAGTTTTTTTTCGCGATGATTTTAGTGCAAAAAAAGTTCAATTCACTTTTAATTGAAAAAAAAAAAAATGTGAAGAAGGGAAAAAATGTTAGCCTTCACCTTTTTACTTTGAGCGAAACGTGATTGAAGCATGATTTAACTGTTTATAATAAATGATATTTTCCTACTGATTGCCAAGTCGTGTCATACTCAAGTGAGTTTGTTAACCTTTTATGCGTGTAATGGGATTTTTTTGCGGAGCTTTGAAAAGTAACAATCAATAAAGTGTTGAATAATTAATTCGATAAAAAAAATAAGTTAAAAAGTTTTAAGAGAGAATTTATGAGTTCAGCGAAAAACTTTCATTCAATAAAAAATTTGAAATAAAAAAAAAACTTCAGATCTAAATTTTAAATTATTGAGATAGGTCTCTTCGTCAGAGATTTTGTTTATCATAATGTTAACTTTAAATTATTCTGTCGTCAGAGTCTGTGAATTGTAAAATTTCATTGGTTCATGATACATAAAATGATGTTTTTGACACTTAATTTTATCTGGATACATCTAGTTCTATAGATTATCTCAATTTTATGCGTCTTGATTAAAAATTTTATTGCAAATTTTTATTAGTTAGTTTACCAAAGTTTTGTGATAAAGTTCAACTTTTGCTAAAGTCAGTCTTTGAAAAGTTTTCGAAGAGTAAGCCTCGAGAAAAAGTTAAGAGTTGAAAAGTTTTGTTCTTGTATCAACTGGGAGGTCTGTGAAAGAATATTTCAGTTTAAGATCTTTAAAGGCTTGATTTTTGAAAAATGTTCGAAGAGTAAGCCTCGAGAAGGAGTTTAGAGTATCAGGTTGAATAGTTTTGTTATTGTATCAACTGGCAGGTCTGTGAAAGATTGTTTCAGTTTAAGATCTTTGAAGGCTTGATTTTTGAAAAATGTTCGAAGAGTAAGCCTCGAGAAGAAGTTTAGAGTATCAGTGTTTTGAATTTTTGTTATTGTATCAATTTTCCTTCTTTGGTTTAAGATCTTTAGTGTTTAAAGAGTAAGCCTCGAAGAACGTTTAAACTTTTGTTTTGTATAACTGCAAAAGATTGTTTCAGTTTAAGATCTTTAAAGGCTTGATTTGAGCTTCTTGATCTTTATTTTTATCGAATAGAATAAAGTTCATTAAAGTTCAGAAATCTTCTAATATCCTCTTGAACTCAGGTTTAAGGGTTTTCTTGAACATTTCTTCAAGTGTATATTTCATCAATCAATCAATTCCTGAAAAGAAAAAAAAATATAAAATTTTTTTTTTTTAAAGAATAAAAACTAACCTGAAATAACAAAATGAGGCCATGAAATCCCAAACACACTTACAAAAAGTTAAAACTAACATTTCAATAACTTTACTCAAAAAAGTTAAAATAAACAAAAATGACTAATTATTTTTTTCTTGTTAACTTCAATTTTACACAAATTCATAAAAAAAGTAATAATCACAAAGTAAATTAACCAAAACCGTAATAATAAATTTAAAGATCATTTTTAATCTTTTTTTGTTTATTTTATCTCATTTTTTATTTATATCAACAAATGATAGGTCAGTAACACATACACGCGTTTTTTGATAAAAATTTCGTTATCAGATAAGAAACATTTCAATTCGTTGTGAAATTTTTATTTCATTCAGTCTTCAATTGCTTATCGAACGTCAATCTTCGTGTCGTTCTTTACTTCATTTATTTATTTATTTAGTCCTTGAATAATTTTTCATTCCATATTTACAGATAATCCAATAAATACCAATTAAAAGCAACTTCTGTGATTGTTTTGTATGTAAACTTCTGTACAAATAGTGAATTAAAAGTAATTTAATCAAGAAACAAATACATGAATCAAAGTCATGTAGTGACAATTTATGACTATTGCGTAGAAATTATGATGCTGGTTCTCAATTGAATTCAAATTAAAATTAATTTAAAATTATTTCGAATAATTCAAAGACTTTACAAAAGACAAAACAAATAAATATGAATAGAAAGGAAAAAGTGCCTTCGTCTCCAAAGGAGAATCCTGTGATAAAAGCAAATTTCATATCGACCATGACTTATTGGTGGTTGCGACATATTTTTGTCAAAGGATATAAAAAACCGATAGAAGAGGAAGATGTTTTTGCCTGTTTGAAGGAACATGAAAGCGATGGTTTGCACAAAATTATGGGGAAATTGTGGGCAGAGGAGAAAGTGAAAAAGAAACCCAGTATGTTAAGGGTGTTTTACAAAGCGTTTGGACCTAAAACGCTGTTTTGGGGTTTAGTATTTTCCTGCGTTGAGTCAGGAGTGAGGTAAGAATTTGAAAATTTAACGAAATTTTAATAAATTACGTGTTTAGACATTTTCAAATGTGCATAGGGGATTTTTTTCGAAATGTGTATTGGGTCCAAAATTAAAAATTTTATTATTTCTAAAAATTTAATTATTGTACTGAAAGAAATTTTAAAATTTTTTCAATTTTTAATTTTCCCATAGCAAATTTTATATTTTCACCCCAATGCATATTTTAAAATATTTTGAAATTTTTAAATATTTCTTACATTTTAACCAAAATTTTTAAAAAAATAAATATTATAAAATTTTGAAAATATGCATTTGTTAAAAAATTTTAAAATACGCAATGGGTAAAAAAATTTAAAATTCAAAATATGCATTGGGCAAATTTTTTTGAAATATGTATTGGGCCAAAAATTTAAATTTTTATTGTTTTAAAAAATTTTAATTTTTAAAGGGATAAAAATTAAATTTTTCACTGAGAGAAATTTTAAAATTTGCATTGGGATTTTTTTAATTCAAAATTTTCCCATAGCACATTTAATATTTTCATCCCAATGCATAAATTAAAATTTTCTCCCAAAGTACATTTAATTCTTTCATATTTTTTAATCAAATTTTTGAAAAATTGTAATTAGAAATTTTAAAATATGTATTGGGTAAAAAATTTAAAAATGTACATTGGGTCAAAAAAATTAAAATGTGCATTGGGATAAAATATTTTTTTAGAATAAATTTAATTTTTTAACAAATTTTTATTTTCAGGCTCATCCTTCCATTATGTTTAGGCAATTTAGTGACATATTTCGCACCGGGACAGACTCAACTAACAAAAAATGACGCATATTTATGGGCATCGGGAATCGTTATATGTTCCCTTATCCCTGTACTTACCTTCCATCCCTTTATTATGTTCATCTTTCAAGTTGGCATGAAACTTCGAATTGGTTGCTGTTGTCTCATCTACGAAAAAGTAAGTTTTTTTTTTTACAAAAAATTACAAATAAATTAAAAAATTTTTAATTTTCAGACCTTAGCTCTCAAAAAATGCGCCATAATTGACGGTTTGGGAGGGCGTGTCATCAATTTAATGTCCAACGATGTAGCAAAGTTCGAAATAGCCCTTTGCTTCTTGCATGACTTGTGGAAAGGGCCATTAGAACTGTTTCTATTAGGATATTTTATTTATCGCGAAATTGGCGTTGCGGGAATTCTCGGGCTTGGATTCATGTTGAGCTTTATTCCGTTGCAAGCATGGGTTGGCAAACGTGCTGCTGTTTATCGGTTGAAGACAACAAAGCGCACGGATGTTCGTGTGAAGCTGATGAACGAAATTGTGCAAGGAATTCAGGTTATTAAGATGTATGCGTGGGAAAATTCGTTTGCGAAGATGATTGCCAAAGTTAGAAGGTAAGTTTTTTTTTAATTTTTATTTAAAAATAATTTAAAAATTTTTATTGATTAATTTAAATAAATAAATTAAAAAATTAATAATTAATTCAATAAAAAAAATATTTTTTAAAATAATGAAAATATTTTTAATTATTTCATTAATTAATTTTTTCAAAATATTTTTAAAAATAAATATTTGAAATAAAAAAATAATTTTAAAAATTAATAATTTAATTAAATTTAATTTTCGAAAAACATATATATTTTTAAAAATTAAAAAAATTTAATTTTTTCAAATATAATTTTACCAAATATTAATATTGAAATAATTTAATTTATATTTTTTTAAAATTATTTTGATAATTTAAATTATTTTTGAATAAATTAAGTCTGTTGATAAAAAAATAAAAAAAATTAAAATTATTAAAAATATAAATTAAATTTATTTTTAAATAAATTTTTGAAATTTAATTTTTATTCTTGATAAATTTAATATTTTTAAATTTTTGATAATTTATTAAAAATTAAAATAAGAATTTTAAAATATTTAAGATTTTTTTTAAATAAAAAAAAACTATTTATATTTTTTATAGAATTAAACAAAATTATTTATAAAAATAAATTTGAGAAATTTAAATTATTTTTTTAAATAAATTTAATATTTTTAAATTCTTAATAATTTTTTTTTAAATGAAAAATTATTTTTATTTTATTTTTTTGGATTTTTTTACAAATTAATAAAATTAAAAATTATTTTAAATATTTTTTTTTAAAATAGGTATAAATTTAATAAATTATTAATTTTAAAATAAATTTAATTTTTTAAAATTTTTTGATAATTTTTTTAATTAAAAAATAATATTTTTAAAATATTTAATTTTTTTTATTCAACAAATTTTAATAATTTTTTTTTAAATTTTCGTTTCAGAAAAGAAATAAACGCCGTCAAAGGAGGAGCCTACATCCGTGCAACTCTCTTATCTTTCTTCATGGTATCTCGTGTCTCCATCTTTTTGAGTCTCATCAGCTACGTTTACTTCGGAAATGTCATTACCGCACGCAAAGTTTTCATCACAACCTCCTATTTCAACGTCTTGAACGAAAGCATGGTTCATTTTTGGCCTCTCGCCATCACTTTTGTCTCCGAGGGATACATTTCCGTGCAACGAGTTTTGGATTATCTCATGATAAGTGAACAAAAACCTCAATTCGAAGAGAAAAAAATCAATTCAAACGGCGTAAATGACTCAAAAGAAGCTCCAAAAATGAACGGACACGTAAAATCTTCAACAGAAAAGCCCCAACGACACTTCCATACGTACGAAAACGTCACAAAACCTCGCATTTTGATGTCAAATGTCACGGCGAATTGGACAATTGCTGAACAAGAACCAAACCCCGGCTTGGAAAACGTCGATTTGTCAATTACGAATGGCTTGACGACCCTAATTGGACCTGTTGGATCGGGAAAAAGTACATTTTTGCAAGTAATTTTGGGCGAACTTGAACTGGATGACGGGCAAATTCACGTTGATGGCGTCGTGAGTTACGCTTCGCAAGAAACGTGGCTCTTTGAGGGCTCAATTCGACAAAATATCGTCTTTATTGAGGATTTTGACGAAGAAAGGTACCGAAAAGTGGTCAAAGTTTGTGCTTTGGAGAAGGATTTCGAGCTTTTGCCGTATGGAGATGCCACAATTGTCGGCGAACGAGGCATTTCGTTGAGCGGCGGGCAAAAAGCGCGAGTCAATTTGGCACGTGCGGTGTACAAAAAAGCTGATATTTACCTCTTAGATGACCCCTTGAGTGCTGTGGATGCTCACGTTGGGCGTCATATCTTCGATAAATGCATCCGCGGGTTCCTGAGTGACAAAATTTGCGTTTTGGCGACGCATCAGCTGCAATATTTGAAGGATTGCAAGCACATTGTCCTCATGAACGACGCGAAAATCGAAGCTCAAGGCTCGTATCAGACCCTAAAAGAGCAAAAACAGAGCATTTTATCGCTGCTTCCGGAAGACAACTCCCTTGAAACTCCGGTGCACGAACAAAAAGAACCAGATTTCATCCCAAATTCGGACAAACACAAACCGCTCGAAGACGATGACGACGACTACCCGGAACAAGTGAAGGAAAATCAAGAAACGGGCGCCGTGAATTTGCGCGTTTACAAAAATTACTTCCGTGCTGTCAACAGTAATTTGTGGATTTTTTCCGTTTTTTTGCTGTGTCTTTTGGCGCAATGCACTTATTCGGGCGTCGATATGTTCGTCGCGGAATGGGTCAATTGGGAGGAGTCGTTGGGTGCTGTGGGTCACTTTTTGGAGGATTTTGCCGTTTTTGTCGGGAAATTGTTCAATTTGGAGGATCCAAGAAGAAGTAAAGCGGTTTTTAATGCAACTACGAATTTGACAACGATGGAGACGGAATCAGGACTTCCCGTGGAAACGATAAGGCAGAGATATATTTATGTTTATTCGGCAATTATGGTTGTTCTTGCTTATCTCTCGATTCATCGGACGTTTGCGTTTTTCTATTTAGGTGAGTTAATTTAATTTTTTAAAATTATTTTTTTTAATTTTTTTTTAATTTAAAAAAATTAAATTTAATTATTTAATTAATTCAAAATTAAAAATAAAATTTATTTAATTTATGTTTGAAATTTTTTTTTAAAAATAAAAATAAATAAATAAATTTAAAAAAAATGATTGAAAAAACATTTATCTAATTTTAATTTTTTTTAATTTACTTCACAAAAAAATTTAACATCACATTTATGAATATTAAAATTTACCCGTACCTAAATAATTTTTTTTATTTAATTTTTTTATATTATTTTTTGTTAAATTTAAAAAAAATAAATTAAACATTCAATTAATTAATTTTAAATTTAAAAAAATCTTTTAATTTATGAAAAATTTAATTTTAAAACTTTTAATTTATGTAAAATAAAAAATAATTTACAAAAAAAAAGTAATTGAAAAAAATCAAATTTAAAATTACATGAAAAAAATTAAAACATTTTTTTATATTTTTAATTTTAAAAATTAAATCAAATATTTGAATTAATTTTAAATTAAAACCATCTTTTTTTTAATTTATTTTTAAAAAATATAAAATAAAAAATTAATTTTAAAAATTAAGTAACAAACACAAAAAATAATTTTTTTATTGAATTTTTTTAGAATATTTTTTTTTAATTATTTTATCCTTAACATTTAATACATTTCAATTTTATTTGCTTTGCAAAATTTTAAAAATAATTTTTTTAATGATTGAAAATTGTATTATTTTATATAAAAATTACAAATTTAATTTTTTTGACCAAATTTAATTTAAAAAATAAATAAAAGATAATATTTTTAAATAAATAAAACTATAAAAAATAAATGAATTTAAATTTTTAATTAATTTTAAATATATTTTATTAAAACAAAAATCGTAAATTTAAATTAATTAATTTTTTAAAATTTTAAATAATTAAAAAATTATTATTTTAATTTATTTTGAATTTTGTTAATTAATTTTTATTAAAATAAAAAAATTATTAATTTTTTCATTACTTTTTTTTATAAAATTTAATTAAAAAAAATATTTAAATTTTAATCATAATTTTTATTTAATTTTAATGTAAATATTAAAATAATAAAATTTTCGAAATTCAAAAAAAAAATTAAAATAAAAAATAAAATTTTCTTACCTTCAGGTCTCAGAATATCAAAAAATTTGCACGACAAAATGTTCCGCGGAGTAACGCGAGCCACAATGTACTTCTTCAACACAAATCCATCGGGTCGAATATTAAATCGTTTCAGCAAAGACACCGGAAACATCGATGCTGTGCTTCCCGGAGCCCTTTTGGACTGTATTTGGTTCCTTTTTGAGATGTTTGCTGTGATGACAGTTGTTGCCATTGTGAATTATTGGCTTTTGATACCGACTTTGGTGCTTGCGGTTTTAATGTTCCTCATTCGAGATATTTATGTGAGGACTTCAAGGAGTGTGAAACGCGTTGAATCGCTTTGTAAGAAATTTTTTGGTTTTTTTTTACGAAATTTTATCAAAAAATTAATTTTTTAGCTCGAAGCCCGATGTTTTCTCACACAAACGCGACTTTGAACGGTCTCTCAACAATTCGCGCGTTCAAAGCTTCCGACATCCTTCAAGATGAGTTCGCCCATTTGCAGAATTTTAACTCGGCGACTTATTATCTCTCACTGACAACAACTCGTGCCTTTGCTTTTTGGCTTGATTTTACATGGTAAGAAATTTTTTGTCAAAAAAAAAAATTAAAAAATTTTAATAAAAAATAATTTTTTAGTGTCTTGTACATCGCAATTGTGACATTCAGCTTCCTCTTTATGGATAACGGTTCAGGCGGATCTGTCGGTTTGGCAATAACGCAAAGTATAACGTTGATCGGGATGTGTCAATGGGGCATGCGACAAACGGCAGAGCTCGAAAATCAAATGGTTTCTGTCGAAAGAGTCGAGGAATACGTGAATTTGCCTTCAGAACCGCCAATGGAGACAGATCCGGAGCACATGCCGAAGGGAGAATGGCCCAATGAGGGAAGAATCAAGTTTAGTAATCTGAGTTTGCGTTATTCGGAAGAAAGTGAGTACGTGTTGCAACGATTGACGTTCGAAATTGAGCCGAAAGAGAAAATTGGGATTGTTGGAAGAACGGGTAAGAATTTTTTAGTTGCATTTTGACTTAATTTTTTGTAATTTTTTTTTTAATTTAATTTTTTTTTACTTTTTTTTATTTAAATTAATTATTAAAATAATTAATTAAAATTTTCCTAATTTTTAAATCAAAATTCATTTAAATCAGATTTTTTTTTAATTTTAAAAATTTAATTTAAAATATTTTTAATTTTTTTTATTTAAAAAAAAAATTTATTAGTTGAAATTATTTTTTTTTAATTTTTTTTTATAATTTTAATTAATTTTATTTTTTTTTTTTTAAATCAAAATTTTAAATTTTTTTTTTTAATTTTATTTTTAAATTCAAAAATTTTATTGACTTTTACATTTTTTGATAAAAAAAAATTCAATTAATTTTTAATGAAATTATAATCTAATTTTTTAAATTAATTCATTAATTTATTTATTAATAATTTTATTTATTTTTTTTTCATTATTTAAAATTGAGAATTAAAAAAAATAAAATTTTGAATTTAATTAAATTAAAAAATAAATAAATTAAAAAAAAAAATAATCAAAAATAAATTAATTTTTTAAAATAATTTAATTTATTTTTTAATTAATATTTAAAATGAATCTTCAATTGAATTTCTTCTATCTAATATTTACCTATTTATTTTTATAAAATATTTTATTGTCTTAAAATTATTTTAATTTTTTTTTGAATTTAAATTTAAAAAATTGAAATTTTAAAATTCAAAATGAAATTTTACCTTTTTTTCGCTCGTGAGACGAAAAAACAAAGCAAAAGTGTCTCCTTTTTTGATGGACATTTTATTAAATTTTAAAAATTTCGATTTGTATAAAAAACCTTCAAATTTAAAAATTTTCATTAAAAATTGTAATTTTTCCCATTATTCTTTTTCAGGCGCGGGCAAATCAAGCATCATCCAAGCCCTTTTCCGTCTCGCCCCCATTGAGGGTCTCATCAAAATCGACGATGTCGACATCCAAAAACTCGGTTTGCGTGATCTTCGCAGCTCCATTAGCATCATCCCGCAAGACCCGATTCTCTTTTCGGGCACGATGCGTTCAAATTTAGACCCATTCGAGGAAAAAACCGACGCCGAGCTGTGGCAAGCTTTGGAACAAGTCGAACTGAAGGAAGAAGTTGCTTCACTCACGGGCGGCTTGGAATGCAAAATGAGCGACGGCGGAAGCAATTTCAGCATGGGACAACGTCAACTCGTGTGTTTAGCGCGTGCCTTGCTTCGCAACAATAAAATCCTCATTTTAGACGAGGCAACAGCGAATGTCGACCCCGAAACGGATAAATTCATTCAAACGACAATTCGGGAGAAATTTGGACATTGCACGGTTCTGACAATCGCACATCGACTTCACACCGTCATGGATTCGGACAAAGTTCTCGTCATGGATGCCGGGCAAGTCATCGAATTCGATCATCCGCACGTTCTGATGCAAAATCGCGACGGCATGTTGCGAAAACTCGTCGATAAAACGGGCAAACAAACGGCGAAAATGCTCAAAGAAATCGCCGAGGAGAGTTTTAGGAGCAAAAAGAAAGATTTGTAGCACAAAAACTCGCGAAAAACATTAAAAAATACGAAAATTTATTAATTATTTGTGTGATTTCTTCGCTCGCCAGTCCAGATATTCGTCAATGTCGACGTCAGAGTCTTCAGAGTCGCTGCTTTTGTCGTTTTGAGGATCTTCTTCCATCGCTTCGTGCTTGACTTCTTTGAATTTTTCGACAACAGCTTCCTTTTTCTTCTCCAAATCGAGAACGCGGGACCAAATTCGCATCTGTTCGTCAATTTCGTCCATTTGACGCTCCGTTGTGAGTTCTTCTTGTTCCTCGTTGATGATTTGCGTGGATAGCGTTTGGGCATCTTTGATCTCTTTTTGGAAACGATCCCATTCTTCGTCGTTTGGGTCTTTGAATTCGCGATTGTGGGCCTAAAAATAAATTTTTTTAAAATAAATTTTGTTAAAAATTAATTTTTTTAAAATTTTTATGATAAATTTTCTTTAAAAAATTTATTTTTCAAGCAAATTTTTTCAAAAAGTCGAATTTTTATAAAAAAAAAAACATTTTTTATTTTTGAAAAGTTAAAATTTTCTAAAATTTTTAATCAACTTCGTTTCAAAAAAAATTTAAAAAATTAACATTTTTAAGAAAAGTTCAATTTGAACAATAAAAAATTAATTTAAAAAAATCTTTAATGAATTTTTTTTCAAAATTTTATAAATCTGAAATTATTTTTAAAGAACTTAAAATTTTTTAAATTTTAATTTTTTTTTTTAAAGTTAAATTATTTTAGGTTTTTGAAATTTTTAAAAAAATTTTTTTTAAATTTTTTTTTCAAAAATTTTTTAAAAAAATCGAAATTTTTTCATGAAAAAATAGATTTTTTTTCAAAAATTTGCTTAAAAAATATTTTTTTTTTCAAAAAATAATAATTTTTTTTACTTTAAAATTTAATAAATCTTGAAAATGTTTTAAAAAAAATTTTTTTTTTAATGAATTTTTAAAAATTAAATTTTTTTTTTTTTTGAAAAATTTAAATTTTTTTTTTTTTTTTTTTTTGAATTTTTTTTTTTTTAAATTTTTAAATTTTTCTTTTAATTTTTTTTTAATTTTTTAAAATTTTGAAAAAATTTTTTTTTTTTTATTTTTTAATTAAAAAAAATTTTTAAAAATTTTTTTTTTTAAAAATTAATTTTTTTTTAAAAAAAAATTCGTAAAATTTTGAATTGAAATTTTGAAAATCCCAAAAAATTTTGTCTGAAGAAATAAAAATTTTTAGAAATTATGCCAAATGTTTTAATAATATTAAATTCAAAAGGTCAAAATTTTGATCAAAAAGGTAAAATTTTTGAAATAATTTTAATATTTTGGAAATTTTTACAAAATTTTTGACTTTTTGAATAATTTTTTTAAAATTTTTCATGAAAATTTGCTTAAAAAATCTCATTTTGATCAGAAAAACTCTTGAAAACGAAAAATTTCATTGAAATCTCACAAAAAATTCTTACTTTCGCATCTTCCTTCGGATTATCGAAGAACCCATCAGGCAGCTCGTTAGTTGGTTGTTCCTCCGTTTCCATTTTTTCCTGTTTCTGTCCATTGCTTCGACTAATATTCACCAAACTTTTATCAATTTTTGCATTTTCCGGCGTCTCAAACTCTTCCTCGTCATCTTTCCGGTTCGAATTTTTCAGAATTCCCTTGAGTTTCTTCGTCGGTTGTTCGCTGACGACTTCAGGAACTGCGGGACGTTTCACTGCGGCAACCTTTTGCGCCAACACGGGATCATTTTTGACCTTTTCCTTGAGTTCCTTGGCAGCAACGAGATTTTCTTTGTGTTTCTTCGAGTTGACGTGCACGGGCCAAGCTTTTTCGGAGCGCACGACGGCATCACAAACGATGCATTTGAGTTCGCCGGCTTCGTATTTGGCAAGCGGGGAGTTGATTCGGGCAGAAATTGACGGAGATTCTTTCGTGGCGGCTTTTTGATCTTTGATCATGCGACGCAAACGGAAGGAGCTTGAAGACATTTCGCGGTGAATTTTTTTTGTTTACCTTTTTTGCTCTGTGATGATGAAATGGGTTGGAATTCATGATGAAATCCGCATGATTTTATTTTTTATCAATTTCATTCGTCTCAAAAATTAGCGCCATCTAAGCGGATATTTTTGAACTAAAAAAAATTGAATTAGCACGAAGGCGATTTTTTTAAAAATATTTTTTTAATCAAAACACGAGAAATTCGAGGATTTTTTATTAAAAAATTCACAAAAAATGGCAGATACAAACGGAGATGAGCAACATCATGAGGAAGAAGAACAAACGGACAAGAAGCAGAAAAGACACGATTTGACGGGAGCGAAAGATTTAGACAAAGTCACAGATTACGCCGAAGAATTGGAGCTCAAATCCGACATTTCGAACGTGAGTTTTTAATTTTTATCGAAATTTTCGTCAAAATTTCATAAAAACTTTAAAATTTTAGGCTGCAAACATCTTTGCTGAGAAGAGAAACAAAGAAGACGAACTCAAACTCGCTAAAGAACGCGAACTTCAAAAGATTCACGTGAAAAAGGAAGACGTCGAGTTAATTGTAAGTTCATTTTTTGACTAAATCTCCCGCAAAAAATTATTTTTTTTCAATTTTAATTTTTTTTAAGATGCACGAAATGGAAATCTCCCGATATCAAGCTGAAAAAACCCTCCGGGAGCACAGCGGAAATGTCGTGAATGCTCTTGTCGCGTTAGTTGAATAAATTTTTCCATTAAAAAAAATATTTTTTGATTTTTTTTTCGATTTTTACATGCAAGTTTTTCATCCAATTGAGAAAAATTCGAAAAAAATTAATTTTTCGTGAATAAAAAAAATGTGCTGTCAGCAGTGGGATTCGAACCCACGTCAACCGAAGTTGACTACGACCTGAACGTAGCGTCTTAGACCTCTCGACCATGCTGACATATCTGTATATGCACGCCAAGAGACGGTTTTAAGGCGCTGTATGATTTTATGTGCGATGTTGCGTGCAGAGGTACGACACACAAGATAAAAATACGTTTGAGGGGATGGAAATCGAGTGATTTTTGATTTAATTTTTTTTTTTTTTTAATTAAATTTTTTAAAAATTTTTTTTTTTTAATTTTTTTTTTTAATTTAATTTTTTAAAAATTAATTTTAAATTAAAAAAAAATAAATTAAATAAAAAATCGATAAAGTAAACACGTGAATGTACGACACGTGTTCGTGTACGTGAGCAATGAAACCAATTTTACTCCATTCATGTACGGTTTGTATCCCCTTCTACATATATGACTCCGTGGCGCAACGGTAGCGCGTCTGACTCCAGATCAGAAGGTTGCGTGTTCAAATCACGTCGGGGTCACATCTCTTTTTTGCTTCTTTTTGTTTCATTTTTTTCATGAGACTTTGTCGAAAATTTAAATTTTATATTAAAAAATTATTTTTTTGTTCAGTAGAAATTTTTTCAAAATTAGTTTTGTTTGTTAAATTTAAATAATTTTTATTTTTTTTAAAAGAAAATTCAAAATAAAAACAAAAAAAATATTATTTTGATTAATGAAAAAATAATTCTTATAAAATTTTTTTGATTTTTTATGAAAAAGGGTTTAGAAGCTCAAGTTTTCTTATTTTTAATTATTTTTTATTATAAAAAGTCGAAAAAATTCACAATGTTGTATTTTTGAAAATTCGAAATTTTCTGCAAAATCGAAATTTTTATTCTGAAAACTAAATATCTAAAAATATTAAAATTTTTAAATTATTTTAATTTAATTTTAAGTTTAAAAATTTATTTTTTTAATTCAATTTTAAAATAAATTTTTTTTTAATAAATTAAATTTTTTAAATTAAATAAATTTAAAAAAAAAATCAATTTTTTAAAATAAAAATTAAAAAAAAAATAAATTTTTTAAATTTAATTTTTTTAAAATAAATTAAATCTTTTAAAATTGAAAATAATTTTTTTTTAATTAATTTTTTTTTAATAAAATTAAAAGTATTAATTTTTAAACTTGAAATTAAATTAAAATAATTTAAAAATTTTTATTAATTATTTTTTTTTTGAAAAACAAATATTTATTTTTTTAAAAAAAATTAAACAACAAAATAATTAATTTTTTTATTTAAAAATTTTAACATTTTTAAGAATTTTATTTTAATTTTTTAATAAAATTTTTATTTATTTTTTTAAACAAATATAAAAAAATTTTAAATTCAAAAATCAATAAAAAAAATAAATTTTGATAAAAATTACTTTAAATAGTCGAAAAATTCGAATTTTCTTTAATTTTATAAAACTCATCTAAAATTTACTTACGAAAATAAATTTTCAGAAAATTAGAGAAAAATAAATTTTTTTTTTTTGTGAAATGTGCTTTTTATTATTCAAAGATTCATAATTCCATCAACTCGTTAATTAACTTTTAATTTATTTTTTTTAATAAATATTTTTTTTATTTTCCGTTGAATGGAATTAATTTATTTATATAATTTTTTTTATAAATTATTAATTTATCTAAGCTAACTATTTTTTTTTTATTAAATCTACATTTTTTTTTCTTTAATTCATGGAAATTTGATTTGGTTTCGTCGCTCCTTACAGAACAAATTACAATTTATTCTTACATTTATTTAATTTTATTACAATTGATTGTTTTAACAATTATTTTTTTTTTACTTTTTTGACTAACAAGTAGAAAAATGACTAACATTCGAATAATTTATTAATTTTTGCTACTTAAAACTAAAGAAATTGTTTTTTTTTTGGACGGCATTTAATTCTCTCCTTCTGTTTCGCATCCAACGTCATAATGCACGGGCGCTCCGTTGTTGTTGTTTGCGTTAAATTTGCGCGCTACTGTGATCACAATTGCTCCCCTGATCGTTCGTAACAAGTCAATTACTTCGTGCTTTTCTTTGCCATCGACGGATTCATCGTTCACGGTTAAGATTCTGTCATTTTTGCGCAATCTTCCATCACGTGCAGCAACACTGTCAGCATAAACGGCGCTAATGTAGATATGACCGCCATCTTTTGTCACGCTGAAGCCCAAACGACTGTTCCATCCGCGATTTAGTTCGACAGTGATTAACTAAAATAAGGGAAATGGTAGAAAAATTAATTTTGAGGTTAGTTTTTAATGAAAATTTTAACTTTGAGGTTAGTTTTTAATTAAAAATTTAACTTTGAGGTTAGTTTTTAATAAAAATTTTAACTTTGAGGTTAGTTTTTAATGAAAATTTTAACTTTGAGGTTAGTTTTTAATAAAAATTTTAACTTTGAGGTTATTTTTTAATGAAAAATTTAACTTTGAGGTTAGTTTTTAATGAAAATTTTAACTTTGAGGTTAGTTTCTTAATAAAAATTTAACTTTGAGGTTAGTTTTTAATGAAAATTTAACTTTGAGGTTAGTTTCTCAATAAAAATTTAACTTTGAGGTTATTTCTTAACAAAAAATTAACTTTGAGGTTAGTTTTTAATGAAAATTTTAATTTTGAGGTTAGTTTTTAATTAAAAATTTAACTTTGAGGTTAGTTTTTAATAAAAATTTTAAATTTTCAGCTCTTACCTGATTTCCTTCACTGTCAATGATGGATTGATTACTTGAGCTCCGTGACAATTCATGCTGCGAGATAACCGTAACATCACAAATCGACTCACTATTTGGCGTTTTTGCCATTTCTTCTCTCTCATCTTGTTCCGCATCGCCTGCCAACATCGCGCCTTTCCATTTCAACAACCCATTCGAGCCATTTTCATTCGTCGTCGATTGTTGCGACTGATACATCGGATGCCCTCGCGTGAATTTCGACACATATTCCAAGTCTTTTTTATTTTTGCACTCAACGAGGAGCGTTTCGCACGGCAAACTCGTAAAATCGTCGCCAATTTGCTCCGAACTCGGATTCAGAGTATAAATTGTGGGCGCATCTAACACATCATTGTCCAAATTGTTGAGTTCATAGGCATTTGCTTTGGCGATCGAGAATTGGGGCTTTTTTAATCCGGTCGGAGTACTTCCGGGTTGCGTGAGATCCAGATAATTTGGGCGCCCGGGACGTTCGCCGTAATAACTTTCATCATCGACCATCGACAAAAGTTCATCTTCGTTGTAAAATTCTTCTTCTCCTTCGTTTTCTGGCTCCGAAATTAGTCCGTTGTTGCAATAACTGATCGAACTGTGCGACGAAACTTGTTGAACGCGGCAAGAATTGTTCGTGTCGTGACTTACGACAGTCGAGGTGTCGCTTTCGGTGCCGCTTTGCTGCATAAAAGTGTTGCTCGAGGACCCTTGGGAGCCCGAAGTCGACGAATGGGGACTTTTGTGAGCTCTTTTGAGACGCCTTGAAGGACTAGAAGACTTTACGGAGGAACTTGTTGAATCGTCGCCGCCCGAATTTTGCTTCCGATACGCGATATCTGTCAGCAAATTGATCGCTTCGGGCCGCAAAACGACTTTTTTGCTGTTTGAAGACATATTCAAAGCTTTCCTCTCGATTTCTGTGGGCGAAACGGCAGAAAGAGGCGTCAAAGTGTCATCACGAAAGAGACGAAGCTTAACCGTATCCGGTGCTTGACGCAAAAATATCACAGCTTGCTCGTGACTCATGTTACTTATCGGGATATCGTTCACCGCGAGAATTTTATCTCCGGGTTTTATGCGCCCATCCGATAACGCAGGCTCACGAACCAAAGCACGAACGCAATGCCCGAGCACATTTTCATCCTCTTTTCGCAACGTAAATCCAAGAGATCCCTGTTGCTTTGTCAAAATCAGCTCGAATTCGCCGCTGAACGAATTATTAAAATGATCCAAGACGCCATGCGATCGAATTGGAGGCATCGGAGGTTCAGCTGGAGGCGACAATTTTCGGTAACGTTCGTCGCTGGGACGACAAATTATCATGAAAACCTCGTCGGGTGTCGTTCGAAGGACTTCAAGGGCTTCCTATAATGAGAAAAAATTAAAAAAAGTGAAAAAAAAAAAATTTTTTTGATGAATTTCTTACATAATTTGTTAATCCAGTGAGTTGAACCCCATTTACAGCTAAAATTATGTCGCCTTGCTTCAAGACACCAATTGACCAAGCAGCTTGATGAGGAAAAAGTCGCTTAATGCGGATCAATCCGGGAAAAGGAGCAGTAGAATCTGTTCCGCCAGATACGGATAAGCCTAAACCGCGAGGGCCTTTTACGATGTGAACGGAGAAAATTGAATCTGTGAAAGAAAATAAAGTTAAATTTTGTTAAAAATTTATTTAAAAAGTCAAGATTTATTACAAAAATTTCTTTAAAAAATTAAATTTTATGAAAAAAAAATTTTTTTAAAAGGAAAAAAAAATTTATTCTAAAAAATTAAGTTTTTTGAAAAATTTTCTTCAAAAAAATAAATTTAAAAAAAAAATTATTTTATGAAAAATTTGTTTTAAAAATTAAATTTAAAAAATGTGTTTTAAAAGTAAAATTTAAAAAAAATAAATTCAAAGTTCAAAAAAAAAAATATTTTTTAAAAAATTTAGTTCTAAAAATTTAAAATTATGAAAAGTTTTATATAAAAATAAAAAAATTTGGAAAATATACCTATTCAAAAAAAAATAATTTTTTAAAAAGTGAAAATTTGTGAAAAAGCTTATTAAAATTTATTAAAAAGTAAAAAATTTGCAAAAATTGCTTTAATTAAAAATTCGTTGAAAAAAAATAGTTTTATGAAAAATTTGGAAAGTGTGAGAAATTTGAAATAAAAAAAAATAAATTTTTTTAACAGTTAAATTTATTTTTTGTTAAATAGTTTTTTAATTAAAAAAATAATTAAAAAAATCTTAAAGTTTTGAAAATAATAAAAAAAAATTATAGGTATGTATTAATTAATAAAAAATTATTTTTAAATTTGAAAAAAATAATTTTAAATTTCTTAAATTTTTGTTTTTTATTATTTTTTCGTACATTAAAAATAATTAATTATTTGAATGTTTGTCGAATGGTTGTTAAAAAAATAAATTAATTTAATTTTTTTTCTTTCAAGCTTTTTAATAAATTTTTTAAAATAATTTTATAAAATTTATTTTTTTTTTAATTTTTTAATAAATTAAAGTTTTTGTTAAATTTTATTTTTAATACATTTTTCTATTTTTTTTATTTTTAATACAAAATTTTGAAAAAAATATTTAAAATAAAAAAAATTAGTTCAATAATTTTTTTTTTAAATTTTTATTTTTTTTTTTTTATTAAATTTAAATTTTTTAAATAAAAATTTAATTTAATTAATTTTTGTATTTGATGAAACAAAATAAAAGTTTTTAGTCAATTTAATTTTTTCTTCACATTTCCCGCATTTTCTTGTTCAAAAAAAAAAAAATTATTTTAAAAAAAATTAATTTTAAAAAAAAATAATTTTTTAAAAAATTAATTTTAATTATTTTTTTTAGATATAAATTAATGAAAAATTCTTTTAAAAAGTAAAATTATAGAAAAAAATAATTTTTGAAAATTAAAAAAAATTATTTTTTTAAAATAATTTTTTTTAAATTTTATTTTAAAAAAAAATTTTTTTAAATTTTTTTTTTAAATTAAAATTTTTGAAAATATTTGTTCTACAGAGTGAAATCAAATGTAAAAATCGATCAAAAAAAACTCACCTTTGGTAATAAATTCATAACGATGCAATTGCTGATAATCCAGATACGAAGGCAAAGTCGTCGTCGTCTCATCCGTAATTGCCAAATTTTGCATCATCTGCGGCAACAAAGGCGGCACTTCATCTTCGGGCGATCGTTCGCTCCCATATCCCGGATCATAGGTCGCATCATTATTTCTGTTAATTAATGGCAAATGGAGCATCGGGTGTTGTTGTTGCTGCTGCTGCTGCGTCGAAGCATTGCTTTGGTTATCTAAAAGAGAGAGAGAGAGGAAAAGATGACAAAATTACCGTAAATTGAAGAAATTTAAAGTTTTACCTTGCTGACTACTGCCTCGAAACGTGCTATTTGACCCATTATACGGCGAACTTTGGATTTGATATTTTTGCTGCGATATGTTTGGATTTTGATACTGCATCAAATATGCATCTGTCGACGTTTGTTCAATCATGGGCGAGTCAATGTTCATCCCGTACCGACTGCCATCTACCATGCAGGATTTGTTGTTGTTGTTTTGAAACGCTGCAAAAACACACACGAGAAACACGATAAGTACGGATTTTCATTCCATTTTGGGCTCAGACACGAAACTCCATTAATGTGTTAATGAAAATGTCGAAAGGATAATTTACATACTTTTAAAGACCGATCGGTCTCTTTTGCGTGCCGTGAGGCTTTTCCTTTTATTTTTCGCATTTTTTTTTGCTTGTTTATGAATTTAAAAGGGCATTGTGAGGGTTCGGCGAACAAAAAGTTTGTCACGTGTTGGTGTGGGAAACAATGGCAAAAAAGGACCGAACGAAAGAGAAATAAGAAGAAAAAAGGTTAAGGGTATCATTCAAGTTCTCTTTTTTTGTTGTTTCGTTGTAAAATTTGCTCGGAGACGGGAGAATTGAGCACCAACCGATAACAACAATTCAAGTGACATCAAAGCGAAATGCCAGAAATTTTATCGTAGTAAATTTATTTTAATAATCCTTGTATTGTTATTTTTTGTGTTGTGTTTTGTTGTTTGGGTATTGCTAGTTGGTGATAAAGTATTTGAAAGATTTTTTTAAAAAGGTTGTTGAGGAGATGAAAAACTATTAAAGTGGCTTTTAAAAGAATTTCACTTGAAAATGTTTGAATTTTGAAATTTTTTTTGGAATTTTTGGAATTTTTAACAAATTTAATGACTTTCAGCTCCAAAAATTTCAAAACCTGAAATTATTGAAAAACTAACAAATTTCAAAATCTAAATAGTTTCAGTTTTTCAAGTTTCAAAAGCTGAAATTATTCAAATTATGAAAAACTAACAAATTTCAAAATCTGAATAGTTTCAGTTTTTCAAGTTTCAAAAGCTGAAATTATTTAAATTATGAAAAACTAACAAGTCTCAAAATCTAAATAGTTTCAGTTTTTCAAGTTTCAAAACCTGAAATTATTCAAATTTTGAAAAATTAATAAATTTCTCTAAAATCCTTTAGATTTTGAAAAACTAACAAATTTCAAGTTTCAAAAGCTGAAATTCTTTAGATTTTGAAAAACTAACAAATTTCAAGTTTCAAAAGCTGAAATTATTTAGATTTTGAAAAACTAACAAATTTCAAAATCTAAATAGTTTCAGTTTTTCAAGTTTCAAAAGCTGAAATTATTCAAATTATGAAAAACTAACAAATTTCAAAATCTAAATAGTTTCAGTTTTTCAAGTTTCAAAAGCTGAAATTATTCAAATTTTGAAAAACTAACAAATTTCAAGTTTCAAAACCTGAAATCCTTTAGATTTTGAAAAACTAACAAATTTTAAAATCTAAATAGTTTCAGTTTTTTAAGTTTCAAAAGCTGAAATTATTCAAATTATGAAAAACTAACAAATTTTAAAATCTAAATAGTTTCAGTTTTTTAAGTTTCAAAAGCTGAAATTATTCAAATTATGAAAAACTAACAAATTTTTCAGTTTCAGTTTAGTTAGTTTTTCAAAAAAAAAAGTTTTAACCTTTTTAGATTTTGAAAAACTAAAATTTCAAGTTTCAAATTTTGAAATTTTTTAGTTTTTTGAAATCTAAAAAATTTTAGCTTTTGAAATTTTTCAGTTTTCAAATTTTGTTTAAATTTTTTAAAAGTAAAAACGAAAGAAAAATTCCATAGAGACATTAAAACGTTTAAAAAATCAAAATATTTTTTAATAACCCCCAAAAAATGATTGATAGTTTCAACCCCGTAACAAAACCCATGTTGATGATGACGAAAAGTGTCCTTTTGAACTTTTTTCCCAAACAACAGGCGACACTTGCAAACAAAAAATATCAATAATACTTTTGTCACTCACCTCTCTGTTGCTCAATGACGCCATCGACTACATCGTCATCCGCATCGTCGAGATGATTCGGCAAACTTCCATGATACGTTTGTTTCTGTTGCCTCGTCCTGCTGCTATTGTAAGGCGAATACAATTGTTGCAAACTAATGTCATTCACAATACACGGATCTGTAAATGATGCATTATCGTATCCGTTGCCGCCTCCTTGTTGTCCGCCGCCGCCCGGAACAGCGATTGTCGTACTTGCGATACTTGTGATATCCGACAAATCATCCGCTGCTACATTGTTTTTCTTCTTGAACTTTTTATTTTGCGCCTTTTTTGACGGCGTGTTGTTGGCATTGCTGTTTCCGCTGAACAAGTTGCCCGACGAATGCGCTCGTCTACCTGACAATCCCTTTTCAGAGTAACGCGACACATTTGAACCCATTTCTTCTTCTTCGTCACCTTTAACGTCGTCGTCTACTTTTCCATTTTCACACAAATTATGATTTACAGCATGAGGTTTGTTATTGTTGAGTTCCGTTAAATTTAATCCGTTTTCGGGAAATTCGTTTTGTTTGAAACTCGTGTCATCGTCAGTCGTTAGCCTGCGGGGACTCTTTTCTCGGAATTGTAATTGATACTCGGATATTTTATCTTTTGTACGATAAGACACCGGTAATTGTTGTTCCTTGTTGTTTAACGATGTCAGTTGTTGCACGAGTTGGAGAATAACCTGAAAGAAAAAAAATTTTCGATGAATTCCGAGAAGAAAAGTTTTTCGGTTTTGTTATCTCGACTTTCCACTCAAATAACTTGGTTGGCTTTTGAAAACTGGATGAATGACCGAACTTAAGCACTTAACAAAATCCTGCACTTTTTTTCTTGATATTTTTGTGACATTCGCACGAAAGAAGAATAAGGAGAAGAAGAAGTGCAATATTCATATTTGTTAACGCTTGCTTGAACATATCTCGGCTTTCCATTATGGGAGGAATTTTATGTTTATTCACATGCACTTGACATTAAAGGATTGTCGTCGTATCGTTCTGATTTTTTTTTTATAGGAGGTCAATAAAAGAAATTTTGTGGCAAGGCAATTGGTTTCAGCGGTAAGTATTTTTTATTGAAATTTTATGGATTTAAAGTTACTTTCTTTGCAGGATTCTGACAAGACGAGAAGCTATGAGAAGCGAGGATTGGTAAGTATCCTACTTGAATGAAGAGAATGCTGGATAAAGAAACGAAATTATTACAAAACCCTGATACAACCTCACATTGATTACTGCAGTACGATAATGATGCTAATGAAAGACGAAGACTTGAAAGCGATTCAAAAGATCTGTAACAAAGCATTGAGAACTATTTTTTTTCGGGATCACATGATTGATTGAAATTTATTTCAATTAATTCAAACCAAGCATAAAATTTATTTCAATTAATCCAAACCAAGCAAATTTCGAAACCTGATATCCTTTAGTTTTTGAAAAACTAAAAAATTTTTTAAATTAAATAGTTTCAACTTTTCAAATTTCAAAAACTGAAATTCTTTAGTTTATGAAAGACTAAAAAATTTTTTAAATTAAATAGTTTCAACTTTTCAAATTTCAAAACCTGAAATTCTTTAGTTTATGAAAAACTAACAAATTCACAAATTTCATTAGTTTCAACTTTTCAAATTTCAAAAACTGAAATTCTTTAGTTTATGAAAGACTAAAAAATTTTTTAAATTAAATAGTTTCAACTTTTCAAATTTCAAAACCTGAAATCCTTTAGTTTATGAAAAACTAATAAATTTTTTAAATTAAATAGTTTCAACTTTTCAAATTTCAAAACCTGAAATCCTTTAGATTTTGAAAAACTAATAAATTTTTTAAATTAAATAGTTTCAACTTTTCAAATTTCAAAACCTGAAATCCTTTAGATTTTGAAAAACTAATAAATTTTTTAAATTAAATAGTTTCAACTTTTCAAATTTCAAAACCTGAAATCCTTTAGATTTTGAAAAACTAATAAATTTTTTAAATTAAATAGTTTCAACTTTTCAAATTTCAAAACCTGAAATCCTTTAGATTTTGAAAAACTAATAAATTTTTTAAATTAAATAGTTTCAACTTTTCAAATTTCAAAAACTGAAATTCTTTAGTTTATGAAAAACTAACAAATTCACAAATCTAGCTTTAATTACAAATTTACAATAAAAACTACAAATTTTCATTAAAGGCTTTTAAACTACCAAACTACTTCATTACAAAAGTCATTAAAAAAATTTTCTTTTTGAATTTCGATCGTTATTCATACAAAAAAAAAGCCACTCAATCACCATTAAAGAGCTTTTCACGTACACGCCACAATTTCGTCACTTTTGTGGTTACCTTTTTATATTTTTTCTCATTTTTTTCTTTTCGTGCCATTTATGTCAGGTACAACGAAAAAAAGCAATAAAACTGCACTTCAATTAAAATTCTGAGCAATTTAACTCCATAAAAAACGCATGAAATCCTTCGGAGAACGATATTTCAAGCTTAAACGATCCATCCATAGCTTTATGCACGAAAAAAAAAGAAGTACAAAAGAATAAAGCCATGAGACATGAATAACATGGCACTCTCTTCTGTCGCACCGAAAAAAAAAGTACAACATAAAAATTATTTTCAATTTCCATCCAGTAGTAGAGAACACTTAAAAAAATGTCGAGTCCCGACTTGAAGGAGAAATGTAGCATGAAATTTATTCATTTTTATTTTATTATATATTTCCTTATATGTCCTTGCATTTCTCCCGTAAGAGTAATCCGAAAAAAAAAATTCACTTGAAGTTACTTCATTGTCGCCTCTTACGTGATGCCATCATACATTCATAACATCAGTAAAAGACTAAAGATATGCAAACAAAGATTATTGAGTATGACATCATGTCGTTTTTTTGTACATCTTTTTTTTTTGTTTTAGGACAAAAATCAATACTCCTGTTTCGGAGCAAAAAAAAAGTAATTTTTGGCAAGCAATTTTTTTTTCTGCCTTTACTGACCTTAGACATAAAAAATGTGACGATAAGTGAGATACGAAAAAAAAAATGCAATAAAAGTTACTCAAGTGAAGTTGCTGCTTCAAGAGTTTTCGAGACGCCACAATGCGACAAATAATAAATTTGAAACACTTTCGAGTTAATAAAACGCGAAAAAAAATACTTAGTTGATTAAAATATTTTATTTTTTTCACCTTTACGACTTTGTCAACCATGCTTCGATATCCATATATCCCAATTAACTCTTTTTTTCTGTGCTCCATAAATTCATTCCATTTTCATTCAAATTTTTCCCCAAACGAGAAAAAATATTACATATAATAATATCCCTTCGTCATGACACTTTTTTTTTACATCGAGAGAGCACAACATCGCATCACACTTAAAAAATTTATCCAGCAGAAACATCTCTGTGTCATAAAATATTTTATGGTTGTTGCTTTTGAATTAATGAATGAATGAGGCTGCATCACAGTTTCTCTGACATTTCGTTAAATTACAGAGCAAGTATTTATTTTTTTTTAGTGTCATACAAAAAAATTTTTTTTTTCGAAATGAAGCTAGTTATGGGATATAATGGGGGAGTAGAGTAAACTATAAGTTGAGGTTGAATGCAAAACAAATTGACAGAATCGTGTAAAAAAAAGTTTATTTTCGTCTGCCACAAATTTTTATTTGGGGAAGGTTTCATTGTTACGAAAAAAAAAAATTTTTTTTATGATTCCCCGATGAATTTTTCGGGGGAAAATGACGAGATTTAGTCATTCATGTGTTAGAAAAAAAAATAAATATAATTAATAAAGTTGGAAGATTTTTTGAAACGTTTTTGATGTTTCTTCTGTGGATGAAATTTTAACATTTCCAATGGGAATTTGAATTTTTTATGATGTGCTTCATCAACGAGGATGACTCTTGACGAAACGCAACAGTTTTTTAATTTAATTATTATTGTGTGATGGAAAAAATGTGTATTTAAATTTTTAATGTTGCCTTCTGGCTTGGAATTATTAGCCGGAAAAATATTAATATTTAAAAAATTATAAAAGGAATTAAATTAATTTTTTAAAGACTTTTTTTTTATAAGGGAGCTAACTTTTTTATTTTAAAATATTTTCTTTTAGATTTTTGTAAATTTATTAAAAATTCGGTAAAAATAGCAAATATATCAAATTTTATGAAAAAATTTTAATTTTCATCAATTTAGCTCTTTTAAATAATTTAAATTTTTAAAATAATTTTTTGTATAAATTTTCATTATTTTTTTATTTAATAAAAAAAATTATTTTAATATTTTTATTTGATATTTTTAAAATTTTTTTAATAAAAAAATAAATAAATAAAAAATATTAAAGAAAAATTTTGAATAAAAAATTAAAAAAAAAAAAATTAAATAATCATTTAGTTAAAATTATTAAAAATTTAATTATAGTAAAATTTTATTTTTAATCGATTTAAAATTATTTTTGATATATTTTGGAATAATTTTTCATGAAAATTAAAAAAAAAAAAAAAAAATAAAAATAAAGTAAAATATATTTTAAAATAATTATTGTACGGTTAGTTAAGAGGTAATTAATGCAAAAAGTTATTTTAATTTTTTAAAATAATTTTTGGATAATTCTTCATAATTTTATTTGATAAAAAAATTAAGAATAAATTATAATATTTTTTCAAAAATTTTTAAAAATTGAAATTTTAAAAATAAAATAAAATAAAATTGATTAAAAATAATTTTTGATAGTTTTTAAAATTATTTTTAAAAAATTAAGAATAAAATAAAATAGTTTTAAAAAAATTTTTTTAGATAAAATTATTATTTAATTAATTTTATTGCAATTAAATTTTATTTTAAATATTTAAAAAATTAACTGAAAATATTTTTTTTATATTTCTCGAAATTTAAGAAAAATTCTTAATTTTTTATGATTTTAGAAAATTTTTATATTTTAAATTATGTAAATTTTAATTAAAATTCTAAAATTTTATCAAAATAAAAATTAATTTATAAAAAATACTCACATCATCATTGTAAAGCTTCCCTAACCCTTCCAACGAATAAGGGATTTTCCGTTTTCCTGTATCGACTACTCCTGTTTCAAACGTTTGCTTTTCTAAAAATAAAAAAAAAATAAAAAATCTGTTAAAAAAATAATTCAATTTTGTGGCATTACGAAAATTATCTCTAAATTTGTTTGTTTTGTCTCAAATTGCAATCAATATTAATTTGATTGCCACACTTTTTTTTTACAAATTTAATTTGATGCATTTTTCATTAAGCCGCCGTATTTCGAACAATTTTTATCCAATTAACGAGAATATTTATTTGAAAAAATTTTTGTCGCTCTCGCTGTGGTTGTTGTCGGGCAATAAAGTAATTACATTTCGCGCTTTTGTATTTATTTATTATTATTTTTATGTTCATGCATATTCCAATGATTTGAGGGATTATTATTATTGGGGCATCACGATTCGACGATAAAAGAATAAATTTTAAAATATTTTTTTTTGTTGTCCAAATTGCCCTTTTTTCACAGCAGCAGTAGCATCAGCTTAACAGCTTATGAGCACTTGTTTGACTGCGTTCCCTGCGGTTGTTCTGTCTTTGTTTTTCGCAATTTTTTGCTGTATTGCTGGTTTTTTTGTACATTTTCCGGTTGCTTAAGCCCGACTGATAAAAGATGAATGAGTTTTAAATACGAAACAAAGGCATTGCTTAATACGTTGGGGCAGTTAAGCTTTCTTTTTTTTTTTATTTTTTTAAAGCTCAGCTCTTTGAAAAGTTTTGCAAAGTACTTTCTTTGTTATTTTATATTTTTTTTCGTATTACTCCTTCACACTTTTCTTTTTTTTCTGCAGAAGTCCAGTTACGGGACGACAAAAAAGACGCGCTATAATGTTTATAATAGCATTACCACAGTACTTAACTTTACATTTAATGTAAAAAAGTTTTTCTTTCGATAATCATTTTTTTTTCTTGTGTCTTGTGGTTGGTTGTCCCGTTTCTCTACGACGAGAAATAATTTTTATATTATATTGCTTGGCTCGAAACAATGGTGTATAGACGCGATTATCAGAGTTTGAGAAAAGTTTTCCTCTTATTTTACTTTTTTTTAAAAGATTTTCCTTTTTTTTGAGTTTTGAGAAAAAAAATGACAAAAGTGTATTTTTTTTCTTCTTACAAATAATTTTAAACTAAAATTTTTTTATGTCAATTTTTGCTTTTTTTAATTTTTAATAGTTGCAAAAAATTAAAAAAATAAATTAATGAAAATACAAAAAAAAAATTAAAAATAATTTTTAAAATGTAAAATTTTAATAAAATAAATTTTTAATAATTAATAATTTTTAATAATTTTTGAAATAATTATTTTTTTAATTTTAAAAATTTATTTTTAAATTTTAAAAATTTTTTTAATTTTTTTGTTTTTTTTGATTTTAATTTTTTTTTATTATTTTTTGCAATTATGAAAAATTAAACAAATCTAAAAAATTAAAAATAAGCAAAAATTGCCATAAATAAAATTCCAAAAAATAAAAAAAAAATCTGAGGAATTTTTTTTATTTTAAACCAAGAGCTGAAAACATAAAATTGGGGCTAAAACTTGTTAGTTTTTCCAATTTTAGTTTAAAAACATGTCAAAATTCATTATTTAACACTTAACTGACCAAAAAATTAAGAAATTTTAAAAACTGAGAGACTTTAGCTCTTATAAAACTGAGAGCTAAAAACGTAAGAAAAGCTAAAAATTTGTTAGTTTTTTAATTTTTTCAATTTTTATAAGAAATTATTCAATAAAAATTAAATTTATTTTTATAAAATTTTAATTAAAAAAATTATAAAACTAACAATTTTCAGCTCTTTTAAAACTTAGAGCTAAAAACGTAAGAAGAGCTGAAAATTTGTCAGTTTTTTTATTTTTGTAATTTTTATTAGAAATTATTCAGTAAAAATGATTAAAAATTCAATTTTATAAGATTTTAAATTAATAAAATTAAAACTAACAATTTTCAGCTCTTAAAAGTTATTTTTTTTAAATAATTTTTTTCTGATTTTTTTTTCTTATTTTTTACCGAATTTTCACGCGACAAAAACAGACGTTTAACCTCAAATAACAAACAAAAAACTTTCCAAACTCGCAATGTGTTAAAAAATAATTGCAAAAGTTCCTTCTTGCTGCTACGAGCACACTCTTTAAAGGTAATTAACGCTCTCCATACAGTTTCAAGTCCCGCGAGTAGGGACTCTTCGTATCATCATCTTTTTAATCAAACATTATAACATGTCAGGTATTTACGATGATGATGATGTCTCTATATGCACATTTCCTTATCGTCATTTTGCATCATCATTAAAATTTTGCTATTCATTCATAAATCAAAGTCACAAAAGCCCGCTGCAAAACCGATTGAATAAATGATTATGTAAATTACAAATTAAATGGATGAACAGACATCAATTTATAACATTTCCCTTTTCGCATGAATACCCCCTTTTTGCGTCACATCGAACATATTTCTCGAAAGATTATTTTCTCGAAGCGAAAATTCATGACCAAAAAAAAAAACATCTTTTGTAAACATATTTTTTTTTCAAAGTCAAAAATTCCAATTTTTTTTTAATTTGAAGTTCATTCGACAACAAAGACGACGAACAATAAATAAAAGGGAAGAGAGCAAAAAAAATAACCGCACGTAAAAAAACAACAATAACATCGAACGACGATGATAAGACAAGAATATCAATGCTGCGTTAAAGCAATCAATTGATAAAAATCTGTGGTATTCCTTCATTTTCTTTTGCTTTATCATGGTTCATTCTTCTTTTTTTCTCGTTTTTTTGTGTCATGGCACGCAACAAAGAAAAAACAGTTAATGAACGAAAAATGACCGGGCGTTTCCATTTGGCAGTCGGTAATTTTCGTCGGAGAGACGACACCGAGGAATTAGAAGATAAGACAAATATTGTTAATACTTTTGTGTGGAATGTTGGAAGGGTAGTTCATGATTTTTTTGGTCGAGTCGTTTTAAATTATTTTGCTAAAAAAAATAATTTTTAAGATATTTTTTTTAAATTTGATTTTAGGAAATTTGTTTTTTTTTTGTAAAATCGATTTTTAAAAATTTTTTGTTTTCAATTTTATTTTTTAAAAAATTATTAGTTTTTTGGAAATTTTTATTTTTATTCAAAAAATTCATTTTTTCAAAAATTTTTATTTTTTTTGGTTCAAAAAATGAATTTTTAAGGGAAATTTTATTCATTTTGTTTAAAAATGAATTCTTGAGGGAAATTTTATTTTTTCAGTTCGAAAAATTAATTTTTGAGGGAAATTTTATTCATTTCAATTAAAAAAATTAATTTTTGATGGAGATTTTGTTTTTTCAGTTCGAAAAATGAATTCTTGAGGGAAATTTTATTCATTTTAGTTCAAAAAATGAATTCTTGAGGGAAATTTTATTCATTTTAGTTAAAAAATGAATTTTTAAGGGAAATTTTATTCATTTTGGTTCAAAAAATAATTCTTGAGGGAAATTTTTATTTATTTTAGTTAAAAAATGAATTTTTAAGGGAAATTTTATTCATTTTAGTTCAAAAAAATAATTTCTTGAGGGAAATTTTATTTTTTCAGTTCAAAAAATTAATTTTTGAGGGAAATTTTTTAAATTTTAATTAAAAATGAGTTCTTGAGGGAAATTTTTTAAATCTAATTCAAAAAATGAATTTTTAAGGGAAATTTTATTTATTTTGCTTCAAAAAATGAATTTTTAAGGGAAATTTTGTTTTTGAGTTTAAAAAATTAATTCTTGAGAGAAATTATGAATAAAATTAAAAAAAAAAATTTTTTAATGGAAATTTTTGTTAAAAAAAATTTTAGGGAAATTTTTAACTTTAAATTGAATTCTCAAAAAATATATAAAAAAAATGTTTGAGATTTATTAAAAAAAACAAAATTTCATAATCTACCCTTCGAAATTACTAAAAATCCAAGGGTACGAAAAAAAAGATATTTTTGCCTCATATCAGATTGACGAAGATTAATTGCGAGTTGGCATGTAAGTAGTAACGTGAAGGATGCTGCTGCTGGACAACAGAACAGAGAAAATGAACGTCGACAAGATAAATAACAATTTTTCGGCGTTGAAAATGTTTCCGAAAAACTTTTCTAATTAATATGTTGTAGTTTTCTGTTCGAAACTTTTCGCTTATTTAACTTTTCACAAAACCAAAAAAAAAAAAGATAAAAAATTAAAACGTTCAAAAAATAATTATAATTTTCATGTCCAAAGCAGCGAAAATTAGTTTCACACAAAAGTGTCTGTTATTAAATATTTTTATTTCACACTTTGTGTGCGATTTTTTTTTAATGCGAGTTGAGCTGAAAGTGGTGAAATTACAATTAAAACATCATATTTGCATAAAACATAGAAATGCTTTCAGAACGAACATCGTTGGTGACAGCGACGAAAAAAAAAACAAAAAATGCGAAAAACAAGCAAAAAAGTAGGAAAATAAACAACTGGCAAGCCTCTAACAAAAATACAATATTGAAATGTTTCATAAATGTGTGCGCGGTTCTTCGTCGTTCGCAAACCGGAAACCCATATTTTGATTTAGAAAATATGAACGAATCATGAAAAATAAATGCGTGTGTGGAAAGCCGTCTTTCGCTCTCGTCTGTTTCGAAATTTTTGTTGTTGTTCGTTGGTTTAGTTCGGCAGTACCGAGAACGAAATTGTGGGATTTTGTGAAAAGTACAGGAAAAAAAGAGTGAAAAGTGCGTCTATTTTAGAGCGGATTTTGTGGTTGAAGCGTGCCATGGAGTAATTTTTTGGAATGTTTTGTTTTGTGGGAACAATAGTACTGAAAGCAGTAGTTGATTGGATTTTCATCACACGATGAGTGCTTTTCGATGGAATTTTGATTGAAAACTGTGAATTTTTGTGTGAAATTTGAGGCTTAAAAGTGATTTTTTTTTGAATTGTTTGACTTAGTTTGGGTTTCAAATTTTTTTTTGTTAATTTTTTGACAAATTTTATGAAAAAAATTAATTTTATTTAAAATAAACTTTAGAAAAGTTTTTAAAATTTTTTAAGAGATCAAAAATAAATAATTAAAATAAAATTAATTTGAATAAAAATCTTTAAAAAAAAAAATTTTAAATTTTGAAAAAAAAAATTCTCACAAAAAAAAATTGCAAAATGTTTTGAAACGAATTATTTTTTTTTTCATTTTCACTTACTTTAATTAATTAAATTTAAAAAAAATATCAAAAAAATTTCGAATTTTTTTTGTAAACAATTAAAAAAAAATAAATTATTTTTAAAATAAATTATTTTAATTAATTAATTTTTTATTATTGATTTTCATTTAATTTTTTTATTTTAATTTTTTAAATCATTAAATTTTGAAAATTTATTTGAATTTAATAATTAATCAAAAATTTTACTATTTTAGTTTTTTTTTTAAATAAATTTACATTTTTTTATTTATTTAATTTTAATTAGTTTAGTAATAAAATCAATTAATAAAATTTTATATATTTTATTAAAAAAAAATTTATTTTTATTCAAAGGAAAAATGAAGAATTGATTAAAAAAATTATTTTTAAATTTTTTCAGATTTTTTTTAATTTAATTTTTAAATTAATTAAAAATAATTAAAATTAATTTCTTAAAATTATTTTTTTTTAAATTAAAATTATTTAAAAAAGATTAATTAAAATTTTTCTTAAATTTTTAAGTTGATTCAATTTATTTAATTTAATAAAAATTATCAAATATTATCAAAAATTATTAAAATAAATAAAAAAAAAATTTAAATTAATTTTTTTTTAAATTTTTTAAAAAAATATTACAAAAATTTTAAACTTTAAAAAAGAATTAATAAAAAATAATTAAAAATGATGAATTTGAAAAAAATAATTAAAATTTTATTTTTTTTAAATTTATTTAAATTTTGAATTAATTTTAAATTTTTCTTTTATTTTTTTTTATTAAATAAATTTTAATTTTAAAATTTTGACTCAAATTTGCTTTAAAATCCATAAAAGCACTTTCATCTTCCTTCCCATAAAACTTCCCTTCAAAAATTTTTTACTGCCATCATATTTGCTGTGAGCATGTTTTGGCTGGGGATTTATTTTAAAAATATTGTTTGTTTGTGTATTAAAAACTCGCAAACACACACACAGAACTCGTGTGAAAAATAATAAAAACAATCCTCAGGATCATCTGGAAAAATTGTACACTAAACATATGCAATGTATCACACATAAATTCCCCCTCCCTCCCCCTACCCTCGAAACAAATTGCTAATTTATTGCAAGAAAATGTGTTTCTGGAGACTTTCACTGCAACTTAATTTTCTTCCACGCGCGAATTTTTCACAAAGGAGCTCTCTCTTAATATAATCAAAAAGCAATGCGGTTTTTTTCTCTTTCTTCTTTTTTTTTCTTTTTTGTTAGACGTCAAAAAAAAAACGGAAGAAAATCAGCAAAAAAACACACACATAAATTTCTCGTCAAACAATGTTGCTTGCTTTGACTTACCCCGAAAGCATCAAACGAACAACAAACAAGTAACAACAAAAAAAAAGTTAAGCTCAAAAATTCCTCTCATATTCACGTCAAGTCACATTGTGAGAGGAAACGTCATGACACAACAACGCACTACAAAAAAGAGCAATACAATGATTTATTAACAAAAACGCCTCGAGAAGACTTTTTATTCCTTTTACAACAGTTGTTCGCTTTTTTAACGATGCTTCGTCGTTTGCCACACAAATTATGTTGTCGCGCTACAATAAACCTAAACACTTCTCGGCGAACGAAAAATCAACATTCGCGTTTTTTTTCACCTTTTTCAGGAAGGAAACAAAATATTATAAACTTTGTTTATGTTTTGAATTCTCTCGGATATGAATCTGTAGCAGACAATTTTGTAACAACTAAAAAAAAATTTTTTTCATACAAAATATGAGATGATGCCTTTAAGGTAACAACAAACAGAAGAGAAATAGTTATCAAAGATATTTTTATTTTAATTCAGATTTCTTATTTATTTTGTGTGCAATTTGTTGTTGTTTTTATGATGGAAATTTTGTTTGCATTTAATAAGTTTCGTTACAAGATTTTTCTCTTCTTTAAAAAAAAAAAAAAAAAAATGAAAAAAAAAATTTTTTTTCTAACAAGAAAATTGTTGGAAAATTGTCTCTTTGTTAAATTTTGATTAATAAAAAAATGTCAGAAGTTGCTTTAAATTATGGAAAAAATGTTGGAAAAATGTCGACAAATAAAAGTCATGAAGAATTTTAAAATTTTACAGACATGTTTTGCTCAAAGTTAGACTAAAGTAATGTTACAAAAGGTTTTTGACTGCAGGATTCTGAGAAGATGTTAAAAGAGTTTCATGAAAATTTGCTCAGAGATATTGTTTGAAAATGACAATTTATGTTTAGAGTTGTTGCTCAAAGAGTTCATTGGAAGACTAAAAGTTGAAAGAAGGTTTATTTTTAATATTTTAGTTGAATTTGTTTTAGCTTTTGTTGTATTTAAATTTTAAATTAATTTTAATAAAAAAATAAAATATTAAATTTTTTGAAAGGAAGGTCAGGAAATTTTTTGTAATTTTTTTTAAGGTTAAAATTTAATTTGAAGTAAAATTTCAAAAAATATTCAATTTTTTAAATTATATTTTAAAAAAAAAACTTATTTTTTTAATTTTATTTTAATTAATTAATTTTTTTTTAATTAAAATTGAACTTAAATTTTATGAATTGAGTTTAACTTTTATTAATTAATTATTTAATTTAATTAAATTAATTATTTTAAGTATTTTGAGATATGTATTTTTTTATTTTAATTTTTACTTAAATTAAATTTAAATAAAGTTTAATTAAATTTAAATTTTTATTTCAAATTTTATTAATTTATTTAATTAATTTCGAATTAATTTATAAATTAATTTTGTTTATTTATTTTTTTAATTTTAATTTTTAAATTTAATTTAATTAAAGTTTTTAATATTAATATTATAATATTTTTAATGTTTTTTTAATTTATCTTTTAACAATTTAATTTAATTTTATTTTTTTTTAATTTTTATTTTTTTTTTATAATTTTTTTTTTATTTTGCAAAGCTGTCAATTAAAATAATTTGCAAACATTAAATTTTGATACTTAAAAAAAAGCTTGAAAATTTTTCTTTAAATTTCAGTAAAATATTTTTCATATTAAATATTAAAATAAAATTAATTAAGAAAAAAAAATTAATTAAAATTGAATTTTTGTGAAATTTTTTATATCTTTTAGAAAATATGTAATTTCAAAAAAATGGAAGGTAAAGTAAAAATAAAATAATTTTAAATTAAAAAAATAAATAAAAAATTAAATTAAATTATAAAAAATCATTTTTAGTTTTGACATTTAAATTTAAAAAAAAAATATTTTAGATTCAAAGTAATTTTCGATAAATTTTTTCATTAGAATTTCAAATCCGTCAATCAATTAAACAAATCAATGAAAAATCAAGATGAAACTTTATTTTATCATTTACATCTGAATCTGAATCGAAACGGGATCTACAACAAAAACATTCCTTCAGGTAAGTTTTTTGATTTCAAATCATTCACTTTTCACACAAATTCTCTAATTTCAACTTGAATTCAAACATAAACAATTCTCAAAAATAAACAAAAACTATCAATATTTGGCGAAATCTATCACAAAATATCCATTGCATGAACATCATCAAATTTCACTTCAAAGTAACTTGAAACTTTTCGAGAGCTACTAAATTTATTATCACCTCTAAATTTATTTAACTAACAGAACTTTGAACAACTTTGGGAAAATTTTAAACTTTCATGTTAAAACCTGATTAAACATAAAATTAAGTAGAGATTACAGCTTATCAAAGAGCATGAATCATCAATGTTTTCATTTTTAAAGAGAAAAATTTCCAAAATTTAATTTATGCTTATTCAATTTTATTTATATTTCATTGCGCAGAATATTGCATAAAGTTTTTGTTTTAAAATATGTTTTTTTTATTTTTGTTCAGATGATGAATATAGAACGAGAGAAAATGTTTTTAAAGCCTTTTTCCAGTGAAACAGAGGAGAATTTATTCGATATACCTAACAACATAATAAAATTTTAAAATCTAGTCGAAAATTCATCACACACAGAGACTGTAAACGATCTATTTGATACACATTTTCATTTGTAGTCTCTGTGCTCTAAAATTGAAAATGTGTCTCTATGGCGAAAATGCATTATTTGTGTATTCATTTAAAATAAATCTTTTATATCACATGAATGCACAAATACTAAAAAGTTGCCTTTTCAATGCAAAACTCCAATAATAATCAAATTTCAAAGGTATTTAGAGACGAAGCTCTATATTAGTAGTTTTTGGGGACATTTGCATTTGATATTGATAAATAACATCATCAACATGTTCCTTTTTAATTTTTGTTTCTCTGACGAACTTTTGATTGAATTTCTGGTTAGACAAATTTTTTAGCAGGAAATTTCCTGATAAGATTTGAAAATTTCTCATATCAATAAATGTTTGGCATGTGTTTGCTTTTGTTTTAAGCCTTCCTTCCTTTTTGCCATTGCATAATGTTATTTTTCCTCAGCTAAAACAAAACCCAAAACCAAACAAAAACAAGAAAAGTCGAGAGAGAGAAGGAGAAAATATTCAAATAAATGTTTTTTCGGTCACCTTTGTGCTTCTGCGATGTTTCTGTTTGTCTTCTCATATATGAGCTGGCGTACCCGAAAATGTATTTTATGCCAAAAAAGGGGCAATAAAGGGCGCGCGCGAATCTATGTGGAATAATTTTAATCATTTATATGTAAAGTGATGCTCATATGAAGTTGTTACACTCGGTTTCAGATGAAAATTAGAGAATCTACATATTTAATAATTTAATATTAAAGAACGAGTTTTCAGTGTAAACGTTTCGTTTTTGTGTTTGAGAAAATATTTAAATTTACTTTAACTGAGGTTTTCATATGAAAAATTTCATATTTTTTATAAAGACTCACAAGATGGCGCTGAGGTTTAAAATTAAATTTTAATTCTAACCAAAAGATGGCGTATTGAAAGTTTCAGAGACTTTTTAGTATCTTTTAAAAATTTCTGAAAAATTTAATATTCCATCTTTAACTTGAAAATTTAATTTCATTTAAACTCAAAGCGCCATCTTGTGACAATTTTTTAAAAATTTAATTTCAAATTACTACAAAATCATATTAAGCAAACTTGATTTATTTGATTAAAATTCTCCAAGGAACAATTTTAATAATTTTTTTAGAGACTCAAAAGATGGCGCTGAGGTTTAAAATTAAATTTTAATTCTAACCAAAAGATGGCGTATTGAAAGTTTCAGAGACTTTTTTGTATTTTTTAAAAATTTCTGAAAAATTTAATATTCCATCTTTAAACTTAAATATGAAGTTTTTTAATCCTCAACGCCATCTTGTGAGTCTTTTTAAAAGTAAAATTTCAAATTATTACAAAATCATATTAAGCAAACTTCAATGATTTATTTGATTAAAATTCCTCTTGATATCTCAAAGGAGCAATTAGCAGTAACACGTCTCCATCAAGGCAACTCAAACAAAAACTTTTAAATGCTCATTGAGCTGTGAGAATATAAACATTTCATACATAAAAACAGTAAATATATTCAAGCAGTGAGAGTAACTGCCCTCGATGCAGCTCATTATTATCAGCAGATAAGGTAAGTAGCAATTTGAAATATAACAATAGCGACTTTCTGCAATTGAAAAATATGGAAAATATAAATCGTGTGTGTGTTGTATTTCTGGTGCATCTCCTCCTCATGTGAAAAAACCGCAATATAGCAACAACAATGGCAAATAACGTGCCTCTAATGAGCACTTTAGTACACATTTTACGTGATATCTGGTACATTGAACGAACTTAACTCGAAACTCGGCTTTTATTGTTATATACCTTTTTTATCTATACAAGATAGACCGAAAAAACTGAAAGAAAGAGTTTCTCTCTAAAAAAAACTAGATTTTCAAGATAACTTACTGTTATTATTATTCAAGTACTTAACGAGAATTATCTCGTTGTATCACATGTGAAACGACCTTGATACTCGTTTTTTTTTGTAGTTTTTCAAATCTAATCATGAAAGCACTTATTTTAGTTTTGTGAGACTTTATTGCACACGATAATGAAATGTCTGTCGCTAACTAAGTAAGTTTTTAAGTAAAACAATGTACGTGACGACTGTTTACTTGCGGTTTTGTGTGTCGATTTCAATTTGTACATGATATCGAGATGCAAAAATAACGAGAATATAGTCGGCATGATATATTAAATTTTAATCGAATCATCGAACCATATAAATTTTCGTGTGAATTGATTTAGACAGGAGATATTGAAAAATACTCATGATTATCAATTTTGTATATGTTCCGTTTTTGTTTTTTCGTTTCAGGTTGAAGAAAAAAAATAAAAGGGTTTTGTGATGTCTGTCTGTTACTTTTATATGCCTTCAACCAAAATATTAAAAATTTTTAACAGAAATTTAGCTTTCAAGTTTGACTTTTTAAAAAGTTAATATTAATTAATTTTTTTTTTAATTTTTACCATTTGGAAGAATTAAATTTTCAGGAGTCAATAGGTAAGTTTTATTTCTTTAAAAAAATTTTTTATTAAATTTTATTTATTTATTTTTTTTAAATTAAAAATCGAATTTAGTTTTAAAAATTTAATTTTTTAAAAAATAATTTGAATTAAAATTATTTTTTTTTTAATTATTAAACTTAATTTTTTTTTTAAATTACCTAAAAATGCGACCAAATCTCTTTACAATCGAAATTTTTCCCGAAAAAAATTTTATCATAAAAATAATTTTTTTTAAAAAATTAATTTTTTAATTTTTTTAATTTCAGATTATATTAGAAGGACAAGAACAATTGGAGAATGATTATAATGCTTTCATGAACTTGGTTACACATCAAAGAATGTTAAGAAAACCTATATAGCAAAAAATTTATTGACGGCATTTAGAATTTGGATACCATTCAGTATTTTGCCTTGGAAGAAAAAGACTTCAGTAATTAAAAAGACTTTAAAGACCTTAACCAGCATACCTTGCCTTTGATAAACTCATGCCAATGGAAGAAAAACGAAATAATTTGTTCAGAAGAACGTAACAATACATTTACAAGACGACACAAAATATGGTAGAACTCAAATTGAAAGCCATAGTATGACTTTGAGGAAATAAAAATAACTTCGTCTGAAGATGATTTATTAATCTCTGAATCAAATGCACAAAAGACAAAGAGCTTTACATCATGTTCTTAAATATTTACTCATTGTCAAAAGTTTTACAAATTTTTAAGGCTAATATTTCAATTTACAACTTTTCTGTTTAATAATTTTTTTTAAACTCAAACTTTCTACTTTTCTTATAAAAATAATAAAAGCGCTCTCGTCTCGAACTAAATTTCGACAAGTCTTTGAAAAAAAAACTTTTTTTGTATTGATTGAAATAATATTATTTTAACATGTAATTATTATTATTAACAAACAATTTTACACGATTTTCTATGCGTTCCGTACTTCCTATTTTATTTTTGTTGTTATTATTCAATTTATTCAGTATTCACTCTATTAACAAGGTTTTTGTTTCAAATGATAATTAATTCGCTGGTTTTAATTTTGAACGTGCGCTCATTAGCCCGTACAATGACAACTCGATTAAAAAATTTGTTTTGATAAATTTTAACGACAAAATTTTTTTTCGAGAACTAGAATTTACTCGAAACAAAATAAAACATAAAATAGAGCGGCTAAGCACGAAAAGAGAGTGAGACAACTGCACCTCTTTTTATTTATTTATTTATTGTTATGCACGTACAACATTCTTTTGTGCAGTAAGTAAATACTGCTGCACAACAACCACGAGTTGATTGAACTGTAAAAAATGTTTTGATACATTGAAATCACTGACGTAGAATAAAACTTCGTAGGTACTGCACTACCGTTTTGCCACATTCCATGAACATGATTGTACATGGCGACGCCGCCGCCGCGATCAAACTATGGAACTATTTTTGTTGTTGTCGTATTATTTATTTTATTATTATTATGACTTTAACCGAAAGAGAGAGACTAAAAGAGCGAAGAATGTTCCACTAATTTCATTGAAAGTTATTTTTAGATTTATTATTGGTATTAAATTTTCTGACATATTTTTTTTTCTCTTTATTATTTTTGTAATTTCACGCGCATTTCTGTAACGCAACGCACTGATTCAATTTTTGCGCGAGAGAGAGAGGAAATTCTTGCACTATTTAACTTTGAACACAAACAAAAAAGTAACAATTAAAAATTTACCCATTTGATAAATTAATTCCAATTTAGTGAAGCGCCGACAATAAATTACAAAAGTGTTAATTTTTTACGGAAAAATTTTTAAATTTCATTCTGGATTTTTTTTTACAATTTCGCGGCGATAGCAAATAATTGTTCAAGTCTATTCAAGTCGAGCACAAAAGTAGAACTGGTTATTTTTGATCAACAAAACAACAAATAACAACATTGCAGTATGAAGTTTTATGTTCTCTCACCTGAACCTGAAGAGTAAAGTAAACAGTAAAGAACACGAGTACGCTTGTACGAACGTTCCATACCTGAGTTACTTTACTCGCTTAACGTTGTTAATTTGCTCGTTATAAATAATAATAAAGAACAATAATGATATAAACGTCATGTTAACATAATTGCTGCCTCTTCCTTCCTTTGAAAATTGTAGAAAAAAACATTTTTCATTCAGAAAAACATTTTTTCATGTTTTAAAGTTTTAACTTAAACACGACTTAAGCAACTTAAAAAATTTAAGAGAGCACTAACACAAAGAAAAAGAAATAAAATGAGAGAATTTCTTTCCGTACACAGAAAAAAGTGAGTTCTCCCGCGTTAGACATTTAATGCATTTTTAAGCATGCACGTGATGACTCATTCGATGTATATTTGGAAAATACTTTTAAAAATTGAATATTAACGTTCTTACGTTCTCTTTCTACTCGTAAAGTAACGTGAAATATACGAAAAGACAAAGTTATTAAATTTTACTTTGCATAAAAGGGATTGAAAGAGAGCAACATGAAAAAAGTTTGGCTGTACTAATGTTTAAAAGATTTTGTTCGTGAATGAAATTCCAAGTATTTCAGGTTAAATTTTTGTGATTTTTTATCTAGATTGTGGATTCAAGGAAATGAAAGGGTTTGAGAGTAAATATTTGAAACTTTTTTTTTTAAAATAGAATATTAAAAATTAAAGTTTTTTTTTCTTTTATTTGAAATAATTTTTTTAGTCTAATTTTTGTTTAAAAAAATTGCTAAAAAAATATTTTTTTTTTGCTTAAAATTATTTTTTTTAATTTTTATTTAATAAATTAATTTTTTTGAAATTAAAATTATTTAATAAATAATAATTAAATAATTATTAAATTATAGTTTAATTAATTAAATGTTTTATTTTAAAATAATAAATTAAAAATCGTTAAAAATAAAATTTAAAAAAATAAATAAAATTAAATAAATTAAAATTTTAAAATAATTTTAAAGAAATCGAATTAAAATTATTTAATTAAATAAAATTTTAAAATTGCTAAAAATTAGCTTATTTTAATTTTTTTTTTTTTCAAATAAATTAAAAAATATTAAGAAATATTTTTTTTAATATGAAAAAAAATAAATTTTTACAATTTTTATTTTTTTCATTATTTTTTTTTTATTTTATTATTAATTGAAAATATTTTTTTTATTATAAAATAAAAATATAAAAAATTATTAAATTAAATTTTTTAAATATTTTTTTTTTAAATAATTTTTGAAAAATTAAATTAAATCAAATAATTTTTTTTATTATTTAATTTAATTAAAATTTATTTTTTTTAATATCTTGAAAAATTATTTTTATTCGAAAAATTTTATTAAAAATTTCATTTCTAAAAAAAATCACAAAAGCTCTGTAAAAATTAATCAATTTGCATATTTTTCTTTGCTCTTTTACTTCTTTTTTATTAAATTCTCGTTGCACATAACGTAATTTCACATAATCTCATATAAGTTACATGAAACTCCTTATCATCAATAGCGCGACATTTCTCCTATTTTTCTCTTCTACGTGGCTTCGTTTTCGCATTTATAAGGAATTTTCTCTATTTCACAAAGGCTTCCGCTGTTTGCTAAACAAAACCTTAGCAATAAGTTTGTGCCAAACAAGTCCTTAAGGAAAGCCGTCGATATCGATGGAAAATTTTTCTCGAGAAATCGATTAACTTGTGTAAGTAAGTGTGGATTCAAATGTTTACAAAACATAATAAAATTTAAATATCAAAAGCCTTTTTCTTTTTCTTTTGCAAACGTCGACACGGAAAATACACAAAAGGAGAAAAAGCGATTCAAAGCAGAAGAATGAAAGAAAGTCACAAAAAGTACTTATGCAATAAACTTCCATTAAAGACACACAATTTTTTATTTCTAATTTTCTTTTTTTTTCCTCTTTTCTTTTTTTTTGTGTGTTTGTTATCACGATATAAAGCGACGTCTTCTTCTTCTTCTCTGTATAGATTATGTTCCTTTTTATTTATAATTCCTTGGATTGTACCTTGTAGTGTACGTAATTTACCTGCCTTGTGATTTAGAAAGAGAAGAATTTAAGACTTTGAGAAATTATTTTGAACTTTTGGGATTTTGATGTTTAAAAATTATGCAATAGAGGGCGCTAATTTTAAAAATTTGTTATATAGAGGGCGCTTTTGAGTCAAAATGGCTCAATAAATTACATTTAATTGCTTGAGAGTTAAATTTAAGTCTTTTCTTTAACTCTAAAAATATTACAGCGACATCTATTGAGCAATATTTTATTGAAATTTAAGTCTTCGAAGAAATTTTTTTTATTTAACTTTAAAAAAGTTACAGCGACATCTATTGAGCAATATTTTATTAAAGCGCCCTCTAACGGAGGATTTTTTTATCAATGAGAATCTTCGAAGAAATTTTTTAACAATTCTTAAAGAAAATCTTGTTCTTAGTAAAAAGCGCCCTCTGGAGGATAATTTTTAATAAAAAGCGCCCTCTATTGAGTAAAATTCATCCCTTTTTAATCCATTAGAGCTTCGCACAGTGTGTTCAGCATGACTTAATCACATTATCTGTAATAATGCGATACCTGTTTTTCGTGCGGCGTGGCACGGCATGGCTTTGAAAAAGACAACATCCTCTTATCTTTTTCTTTTTTTCCTGCAAACATTCATCGCAGAAAGGCACGAAAGAAAAGTTAAGTCGAGTGTGTGTGTGATAATGAGAAGTGTTATAATTAATTCTACACACTCTTCTCCGAAAAAAGTATCAAGAAAACTTTATTAATGTTCGAACCATTTTAGTAGAAAATTAAGAAATGTTTATTTACGATCCTGTATCGCTTTTTTGTTTTGTTTCGTCGGATAATCCCAACAAACGAAAAACGGATGTCAAGCAGCAAAAAACATAATAATTGATGTTGATTATGTGCATGCGAATGTGCTTTTCGTCAAAAGTCGTCGTCGTCTTGTGTTTTGGAGTGTGTAACTCGATAAGCGTTCGCCTACTTTTGTTGATTAAAATATCATTCCGCATCCAAAATGAAAAACTCTCTGTTTGCTGTGAGCTCGTTTCGTTGAAGGTTATCAAAAAATATGTTATCGCATTTAAAATTTACGACTTTAAAGTTACTCTGTTCATTTAAATTTATTTAGTTTTTCGTGCAGGCTACGGCAAAATAGTGGCAGCAGCGTGAATAAGGAGGAGTATAAGAGTTAAAATTAAATTGTTTTTGCAAGTTTTTCGGTTTTACGTACAAAAATATTGGGGTAGGAGGGAGTTGGAAAAAGATTTGTTTAACAAGAAATGGGATGTTTGATGGTTTGACGTCAAAAAATTGTCCGATAGATGGCGCTTTGAGTAAAAAATGCTCATTTTTGGCTCATTTACGTCATCTGATGGATAATTTTTAATAAAAATATCATTTTAAGAAAAATTTTTATTAAAAAGCGCCCTCTATAGGAGAGTTTTTCAATCTTAATGAAAAAAAATTCTCCTATAGAGGGCGCTTTCAGTAGAAATTTCTCATTTAGAACATTTGAAGGATAATTTTTAATCAAAAACATCACTTAAATAGGAATTTTTAATTATAAGCGCCCTCTGTAAGAAAATTCTTTAATTCTTAATGAACTAAAATTCTCCTATAGGGGGCGCTTTCATTAAAAATTTCTCATTTAGAACATCTAAATGATAATTTTTAATCAAAAACATCCCTTAAATAATTTTTTTTAATTATAAGCGCCCTCTATAGGAGAAAATTTGAACCTTAATGAACTAAAATTCTCCTATAGATGGCGCTGATAATTAAAAATTGATCTTATAAGGATGTCTATGGTCAAAAATTAATCTTCAGATAGTTTAAATGATAAAAATTTATCCAATAGAGGGCGCTGATAAATCAAAAATTGACTTTTAGAGCGCATTTATGAACAAAAATTATCCACAAGAGGGCGCTTTTTACTAAAATTCAATAATTTTTGGTCAAAAATTTATCTTTATGGAATTTAAATGATAAAAATTTATCCAATAGAGGGCGCTGTTAATTCGTAATTTGATTGTTAAAAGAAATTCTTGAACAAAAATTATCCACAAGAGGGCGCTTTTTACTAAAAATTCATTTTTCAACCCAAAAAAGCGCTCTCTTCAAACTCAATTTCCTCAACAATCCCATAATTTACCATTTATTTTTTGTTCTGTTGTTATAATTAACAATAGCATCTTACGGAATACGTTCTGCATCTACGCGTCGACACACAGCCAAATAAATGGGTGAAAAAGTTCTGCATAGATAAAAACTTTCAGCACACATGCCATATATCATTTATTTTAATGTTTCGCAAGCGAAGAGGGCCTAAGAAAAATATTATAAAGTTTCTCCTTATGAACCATTTTATATCTCATATTTTTCTTTTTTTTTCTTAGTTTTTTTTCCTTTTCTTGGCTTCTTTTTTTTCAGCACACAAACGAGGAAAGAATGAATCACTCTCGAGTTTTGTCACATTCGCATTTAAGAAAAATTACTTTTGCGAGTTTTTTGCTAATTTTTTCTGTCATGTTTTTTTTCGGAGCTAATGTGAACTTTAAAATAATTTAGCTAAAAGCTTTTTCATCGTGGTGACAATTTATCCATGTCACATCCGTTCGGCGAACATTTGTTTATTTTTTTGCTGTGCTGTCCATTTTTCGGAGTGTTTATTCGAATATTAGTTTAATCGAGATCGATCGATCGATAGTTCGAACGCGGTACAAAATTGTAAATTTGATTATTCGAGTATTTTATTTGGGATTACCGAGGAAATTGATGACGGAGACGACGACGACACGTTATTCGCATTTGGGGCGTCTCTTTGTGTGTTCGAATGTAATTGATATATATCTCTCCCATACACATGCGAAAATTTCAGTGAAGGACTTTGAATATAATTTTGCTTTGCCAGAAAGGAAAAAAATAAGATGAATGAGGCGTTTAGAGCACAATATTAATTTAGTGGCTTCTTTTGTATGTGTTCAGTTCCTAATTGAGTGGAAATAACAGAAGGAAATTGTTTGTGGGCAAGACGATATTTGATCCGGCAATTTAGATAAAAATGCGACAGTTTTTTTTTCGTGTTTTCTATGGGGAGGCGGGTGTCTTTTTGTCTACCAATTCACACGCGATGGACAAGACAATGAATTAAATGGATTTCGTTTAAGGGAATTTTTTGTTTTTCTTGTAAGAGATTGACGTTTTGACAGGAAGATGTTTTCTTTAAGAAAAATTGAAAAGTGAAAAAAAAATAAAATTAATTAAAAAAGAAAATTTACAAAAAAATACTCAATAGAGGGCGCTAAAATTTAAAAATTAAAATAAATTTAGATTTATTTTCTAAAATTAATCCAAAAAAAATTCAATTGTTCAAAATTTAAAATTGATAAGAAAAGTTTTCTTTAAGAAAAATTGATAAGAAAAAAAAATAAATTTATTAAAAAAAAAATACTCAACAGAATGCGATGAATTTTAAAAATTAAAATAAATTAGGATTTATTTTCTAAAATTAATCAAAAAAAATTTCAATTGTTCAAAATTTAAGATTTAAAGTTACTCGATAGAGGGAGTTTGTGAACAATAATTTCCCAACAGATGGCGCTAAATTTAAAATATAATCAAAATTTTACTTTTTTCTATTCTATTGAAGGAAATTCTTAATATTTTTATAAAAATTAAAAAATTAAGGCATTAGAAGCGTGAAAAGTAAGAATTTTAGGAAATGTTTATTATAAAGCGCCATCTGTTGAGTATTTGTTTGTAAATTTTCATTTTTAGTTAATTTTATTTTTTTTAATTTATTTTTTTCTTATAAAACTTTTCTTAAAAAATATTTTTAATTTATTTTTTTGAACTTCATAAGAGACTTTTATACAATTAATTATTTTAAATTAATTTTTAAACAACAACGCCCTCTGTTGAGTAATTTTTGTTTAAATAACTTTTTTCTTAAAATTCGATTTTTTTTTATTTTTGATAAAGCCAAAAGCAATTTTTCTTTAAAAACAACAAGAAAATCTCATTAAAGCTAATATGACGAACAAACTGAAAGCAAATCGAAAGTCAATCGCCTATTTCTTATCCAATAAACATCAATTTTGCCGAAAATTTCCAAAACAAACAACTTCCTTTCTCCGAAGAAAAAAATAAAATAGCAGAGAAAATGAGAGCTATTTACTGTCAAAGCGCTGTCAACTCATTTAAATACATTTTCCCATACGATTTGTCGTATTTTCGCTCGCAAGCTTTATGCACATGGCAAAATAGACAACCAAATGATATATTAAGACAACAAGATTATAACGTGTGGTTGTGTACTGAAGTGTGAGTAATCCTTTTAAATCTAGGTCATATCATGCCTGATGTTTCTCCCTCCAATCCAGTCTACACATTATTTGCTTCAACAGATAGCGCAAAAATCTGTAAAAGTCAAGGAGATTAAAGCATTTTGATACACATTGACAGACAAGGAGACAGACAGACAAACATTCGGAAGGTACTTAATTCATTATCCGAGTCTCCTTTTTTGATTTGTTTTGGAAGTCGTTTTCTTCTTAGATTGAAAATTATTGATTTTTATTCGTATTGAATTTATTTGGTTAATGTTTTGAAGATAAAATTTTTAAATTGAATTAAGAAAAATTGAAATTGTGCATTGGGACAAAATTTTTTTTATCAGTTTTTTAATTTTTTTATTATAAAATTTTTGAAAACTAAAAAAATAAATATTGAAAAATAAAAAAATATTTTTAATTAAAAAAAAAAAAAAAATCTTTGAAAAAAAAATTTTTTTGTGAATTTTTGTCTCAATAAACATTTTTTTTTTCAATTTTAAATGTGGGCAAAAAATGCCAGATAAATTAAAATTTTTATGAGGATAAATAAATTTTTTTTTTTTACATTTAAATTAAAAAAAATTGTTCATAAATATTTTAAAATTTGCATCGGAATAATTTTTTTCAAAAAATATGCATGGGTTAAATTATTAAAATTTGTATTAGGTTAAAAAAATTCTGAATTTGCATTGGGATGATTTTTTTATTTAAAATTTTAAATTAAAAATATTTTTTTATTTTTTATTGTTTATATTTTTTTTATAGTTTTCAAAAATTTTATTTCAATTAAAAATTATTAAAATATAAAAAAAATTAGACAAATTTTTAAAATATTATTTTTTTTTAATATTTTTGTATAGTTTTAAATAAAAAAAATAATTTAAAAAAAAAAAATGAAATTAAAAAAAAAATAAAATTTAATTATTTTTTTTAAATTAAAGTTTTAATCAATTTTTTTTATTAAAAATTTATTCAATATATTTCAAAATATGCATTGGGTTAAAAATTTTATTAATTTTTAATGAGACCAAATGTTAAAATTTGCATTGGGAAAATATTTAAAATATCAAAAATTAATTATTTATATTCTAAAATGTACATTGGGGCAAAAAATTTGTATTTTTTTTAAATAAAATTTTTAAAATTTGCATTGGGCAAAATTTTTAAGTAAACAAAAATTGTTCAGTTGAAAAAAAGAACTAAAATTCGTTTCAAATCCACAACTTTCATGTAAATCTTCATAAAATCAATTTTCTCATTAAAGTTTGACGCTCTCGATTTATCGGAATTGCTCTTGATGATGCCAAAATGTACGAGAAGACGCATAAATGGAGATCAGAGCAAATATTCGGCACATGAATAAAAACATTTTTACACACAAAGAAAACATCAAGTCATGTTGTGTTGTGCTTTGGCTTCACAGATAACGTCGACAAGGACGTTCGAAGCAAAAGCAGGCAATAAAACCGAAAGAAGAAAGTAAGTAACATTGATTGAGAAGCAATTTCGATTTATTTCATCAAAATTGATTATTATTTATTTAAACAGAAGGGAATTCGAATATTATTGACTTTTCGTTGCTTGCGCTGGACCAAAAATAAATAAATAAAATCATTGATAATTCAAAAGGGGTTACAAGAAAATTATTTTTTATTTTTTCTTCTTGCCCATTATTATTTAGTAGCTGCTGCTCCGGGAAATGTTCAGATCAAACTGCCAATAATTAACATTTAAATCACGTAGCAGTCTCTTAATTTGAGATTTATGTTTTCGCATGAACAGTCCAGTCTTATCAATTTTCCCTCTTTTTTTTTTTTTTTTTTTTTGGAAAACGCTGAATTTAGTAAATAAATATTGGCATTGATTCAGAGTTTATCCTCGCCAATTACGTTTTCTGTAACTAATTTGGGTTCAATTCGATTATTTTTCGGTACTTTTGTGAATTTACGTGTAATTGTGAGAAAGACGTAAAAATGAGAATTGAGAGAAGAAAAAAAGCCAATTACGGTTTTTTTTTCAATTTTTCATGCGAACTTCATTAAAGTTCTTGATTTGATTAAATTTTGGGTCAGAACTCATTTGTTATAAAATTTAGGAGAAGATTTTTTTTTTCTTTTTTTTTCGTTTTAAGTGCAAAAAAGGATAAAATGCACGTCGCGTCGTCGTGAAAAACGATACAACCTGAAACAGACAACACCTGCGATAAAATGATGAGAAATTTGGGTTGAAAGTTGTCGTGAAATAAAAAAAATCTTGTGAGGTTTTTAAAAAAAATAAAAATAATTAAATGTATATTTAAAAAAATTTTTCTTTAATTTTAATTTAAAAAAATATTTATTTAAATTTAAAAAAAAATAATTTTATTTATAAAAAAAAAAATATTTTTTCAAATAAAATTTATAAAAAAAATTTTTTTTTAATAAAAAAAATGAGAAAATAATTATTTTAATTAAAATTTATTGAAACATAATTTTTTCAAAGTATATTTTTTTATATTTATATTTTTCTATGGTTTTTCAAAAAAATTAATAAATGAACTTTAAAAAAATAAAATAAATAAAAAAATAAAAATTTTAATTTAATTAAATTTGAAAAAATATTAATTTATTAAATAATTATTTAAAATAAATTAAATTATTTTTTAAAAATGTTTTAATTAATAATATAATTTTTTAATATTTAATTTATATTACTTTTGTATAGTTTTTCAAGAAAATTATTCCAATTAAAAATTATTACCTAAAATATTAAAAAAAAATTTGTTTAATAAACATTTTTGTATAGTTTTTAATAAAAAAAAATAATTAAATTAAAAATTATTGAAATTTAAAAAGAATAAAATTTTATAGATATTTTTTTAAATTAAAGTTTATAGAAATTTAAAGATAAATAAAAATAATTTTAATTTATATTTTTGTATGATTTTAAAATAATTAAAATTTTTTAATTTAAATAAAAATTAAATTAAATTTAAAAAAAATAAGAAAAAATTTTTTTATTTTAAATATTTTTTTTTTATTAATTTTTTAAATTTTAATTAAAAAAAAAAAATTTTTAATTTTTTTATATATTTTTTTTATTTTTAGATTTTTTTAAACGACTAAAAGACATACAATCGCATTTTTCTCAAAAACCTTTAAAATGCAATAAAAATTGTCTAAACTAACTTTTTTTCTCCTGTTGCCTTATTTCTATTTTTTTTTTTATTTTTTTTCATCATCATCTGAAGTCAAAACACGTGCTTCAGTGTCTATTATTGTCGCGTTGGTAGAAAAATGTTTACTTTTTAAAGTTTTTCTATATAAAATTTTGTTGCGACTTGTCATTCCGCAACCGAAGGGTTTTTAGTTGTTTAACGTGTGCTCATGACTTCTAACGAAGTAAAAAAGTTACTGCTGTAGGTGTAAAAATTTAAAAGCAAACTACACACGTCGAGTGACAAGAAAACGTAACACGAAGCTTTCTGTCTTGTGATAAGCTGATAAGAAATTTTCTTTTAAATTTCATGAACTTGAGCGCTTTTTACGATTTTTTTTTGCGAAATTTCATTGACAGCTGTCCTGTTTTCAAAACAAGTTTCGCATAAATCACGCTGAAATGCGTTTTAAAAGCTCCTCGTTTATCTCGAGACACGAAATTACACGAAAGAACATCTTTACTGAATTATATGATGATTTAGATGCCTTGTGAGAACAACAACGGAGACACAGAAAAAGGAAAAAAATAGCTCACAGGTGGGGGAGAAATCATTTGCCGTCGTAGATAAAATATCGCATAACATAGTCATGTCGGTTAAGAAAATGAAATGAGAAAAAAAAGACTTATTTAATACGTGAACGACAAAAGAAGAGAAAACGACGAAACACGACGAGAAAGGTGAAATATGTAAAAAAAATTCTGCTTCACCCATTTTTTTCCTTTTTCTCTTTTTTTCGCGCGCTTCTTTGAGACTAAGAAGACATCTATTGTACACCTTTGTTGTGTTTCGTATTAGATTTGAAGATTTTTTTTTTGTATTTTTTCGTTTTTTAAATGACAGCGGGACAAATATTTTAGCTTTTAAGACATACAACTTTATCTTTTCTCGTTTTTCGTTGGTTTTAAATTAAGCTGAACTTTATTTTGACACGTTTCGAATTTTTTTGTGCGGTTTGTGAATGTTTTGTGGTCAAAAAATTTTATTAAAAAATTTAAAAAAAATTTTTAAATAATTTTTATAAATTAAAAAATTTAATTAAAATTAATAAAAAAAATAATCAATTTTAAAAATTTTAATTAAAAAAAAAAAAATAATTAAAAATTTATTTCTAAATAAAAAAAATATATAAATTTTACCTAATTTAATTAATCTTCATTAAATAATAATTTTAATTTTGATGATTTTATTTAAAAATAATTTATTTTTATTTTTATTTGATTTTATAATTTTTTTATAATTTTTCTTTTAATTTAAAAATTTTTAATTAAATAATTTTAATTAATTAAAAAAATATTAATTAATCTAAAAACTAATAAATCTAATCTAAAAACTTATAAAAAAATATTTATTTATCAAAAATAAAGAGACTAAAATAAAAAAAATTAAATAAAATTATTTTTATTCGATCGGATTAAAAAAAATGAGAAATTAATTAATTAAAAAATAAAATATTTATTATAATTTAAAAATTTTTTTAGTTTTAAATTTCTTAAACAATAATTTATCTTCAATATTTTTCTGAAAAAAAGATAAAAAAAAAATTAAATAATTAAATAAAAATTTAATAAAAATTTAAAAAAATAAAAAAAAAATAATTATTAAAATTTAAAAAAAAATAAATAAATTAAGAATAAATATCAAAATTTTAAAGAAAATTAATTAAAAAATAATTTTAAAAAATTAAATTTTAATTTTTATGATAAAAATAATAAAATAAAATTAAATAAAAAATTAAAAAATACCTATAAAAAGTTATTGTAAAAAATTTAATTAAAATAAAAAAAAAAAATAAATTAAATTATTTATTAAAAATAAATTTAAATTTGTGAAGAAAATTAATTAAAAATTAAATTTATTTAAAATTTTAATTTAATTTTTTTTAAATTATTTTTTAATATTATTTAATTTTTAAAAATACGCTAAAGTTTTTTTTTCATTTCACGACACCTTTCAAAGCCTCATCCAATTTTTCTCGCAAAAGTAGAAAAATCACTCTTTTTTATATTCATTTGTTACTCTTGGTACAAACTCGAGCCTTTGACGTATTTTTTCCTTCTTTTCTTTCTTTATTATGTTTACTTTCAACTAACACCCCACGAAATAATGAACAGATTCTTCTCTTTTCGCATCTCTTTGAATTGAATCTTCTACAAAAAAAAAGTTGAATTCTTGTCTCCAAAAAAATCTCATCTTATCTCATTTCGCTTACGTAATTGAGCTTTTCTTTGTCAATATCGCTGTTGGTCGTCTCTTTTTTCATTACATTACGAGCAAAAATACGTCAGAAAAGATTCAATCAGATTGATTTAAAATTAACATTCTTCGATTTTTCTAAAACTAGCAGAGGAAATTTTTCTATTGAAAAAAATAAAAAAAAGAAAATGTCATTCATTTGATTTCCCTGCTGATGATGCCGTTCAACTCATTTGTTTCCAACAATAAAAGCAATAAAAAATCAATTCATTCAATAAATCTTGTAAACTTTTGCAATTATTTGAATGTTCGATCGATTCCGAAGCACACAAAATGATTGAGAGAAAAATATTTTCCCTTTTTTTTATGGGATTTGTTTGTAAATTCGCTCTCGATGTAGTAATAATTCCGATAAAATAGCCGCTTTTTTGCCGTTTCATCATCCACGGAGGCAATGCATGTCGATGAATGCGTAATAAGGATATTTACTTAAAGATTCTCGTTTAATTCCGAAATTTTAATACAATAAATTATGTTTATTTTTGGACGTTTCCATTTTATTACCGCGCAACGTCAAGGGAATTCGTTTCACGAAAAAAAAAAATTTTTTTTTCACGTTGATAATACTTTTGGGACTGCCGTCAGCCAAATTATAACGACATAAAATATTATTTTTCATTTTTTTTATTTCGACAAAATCCAAAATATTCGCGAAATTCGTCTCAAAGCTGCGTTGACGCAAGAAATATTTATTATTATTATTCATTCGTTCGCATGCCCAGCCCGTTAAACGCACTCGAGTGGATATTTCGCGAGTGATGGAACTTAATAAATTTACATAAATCACCCTGCTTTTTAATTTTATGGCAATTACTCACTCGCCTTGATTTTAACAGGTGCAAATTAATTTACTCTCGACAATTTTTCCATCCCGAGTTTTCCTTTCTTATCAAACGACAAACGCACAAAAAAGTTATCTGACTTGTACATCGCCTCTTTTTTTGATGGGAGGTAAGTTGAAGGAAGAAAAATTGTTAAAAGGAAGAAGAAGAAGAAACAAAAGAAAAAAAAAGAGATTTTTCTCTTTGGGGGATAAGCGATTACGGTGAAAATTTTCTGTGTTCATCGTGTTTAATTCATAATTTGTTTAAAAAAGGTATTTTGATGAAGAAAATTTGAAGAAAAAGGCTCCAAATTGTCATTAAAAATTTCTTTAAAAAATTATTTTGTATAAAAATATTAAATTTTCGTGTAAAAAATAATTGAGGAGTACAAAAATGTAAAAATTAATATTTTAGAATTTTCTTTTACGAATTTAAAATTAAAAATTTTGATTTAAAAACATTTTAATCAAAAAAATTTGAAAATTTTTTAAGTTTTCTAAAAATTATATTATTTATTTAAAAAAATTTAAAAAAGGTATTAAAAATGATATTTCACTTTTTTAATACTCCTGAATTTTTTTTTTTTAAAATAATTTTTTAATTTAAAATTTTAATTAATTTTTTGATTTAAAAACATATTTTTTAACTTTTTTAAAAAATTTAATTAATTTCAAATTTAAATTATTTTAAATAAATTTTGAAAAAAAAAAAATTAAAAAATTATAATTATTTTGAATTAAATTTGAATAAACTAATAAAATTTAATTTTTTTCTTGATTTTTTAATTTTTTTAAAATTAAATTTTTATTTTTTTAAATAAATTTATTTTTTTTTATTTAATTCTTTAATTTAATTTTAAATAAATTTTGAAAAAAAAATTATTTTTAAAAAATTTATTATTTTGAATTAAATTTAAATAAACTGTTTAAATTAAAAAAAAATAAATTTAATTTTAATTTTGTTTTTTTTTTTTTTTTAAATTTAATTTTTAAAATTTTTTTAATTAAAATTAATTTTAATTTAATAAAAATACATTTTAATTAATTAATTATTTATTAAAATTATTAATTAATTAAATTAAAAATTTTATCATTTTTTTACTCTTCTTCAAATTTTTCATTCAAATTTTGTTTTTTTTTAGTAAATTAACAATTTTTTTTTCGAAATACGCTTTTTAATTTTTTAAAGACAAGAAAATATGTTTCGCTTAATATTATTATTTTTTCTTTTATTAAGAAACCGTCCATCCATTCTTCCATTAATTAAAATAAAATAAAATCTGATAATAAATTTATAAATAAGATATAAAATAAAAGTTCTTCCGAGTATTTCTTCGCTCATCTTCCTGCGATTCTTATTCTCATTATTTTAACGGCAGAAAAGTTTCTTTCATCATCGCAACTTTTTATTCAATGAAACATGATTCCTTTTGAATAAAAATCACGAAACAAAAGGGCATCTCATTAAATAAAGTTCTTGAGAATCTTTCAAAAGGCTCGTCTTGTCGTAATCAATACTTTTTGTGAAATAATGAGAAATTTTTTTTCATTAATAAATAACGCCAACTGGTTGCTTTAGCGACTTTGTATTGATTGATTTGCAAAGAAATTCTTTTGATGTTTTATTTTCTTTCAAAAAAAAAAAAAAAAAATTAAAAGGGAGAAAATTTTTCCGCATTTATTTAAAAATTAAATAAATAGAGATAATTTTAAAGCAAACACACAAGCGAAAAATTTTTCGGTCAATATTTTTTCTTGGCACACCCGAACTTTTTTCAAGTCTATTATTTTTTTTTTCAAAACATTCGAAAAGTTGAGTTGCAGAAGGAAATTTATTTGTGAGTGAGAAAATCAATATAAACATCACGATATAATTTTAAACGTGTGCGATAAGAATTGTACAGCGAAGAAAATATAAAAAATAAGCGAAGGAACATGATAGGATCCTTCCACAAAATTTACTTTATTGAGCGCGGCGACAACAAGCACGGTACAAGTACGACGCGTGTATAATTTAACTGTGGTTAAACACGCAAATAAAAGCTGTTTAAAAATATATTTTCATATTTCAGCGTTCTGTGCTATGCGAATAAGCGGCTTGTTAGGTGAGTAACGTGCCACAACAATTCAGTGCGTTACTAAGGAAAACAAAAATGTTATAGGATCATTATATTATTACTTTTGGGTTGTTTTTCCGTTGCCTGAAAGTAAGCTGAGGCATGAAAGTTGAAGATTTTTGACGAAATTGAGGTCAAAATTCTCTTGAGGTCTTAAAATTCTCTCTTGAGCTCTTAAAATTTTCTCTTGAAGCTTTAAAATTTTCTCTTGAGGTCTTAAAACTCTCTCTTGAACTTTCAAGATTTTCTCTTGAGGTCTTAAAATTCTCTCTTGAAGCTTCAAAATTTTCTCTTGAGGTCTTAAAATTCTCTCTTGAAGCTTCAAAGTTTTCTCTTGAGGTCTTAAAATTTTCTCTTGAGGTCTTAAAATTTTTTCTTGAAGCTTCATGGCTTTCTCTTGAAGTTTAAAAATTTTCTCTTGAAGCTTCAACATTTTCTCTTGAGGTCTTATAATTTTTTCTTGAAGCTTCATAGCTTTCTCTTGAGGTTTAAAAATTTTCTCTTAAAGCTTCAAAATTTTCTCTTGAGGTCTTAAAATTCTCTCTTCTTAAAATTTTCTCTTGAGGTCTTAAAATTTTCTCTTGAGGTCTTAAAATTCTCTCTTGAAGCTTCAAAATTTTCTCTTGAGGTCTTAAAATTTTCTCTTGAGGTCTTAAAATTTTTTCTTGAAGCTTAAAATTTTCTCTTGAGGTTTAAAAATTTTCTCTTGAGGTCTTAAAATTTTCTCTTGAGGTCTTAAAATTCTCTCTTGAAGCTTCAAAATTTTCTCTTGAATTTTTAAAATTCTCTCTTGAAGCTTCAATACTTTCTCTTGAGGTCTTAAAACTCTCTCTTGAAGCTTCAAAACTTTTTCTTGAGGTTTTAAAATTCTCTCTTGAGGTTTTAAAATTCTCTCTTCGAGGTCCTTAAATCCTCTCTTCAAGCTTAAAAACTCTCTATTGGTAAGTAAAAATAATTCCTCTTCAAACCACAAAGTACATTATTGTTGAAAATATAATCCGAATAAATAATAAAACAAGTTACGATACAAATATTTTCCATTCGTAGATAAGGCGACATCGACCAACTTAACACATTGTCAGGACAACATTTATATTTGTTTATATTAATAATGGGGCCCTGAAAAAGTGTCCTCCATTCCATTAATACCCACACACAACGCACGCCGATGATTCATTACGCAACGACTCCCATATCAAACATAAAAGCACAAAAATATATTGCACTCATAAACTTTGTGCGGGATTTATGAAACGCTTTTTGGAGAAATACACAAAAAATCGATTAGAGCCTCATGTTTGTTTATTACAAAAAGTACTTCTGACGACGACGACGATGAGGACGAAAAAGGTACCTCTAACGATCCCGATAAATCAACACTATAAAAAAAATCATTTAAACAAAGTGTTTGATTCCAACGTTAATTACTTCACATAAATCAAACGCAACGCAATGTGCACATTTTTCAAGCCGATATTTATTGGCGAGTGACATGAAAAGGCTCGTGAAGAGAACAAATTGGTAATACGTGTCTAGACAAATCAACGCGATATCCGTGCCATGCGAGCACAAATGTCGAAGAAACATTATTCAATTACAAGCTCGTTTGGAAATTTGTTTGTTTGCAGCGTACGAAGTAATTGTACAAAGGGGGATAGAAACTTTGGGCAAATTAATGGAAAGTTTTTAATGAAAAGTTTACGCTTTGTGGAGAAAAATGCAGTTTTGTATTCAATTCGATGAAAATGTGAATGAGAAGTTCAAAAATGGTTGAAAATTTGTTTCTGAATAAGTTTGAAAAAAAAAATTTAAAAGCTGAAGAAATTTCAGGTTTAAAAACTGAAAACAAATTTAGCTCCAAAAACTGAAGAATTTTTTAGATTTAAAAACTGAAAACAAATTTAGCTCCAAAAGCTGAAGAATTTTTAGATTTGAAAACTGAAAACAAATTTAGCTCCAAAAGCTGAAGAATTTTTATTTAAAAAGAAAACAAATTTCCAAAAAAAACTAGATTTAAAAACTGAAAACAAATTTAGCTCCAAAAGCTGAAGAATTTTTTAGATTTAAAAACTGAAAACAAATTTAGCTCCAAAAGCTGAAGAATTTTTAGATTTAAAAACTGAAAACAAATTTAGCTCCAAAAGCTGAAGAATTTTTAGATTTAAAAACTGAAAACAAATTTAGCTCCAAAAGCTGAAGAATTTTTTAGATTTAAAAACTGAAAACAAATTTAGCTCCAAAAGCTGAAGAATTTTTTAGATTTAAAAACTGAAAACAAATTTAGCTCCAAAAGCTGAAGAATTTTTAGATTTAAAAACTGAAAACAAATTCAGCTCCAAAAGCTGAAGAATTTTTAGATTTGAAAACTGAAAACAAATTTAGCTCCAAAAGCTGAAGAATTTTTAGATTTAAAAACTGAAAACAAATTTAGCTCCAAAAGCTGAAGAATTTTTTAGATTTAAAAACTGAAAACAAATTTAGCTCCAAAAGCTGAAGAAATTTTTAGATTTAAAAACTGAAAACAAATTTAGCTCCAAAAGCTGAATAATTTTTAGATTTAAAAACTGAAAAGAAATTCAGCTCTAAAAGCTAAAGAAATTTTTGTTTTTAATTAAACTAAAATTCTTTAGTTAAAGTTTTCAAATATCTTTAGTATTCTAAAGACAAAAATTAAAAAAAAAAAAAATTGAAAATGATCTCTTAACTAAAATAGACTTCATTTTCACTTCTCAGTATTAAAATGTTAAAAATTACCATCCAAGAAGATTTTCGCTGATACTAAATGTTGTACATCCATTTCCACGAAACTGGGCTTGAACAAGCTCTTAAACTAATAGCATGAGAATGGAGCTCACATAATTTCGCCACAACTACTCACATTACTTTGGCATACTACAAACATTTAATTACTGTTTATAATCGCATTAAAATTAAATACAGTTCCGCCACACGTAATAACAAGACTCGTGCGGTCGTGATATGCGATGTAACCCGAAAAAGCGACGACATGCATTTTCTGCGATAAGGACGACGCCTATTTTGCTCATGGAAACGAGGTCCTGCAAAAATTCTTTTGTACAAAAAAAGCATGCCAAGAATCTCGAGTTTGCTTTTTTTGCTCGTACATAAAAGCGAAACAAGCAAAAATTACTCCGCGCAGTTTTTTCCTCTTTTCTCGTCTTCAAAGAGAGCTTAATTCAATTAAATTTCACGCAAAAGCTACAGTTCGTTTAACTTTAATATTATTATTATATCATATGACAACAACTACAAACTGCCTGCTTTTATAGTTGAGCCATGGCATGCTTTGCTGCAGTATTATGTTGTTGCTGTTGTTATTATTATTATTAAATTTATGGTAATTTATGTTGGGGATTTATTAAAGAAATCTTTTTTTTTTCATTTTATAAAAATCATAATTAAAAGCACTCTCCAAGGGAAAAAATTGCATAATTCGTTCGTTCTCCGAGAAACCATAAAAAGTCTGAGCGCCGCATAATTTAATAATCAAATTAACCAAATGCTCGGGAACATGTTATGTTATTAGGGAAAATTGATACATGAACATTGCACGAATTTCAAAAACGAATTTCTAACGAATCCAATTAAATGTTACCTTTTGTCATTGTTGGTTGAGCTATTGTCGACGACGATAACGATACAGTTTTAATTAGTTACGTAATTGCGTACATCCCTCTTAACTTTGTGTACTCTGACGACATAATGAAAAGTCGATAGACGCAATTTTTTAATCATTTTAACCTATTTAACATGATGCCTCTTGTCTCTAATTTCTCGTCACAGGATTTGTGAAAAATTTTAGTTTCGATTTTTTTAGTTTTAACTAAAATTTTTCATTGAGAATTCTAAAATTTGAATTATTTAAATTTTTTAAGAGGCTTAAGAATTTTATCTTATGGATTAAAAATTTAAAAAAAAATATAAAAAAAATAATTAATTTAAAATAAATAAATTTTTAATTTTTTTTTAACTTGTTATATAAAAAAATAATTAAAAATTTAATTAAATTTAATTTAACTAAAAAGAATTAATTAAATTTAATTATTTTTTATTTTTAAATTTAAATTAATTTTTAATAATTTTTTATAAATAACAAAAAAAATAAAAAAATATTAAAAATTATTCATTAAAATTATTTTTAAATTATTTATAAAAAAAATATTTAATTTTTTTAAATTATTTTTTAAAAAATTTATAAAAAATTTTAATGAAAAAAATAATTAATTTATTTTTTTTTTAATTTTAAATTTATTAAAAATTTTTTTATTTTTAATTTCATGTAAATTTAATAAAATTTTTAATTATTTTTTTTAAATGAAAAAAAATAAAAAAATATTTTTATAAAAAAAAATTTTAAAAGGATAAAAATTATTTTTTTTTTTTAATAATTTTTCAATTTAATTTAAAATTAATTTCTATAAATTTCTATAAATTTTTTTATTAAATCATTAAAATTTATAAAAAAAATATTTTTTTTCTCTTTTGGAAAAAAATATTTTTTAAATATTAAATTATTTTTTGATAAAAAATTGAAAACTTTCTAATTTTATTCAATTGAAAAAAAATGTTTTGAATAAAACGAAAGCTCTTCAAAAGTCTCTTTAGACTCTTTAACGTTAAAGAATCCTCGTGAGATCATAATTTTTTCACAATGCAGCATAAAAAGGTATAAACTACACCTACAAATAAAATGATAATTAACATAGTTTCGTTGCTTTGTTTTACTTTTAACGGCAGCAGCATGAATTGTTTATTTTTATTGTCTTACATCGCTCGTTTTAGTCTCCTATCCTTTTGTATCCGGAGCTGTCGACGTTTATCGTCGTTGTTTTTGTTGTTGTTGGAGTAATGTATGAAATTTAGTTTTAACTTAATTAATGTCATGTCAAAAAGTTTACATTTTATTTGTTTTTCAAGCATAATTAAACTTTAGAACTTGACAGGAGATGGAAATGAATGGATGTGGGAATGAGCGATAAAATTCTGACAGACAACTGTTTTTGCAAAAAGGATTTCATTGTTTAATCATAAATTTTTTGGTAAATGTTCGTTTATTAAAATTTATTTTGAGAAAAGTTTCAGTTTTTTTGAAAAAAAAAAATTTTTTGTGATGGTCAAAATTGTCTGTCTTTAATTTATTCTTAAAAATTAATTAAATTTAAATAAAAAAAAAATTAAAATAATTTTTTAATTAAATTTAAATAAATTGTTTAAGAAATAAAATTATTAAATTATTCTTATTTAAATTAAATTTTTATTTTAAATTTATTTTATTTTTTAATTTTTATTTACAAAAAAATTAATTAAAAATTAAAATTTTAAATAATTAATTAATTAAATTAAAATATTAAATTTATTAAAATTTTATTAAATTAATTTAAATTAATTATTTATTTGAATAAATTTTATTTTTTTTCTTAAATTAATCTAATTTGATTTTTCAAAATTAATTAATTAAATAAAATGAAAAAATAATTTAATTAAAATTTTTAATAATTAATTAATTAAATTAAATTAATTTTAATTAATTAAATAAATTTAATTTTTAAAAAATTTTTAAAATTTTTTATTTTTTTTTTTAAAATATTTTTAAAAAATTATAAAATTTTATTTTTTTTGTATTTCAGAAATTCAAAAAAATTAAATACGCTCAAGTCGTTAATTTATCAAGAACCAAAAATTTATCCGCCTGCCATTGTTCTCATCAAAATCTTTCATGCTTCCGAATTTGTATTTACACAATTCATAACAAAGCATTGTCCTTGTCATTCAACACAAAAACGTGTATCTCCATTAATATTTTATTAGAGACCGATTATAATTTGATTATTATAAACGAGAAAGCTGCTCAGTAGTTCATCATCATCATCATCATCATCGCCATCGACAAAAAAAGAAGCCAGTTCATAAAATTCTTCACTCTTTTAATTTTATTGGGTGTAAAAAATGAAAAAAAAAATCGTTCGGATGGAAATAAATTTGCTTCGTTTCGTTTCGTGTTCGGCAATAAAAACTTCCATTCATTTTGCAATAATGACTTTGTTCGCCACGCGACTGAAAAAAGGCACTTTTTAAATTAAAAGTCCGGGCAAAGAATGGCGATCATGTGCAAAATGCAATAATTCTACGCCATGGCAATAAACCATGGGATACAAACTTGACAATTTGCCTAATAAAATAAATGAGAAATATGTTGAGCAAAAAGGAACCCAACAAGGTAGCTGAGCTTGCAAAAAGCGGAACACGAACATGGCAAATAGGTGCAAGATAAATATATAAAAAGAGATACATTGTGTAATTTTGTTGGAGCACTGAAAATTATTACTGTTATTATATGGCAAAAAAGGAGTAATAGACGGCACGAAATGACGACGACGACGACGAAGGAACATGTATGCAGATTTTATCGGAATGCATTTCGTTCGTTCGGTCTGGAAAATGTCATCCAGCGGAAATATTTCATCATGGAGATGCGAAAAAAGTGTGAAAAGTTTACGTTTTGAAGGTAGGGATTTTTATAAAGCGCCATCTTGTGGGAAATTTTCAAATAATTTTTTAAAAACTTTTTTTGCAAGTTTCAATTTTTTAAAACTAAACCTAAAATTTATTTTAATTAATAAAATCTAAACATTAAAATATATTTCAATTAATTAAAAACATGCATTTAAAATAAATTTAGAACTTTTTTTCAGTGCCATCTGTTGGTAAAAATTGACTTTAAATTTATTTTTAGTTTTTTTCAGGGTTTTTTTCAAGTTCTCAGCATTTTTTTAAATGAATGCAAACAAGCTTAAAAATTTTAATTTTTAATTAAAACAAATGAATTACATTTGTGAAAAAAAGATTTTCAACGCCATCTGTTGATAAAATTTCTTTTTAAGAGATTAAATGGAAAATTTTTGACTTTGATTTTTTTTTTAAATCAACCTTACTTTTTTTTGAGTAAATCTAAACTAAACTAAGCAGCAAATAATTATTTCAATTTATGATAAAATGAAAAATTTGAAAAATATTTTCAACTCCATCTGTTGGTGAAATTTTAACTTTTATAAGATAAAATGTTAATTTTTTAACTATTTATTTTTTTTTTAATTTTTTTTTCAAGTTTCAAATTTCTAAAATTAAGCTTAAAATAATTTTTTTAAAGTCGATTCAAATCAAGTAATTATGATAAAATGTGATATAAAATTTTTCAGCGCCATCTATTGGTTAAACTTGATCTTTTAAGACATAAAATGGAAAGTTTTTCACAAAATATTAATTTTTTTTTATTTTTTTAGGTTTTATGTTTGTTAAATTAATCGTAAATTAAGCAAAAAATTCATAATAAATTAACTAAATTAATTTTTAAAAAATTCAGCGCCATCTGTTGGTAAAATTTTAACTTTAAAAATAAAAATTTATTTTTTCTCATTAAAAGTTTTTATAATCAAACTTGGAAATTTATTCCAATTAATTAAAAGTAAAATTTATTCCAAATTATTCAAACCAAGAATTTATGATAAAATTTGTATAATTTTTTACAGCGCCATCTGTTGATAAAATTTAACTTTAAAAAAATGGTAAGTTTTTGACTTTTAATTTATTTTTTTATGTTAAAAATTTGTTTAATCGAGCTAAAAATGTTTTTTTAAGTAAATCCAAACCAATATTTCAATTAATCCAAACCAAGCATATAAATTTAACAAAACTGCGAAACACAAACTCCTCACAATTTTTATTGAAACACACAAAACTTTCTGTCAAAAGCTGCCTATAGACACCACGTGCGTAAAGCGAACTTTTAATAGAAACCTACGAGAGAGATAAATTTTCAACAAATATGACACAATCACCCACGAAATGCTACAATAAAGGATTATCTGCCTCACAGATTCCCGTTCCTTCCGTTCATAAATTTGCATTTCACTTGTAAGGCAACCTGTATGTCGAAAACAAATTAGTTTTTGTTCTTGTGTCCATTTAAAATTTCTCTCTCGGTCTCTATACGATCAACTTGATGAAGTGAAACAGAGAGAAACTGTGAGGTAAGTTCATCCAATATAATAACGGAGAATGTTTGTCATGCTTTTATCTCGACACACAGTGCTTCTTTTTGTGGTGACCAAACCTCATTTATGCTGAACTGATTCTTGTGACAAATTAATCACAAATAAAGTATGTTAGTTTTTGGAATTGCTTCGAAAACTCGGGCAAGTTGAGCGCAAATTGTGTGTGTTTGTTGATTTTCGTAATAGAATGATGTGTCGCGTAGAAAATTCGGTGCGAGAATAGAACGTTTCGTCATGTGCCATTAGCAATTCAATTTGTAATAATAATAATAATTTTTTTTTGGCACCATTGTTTGTCTTTATTCTTTCACTTTATTTAGTGTTAATTTTGTTCGGACACGTTATTATTTTTTTTTGCGGTTCGCCATTGTCGCAGCGACGTGTTTATTAATATGTGATGATGAGGCGATAATAAATATTTTATTTTTGTACACATTATTTATTGGCACAGGACGACGCGTTTGCTTAATTTAAAAACATGTTTGCATTATATTTATAATGATTAAACGATTATTATTAAGTTAAAATTTTCGCATAATAATTTTATATCACAAAAGATTTTTTTTAATGAACTTCATGAGTCAAAAAATGATAAAATTGACATTTTGACGTGTTAATAAAATATTTTTCATTAATTTTTATCAATTGTAAAAAATTAAAAAAAAAATCCAAATTCAAAAATTTTCTAAAAATAATTTTTAAATTAAAGTTTATTTTTAAAATGCTCAAATTTGTTTTAAAAAAAATTTTTTTTTTTTTCATTTTAAAAAAATTATTTTTTATTTTATTTTAAAAAATTTTTATTTTAAAAAAATTATTTTTTAATTTTTTTTTTTAAATTTTAAGATTTTCTATTCTATTTTTAATTCTTTAAAAAATTATTTTTTAATTTTTTAAAAAATTATTCTTTATTTTTTTTTATTTTAAATAAAAATATTTTTTTATTTTAAAAAAATTATTTTTTATTTTTTTTTTTTTTAAAAAAAATTTAAATTACATTTGATCTTTTTGAAACTGATTGGAGTTCAAATAATATTTGGTTTAAAAAATAATAAAATTAAATTTAAAAAAAAAAAATTAAAAATCAAGAAAAATTGTTCAAAAAGTCATTAAACTCATCAAATTTCAATTCATGAGGAAGTGTGAAAATATTTCATAAAAAAAATCAGGTCAACCAAACTTTTTGACAAATATTTTATGTATTATGGTCCAAACATTTTCTTTTATTGTCGCCTTTTTATCGCCATATCGATGTTGATAATGTGGTTATTTACTGACTTTGGTTCGATGATGGTAAATTTTCCATCGGAATGATTTTATGACGTCGTCCCATTTCGTTGCCATTGTCTGAAATGAGTTTAAAAACTTTTGCTGTGCCTGAGAAACCACTCAATTATAGCGTACTTATTCCATTTTAATGTCTTTTGCAAGAGTTGAAGTAAAGAGGATTGTTGTCTGTATTGTTGAGAGGCATTATTGAGAGAAAACTCTTTTTGACTTTCAAGTCCTTCTTTTGTGGGAAGATTTTCTTTGAATTTTTTAAAATAATTTTTTAAGAGCAATTTAAGTCGAAAATTCTATCATTTTTTTTTAATTTTCTTATCGGAAGAATTTCTTTATGATTTTCTCATGAATTATTTAAAAAAAAAATTTTTAATACTTTTTTAATTTTTTTTTTATTAAAAGAAATATTATATTTTTAATTTTAAAAAAATAATCTCTTTTAAAAAAATCATTTTTTTTTTATTATTTTTTTTTATTTTAAAAAATCATTCTAATTTTTTTTTTTATCACAAAAAAAAAAATTATTTTTAATTTAAAATAAAATAATAAAAATAAAAATTGTTTAATTTTTTTAATCAGAAAATTTTTATAATTTTTAAAATTTTAAAAATTTTTTCTTAAAAATTTTTTTTTTTTATTTTTTTATCAAACAAAAAAATATATTTTTTAGAATATTTTTACAGAAAATAAAATTTTATTTTTTTTTAATTTTTATGATTTTTTTTAATATAAAAAAATTAAATTTTTATTTAGAAAAAAAAAATTAAATAAAATTGAAAAAAATTGTTTGAGGAAAAAATGCGCTTATAAAAAACTTTTCTCAACAATTTCATAACTTTTTTTTTAAAGATACATCGACATCCATTGTTCGCCTGCAAAAAACTATCCCGGTTACACAGTCACACAATAAATTGCACAATATCTTATTTTATCCGCTGCTGCTTAAAACACATTTTATAATCCACTTTGGATCACAAAAAGGAACGTGAGTGCAAGTTATAACATTTTTATTGTACTAAATTAGTTCGAAACGTGATTTCACATTTTTTTTTCAAACTTTTTTTTCTCATCTTTAGAAAGGAAAACAAAAAAAGGATACAACAAAATTTCCTCTTTCCGCCCATTTTCTCTCCCCATCATATCGAGGCACTTCCGAAGCGAAAGAAAATCATTTATTTATTCATTTATTTGGGTAGTTAATTAAAATATCAAAATCATGTCCTTCGCATACACCTTTTGGTAAAATTTCCTCTAAAACGCAGTACGGGAGAAATCAATTAGTAATTTCGCCAAATTATGATTTTCACTGGAAATTGCCTGTCATGTACATTTTTTGGGGGGCACCCAAGCCCAATAATATGAATATGTATGAAATTCCATTCAAATTAAATCAAAACATGAAGCCAGAGCATTTTAATTTAAAATATTTCTCTCTCGCATTTCGGTTGGCATCAACTGATAAAATAATAACAAATAAAATAATGAATGAGGGCACATGATAACGATCTCTGTCCGATACGATGATGATGCTGATGCGAAAGAGGAGCAAATGTCAAGTATTTATCTGTAAAATTGTATTTATTTACAAGCAACTATTATTATTAAAATGTGTCAAAAATGATGCTTGTATATGGGTAATTGTGTGTGCGAGAGACAGACAACGAAACATATTGTTCCATGGTGATGTTTTTCATGGTGCGGTTTTTCGAGGAAACAGAGACAGAGAGAGAGAACAACATGGCATGGTCGATAAATTTTCAGAGTTGTTTTTGTGAACGAGCTTAGACAAGAAAGAGCGTTAAAAAGCAATTAAGTTGTAGAAATTTCATAATTTGGTGATTATGATTAACAATCAACAGTTATTCGGTAAGTTTTTTGTTCAAAATTTTGTCTTTTTTTTACAAAAATTAGAAATTTTATAATAGGCTAAAAATTAAAATTAAAAAAAAAAATAATTTTTTTTATTTAATTTTTTTTTCATAAATCTTAAAAAGATTTTTTAAAAATTAAATAAAATTTAAAAAAATTTTTTTTGATAAATTTATTTGAATTATTTATTTAAAATTTTGTCAAAATATTTTTTTTTAATTTTTCTAAAATTAATTTAATAAATTAAAATTATACTCAAATTAATTTAAAATATTTTTTCTCAATATAAATATTTTTTTTTTAATTTTTCTAAAATTAAATAAAATTTTTAGAATCATTTTTTTTTATTTATTTAAATAAATAGTTGAATTAAAATTATTTTTTTTTAATTTTATGTTTTTTCTTAAAAATAATAATTAATTTAATTAATTAAAATAATTTTATTTTAATTTTTTTAAATAATAAAAAAATCGATAATTTGATTTTTTTTTCCTTGAAATAATAAATATTTATTATTCAAATTATTAATAATAAATTATTTTAAAAATTAAATAAATAATTCAATTAAAATTATTCTTTAATAATTAATTAATTTTTAAAAAATAATAATTATTTTAATTAATCAATTGTTATTTTTTATTTTTTTTAAATAAATAAAAGAAAAGTTAATAATTAAATTTTTTTTCCTTAAAATTATTTTAATCAATTAAAAATTTAAATCAATATTTTTTTAAAAAAAACAAAAAACCTTCAATAACGCTCCATTGCAACCCAATTTACCTCGAAATCGTAAATTTTCTGCTAAATTATTCTTTTTTGCTTCCTCTTCGGAAATAACATAAAAACAATTCCCAAAACCAATGTTTCTTCATTTTATCCATATCCATGATATGTATGTAACTTGATAATTTTAGGTGACCACAGCAACATTCGTTCATTTATTTACCTTGATTTGCAGTAATTATTTTTTCATTTCCACATATCGTTGTTTTCGTTGTTGTTGTAATGTGTTCGAGAGCTTATGAATTAAATATTTCCATGTTGGATATTTATTAATATTAACAGCACTCGACATGCGACGTATGTATACAAGAACTGACTTCACAAAAAGCTCAAATTAATTATAACGTCGTTTCGTTGCTCACTTGGTACAATGCAAGTAAGTAAGTACGATGAAAGAGAAAAAAAAATATTCATCAGCGAAAAAATAATGATTATTATAACAGCATTAATGATGGTCGGGGGAGGTAAAATTACTGCAAGCAAAGAATTTTTCATAAATTATTAAAGAGATTTTTCTACATGATAAAAAAATTTACTGACCGGATACGGAAAAAAATCCCTTGGAAATATGTATGTGAACAAGTTGTAAGTTGATAAAAAATATGTGTAGAAAAAACTATGAATTTTGACAGGGTTCGAAAAAAGTTAAAAAAAACTTTTACTTTTAAATTTTAAAAATTATTTTTATTTTTTTAAAGTCATTTTTTTAACATTTTTTTTCCTAAAAAAATTTTAAAAAAATTATAAGCATAAATTTTCATAAGTTTTTTTTTATAATTTTTTAAATTAATTTTTTATTTTTTATACCGCAGCAACATTGCAGCCCGACAATTGGAACAAAGACTCTTATCAAGTAACCGAAAAAAAACATCAACTGAAGAAATTATTAGTGAGACGCAAATTTCTTTGCAGAACACTTTAAAAAATATAAGAACGGATTTAGATACTACTGTCAATAAACCAATTGCAACAAGGCAGAACATGAAAACAGATCTTATGTCTTAAGCTGGAAGATCAGAGTCCTTTTGATATATTAACCTCTCTTCAGAAAAATTTCTCTTAATTTGAAGAAGCATCAGACTTTTAAGCATCAGATGAAAGTATATTAGTCAAATTGAAAACAAAGACTTGTTCAACATAAAGAACGATTTTTTCCCATCAAACAACTTAAAATAAGATGACATTCCTCGCTTGAGAAAAGAATTCATAGAGAAAAAATTTCGTCAAGATAAAAGTATCAAAAAATCCCTCCTCAGTTTTTATTTTAAACCAAAAACGTTAATTTTTTTTTAAATAAAAAAAAATATTTTTAACTATAAAACTTAAACTTAATACATAAAAGCAAAATTTCCCAAAAATTTCATAATAAGTTTTCCCAACCCTGTCACATATTTGATAGAGAAAAAAATGTTGTCAGGTAGGAATAAAAAAACTTAAATATTTCCATCGTTCAACAAAAAATATTTTAATATTAATTCACAACTCGAGGCTTTCTTTGCTTGGCTTTTCTGGCTTTACCAAAGCTCTTTATTACTTTTTTTGTTCTTTTTCGAATAAATAAAAAATGACTGAAGCCATTAAAAAATATCTCATTTGAGGCAATAATATAAAAAGTATAAAAAAAGCATCCAGGCCAAGAAAATTTAACAGCCAATTAAATTTTTGTTTTTATATAAAAAAAAAATTGTTCTCACATTATTTTTTATGTGTATCTACCTCGAGTAAAGTAAGCACAGGGATTAATTAATTTCGCTGTCAATTAATGACTTTTTTGTGTAATTTTTTTTTGGCAAGAACCACATGAGTAGTAAACGTAATAAATATAATTAGACAAAAATAACGTCGTCAGCAAAAACCCCAATTGTGTACTTTCATCACATTTATTGACACATTTCTCTTCGATGGGAACGAAACGAATAAATAAACAAGGCGACATGAAAAGATATAAATTAAAACTTATTCTTCACACACTCTTAATTTTATTATCTATCCTTTCGAAATGTACAGAAGACACTCGAGAGATGTTATCTCAGCTCGTGTCGTGTGTTTGTGATTATTTGAATTGTAATCTAGACGCATACAGACATTTTTATGCATATCATATGATGAGGGTTGAAGCCAAACAGAGCAATTAAATAATATTGTGGAAAAAAACTGTTCGCAATGTTTTGTCGTATAGATAGATACCTTGTGTGTTGCTGGAGAGATAAAGTCCTCACGTTTGCTGAAATATATTTATTATTTACACTACGCACACAGAGAGACACGAACTGTGACAACATAGAGGCACAAAATACCGAAAATCACTGCATTGTCAGCATTTTATTTTCTATTCTCTCGTTCCGTTTCACTTGTGCCGTTGTTCTATCTGCTACTACTTTTTTTTGTCGTGTCTGCTGTTAAACTATCATAATTTTATGGTATCACATATGGGAAATAGACATGCATTCGAATATCGACACTTATTTGTTGTTATTATCAATAAATATTTTTTTTTTTATTTTTTTCTATTGAATTTAATTTTTCTATTGCAATTTTTTATTATTTATAATTTTTTTTATTGAATTTTTTTCTAATATTTTTTTTCACATTTATTTTTTTTTTAATTTATTTTTTTTAATAATTTTTCTAAAATTTTTATTTATTTAATTTTTATTCAAAAACACTTTGAATATTTTTTTTTTATTTTTAATTTTTTCTCTTGAGACAATTTTTTATATTTTTTTTAAATATTTTTTTCACATGCAATTTTTTCGGAAATAAACACTTTTTTCAACACAAAAAACTTTCACGCAGAAACTGTTATCGGATCGGCGTTCTGTCAAATACTGGATTCTCTGTTTATTTCGTTCCGTTCTCCAACACACACAGAGCGGATTTTCGAAAAATTTCGTATATAGCACAGAAAGTCAGTCACTCAGAACATTTTCGTGTTTGTGTATGTTTTTTACTATTTTATTATTGCTATTTGAGGTAGGGTGATTCAATGAATGGTTTTTTTACGGACTACCGTGACGGGAAGTGTCATAAAAAAAATAGAGATGAAGATGGCAAGTGATGTTTGGCAGCTTTTGACGGATTTTGTGTGGGATGTGACAAGAGTTTGGCAGGTTTTTGATTGAAAAGTCGAATAGAGGAAAAAATTTTTAAAAAATATTTTTCAATATTTTTAATAGAAATTTTAAGTTTTTTAGAAGAAAATAGTTAAATTTTATTTTTTATCGTATTTTGAAATTAAATTTTATTAATTTTTTTAAAATTTAATTTTTTTTGTTTTATTCATTAAAATTTAGTTTTTAAAGAAAAATTTCGAAAATTTCATATTTTTCATTTTTTTTCAATTTTTCATTCAAATATACCTACTTCTTTTATTTATGCTTAAATATCAAAATATTAAAAAAATATTTTTTATAACTTCATAATTTTTCAAATATTTTTTTACAAATTTTTTTTTTAATTTTTATAAAAAATTAGAAAAATTTTAAAATATTTTAAAATCAAAATTATTTTTTAAAAAAATTGTTTTTTTAAATTTAAAAAAAAAATTTTTTTTTTTTTTTTTTTAAAATTTTTTTAATTTTTTAAAATTTTTATTAAAAAATATTTAATTTAATTAAATTAAAAAATAATAAAAATTTATAATTTTAATTAATTAAAAAATTAAATTGAAAATTATTTAAATTTTATTTTTTTTTAAATTTTTTAATATTTATTTAATTTAATTTATTTAATAAATTTAAATTTAATTAATTTATTTAAATAATTGAATTAAATTAATTTAATTAATTAAATTTAAATTAATCAATTTTTTAAATTTAATTAAATTATTTTAAATTTTGAATAATTCAATTTAAATAATTAATTTAATTAAAAAATTATTTAAATTAATTAATTAATTAAATAATTTTTTTTAAATTAATTCATTAAATTCAAAATTTTCATCGAAATCAAAAAATTTCTAACAAAAAACGAACACATTTCACTCACAAACGATTCGAAAACAGCTGTTTTCAATCCATATACGGCTTTCTGCTACAATCTGTACCCAAACTACACGACACCTGCTCATTCTGAGTGCCAGACATGCGCAAAATTTTTTCGCCAAAACATGGAAACACGGCGCTGAGTTACCTCCTGTACACAACAAAAAAAGCATATTAAGGGCGCAAAAAGAAAAACAATTTACAAATGAGTTGAACCGTTGCCGTACACATGTTTTTATTTTTGTTACGAGCTGCGATGGGAAAGAAAATTCAGGCGTGGGAAAAAAAAGAAGTAAAACACAAAAAAGTGTCTCTCTTTCGTTTTCTCTCGCTCTCGATGCGAAATGTTTGTCTCTGGCACACAACATTTATGATTATTATTTAACAAAACAACATCCTGATCCCGTATCTCCATATCTCCGTATCTCGACTTTGTATCGCTTTCGGAATTTAGTTCATGATTTGTGCTTCTCCCTTTTCTCTTCGCAGACAAACATCATTTTTCTGGGTAAACAAACAAGTACTTACGATAATAATTCTGACATAATGAAATGAGAAACCCTTTTTCGTTAAAAAATAATTTTTTTTTCTCTTATGTTTACTTTTTATTACACACATTCGCTCATATGGAAATCCATCCGATTCACGTGAAAATTCTTCTATCTGTCGTAACTTTTTGTCGGTTGTCGAGCACAAAAGGTAGGAAAAGTTAAATTGTGGTTTTTTCGTAGATTGCGGCGGGCGGCACAATGCGAGGCGACATCAACGTTCAAACTTCCTTACGAGTTAATTTCCTGTCGTTTATTTATGTCAAGTTTCGGGAGAAAGTACATGATGCGATAAGATGATGGTAACTTGATCATTTTTCGAGTGTGTTGGGGAGTGTTAATATTAATTAGGAATGTTACGAAAAACGGGAAATTGAGACAAAGGAGAAACTAAAGGATATTTAATTTACATTCATGGAAATTTATTTTGAGGAATTTGAGTTGGATTTGGTAAGTTTTTATATTTTTAGAAGTTAAAATTTGAATTTTTTAATTGATTTTACAGATCGAGATTTTAATTAAACTATTTAATTAATCCAAACCAAGCATATAAACTTAAAATTTAACTCAAGAGGTTCAAACTTTCAGTCGAGATCGAAATTTGAACTATAAAGATCTTAAATTTGCTTCTTGAGATCCAAATTTGATCTTTAACTGCTTCAAAGTCAATTTAAGATCCAAATATGAACACGATAGATCTCAAATTTGCTTCTCGAGATCGAGATTTGATCTCCAAGATCTTCAAAGTCAATTCAAGGTCAAAATTTGAATACAAAAGATCTCAAATTTGCTTCTCGAGATCGAGATTTGATCTCCAAGATCTTCAAAGTCAATTCAAGGTCAAAATTTGAATACAAAAGATCTCAAATTTGCTTCTCGAGATCGAGATTTGATCTCCAAGATCTTCAAAGTCAATTCAAGGTCAAAATTTGAATACAAAAGATCTCAAATTTGCTTCTCGAGATCGAGATTTGATCTCCAAGATCTTCAAAGTCAATTCAAGGTCAAAATTTGATTACAAAAGATCTCAAATTTGCTTCTCGAGATCGAGATTTGATCTCCAAGATCTTCAAAGTCAATTTCAAAAAAGTACAAAAGATCTCAAATTTGCTTCTCGAGATCGAGATTTGATCTCCAAGATCTTCAAAGTCAATTCAAGGTCAAAATTTGAATACAAAAGATCTCAAATTTGCTTCTCGAGATCGAGATTTGATCTTTAAGTGCTTCAAAGTCAATTCGAGAACGAAATTTGAACACAAAAGATCTCAAATTTGCTTCTCGAGATCGAGATTTGATCTTTAAGTGCTTCAAAGTCAATTCAAGGTCAAAATTTGAATACAAAAGATCTCAAATTTGCTTCTCGAGATCGAGATTTGATCTCCAAGATCTTCAAAGTCAATTCAAGGTCAAAATTTGATTACAAAAGATCTCAAATTTGCTTCTCGAGATCGAGATTTGATCTCCAAGATCTTCAAAGTCAATTCAAGGTCAAAATTTGAATACAAAAGATTTCAAATTTGCTTCTTGAGATCGAGATTTGACCTTCAAGTGCTTCAAAGTCGATTCGAGATCCAAATTTGCTTCATTTGAGATCTGTATATTTAACATTCGAGTCGAGATCGAAATTGTAACTTTATAGATCTTAAATTTGATTCTCTTACTCGAAACTTAAATTCAATTGATCTCAAATTTTAGTTTCGAGATCGAAGTTATAACTTTAAAGAAATACAATTTGAGTCGAGATCGAAATTTTAAATCTAACCCTCAAACCTCAAAATTTTTCCTCCATCTCACTTCAGGGCTTCAACTAAAATCATTGCAAAAATTAACATTTGTTTGTTTTTTACCCGTGTTCATTCGTCAAGGCCATTCGCATCCTTCCTGATCAAACAAAACACATAAATTTTAAATAAATAACCGAAGACCTTTTCCAGTTTATTGGACTTGTTAAATAAAAAAGGTTCACGGTTGATATGACATGATATGGCAACGCACAAATCGATTACCTCCTACATGCCCGGCAACAAAAATCATTGCAAAGTAAATTTATGACACGATGTTTTTGACACGTTTATTGATAAAAATCTGCTAAAAATTAGATTTGGTGCCCGTTTTTTATCCTAAATTTGGGATATTTATTACTCTTGAAGGATAAAATTTGTCAAAAATGACAAAATTTTCACTTTTAGAACCATTTTTGGCTCAAAAACTGTCGATGACTGAACCAGACAATGAAATTACTCACAACAATTGTTGACAAAAGCCTATAATTAACTTTCGATCGACGCAATAAAAAAAATATTTCCAATATCGAAAATAAAATCCAACACCCAAAATAGAACTTCAAGACAAAGAATATTCGACAAAGTTTCACTTTCTGCATTAGAATGCATAGAAATGCATTAAAAATAGCTCGTACAGCGGATTTTTTTTTGGCAATTCACATCATCGTCAACATCGCACGACGAACAGTATAAAATGCGACGTACGATGCGACAAAAGGCAAAATACACTTTTAACAGTCTTGTGAGCAACATCCCGATAATTGTGCGGTGAAGAAATCAATAAATTTGTTTTATTTCTCTTAAAACGTAAGAAAAATGTGTGATAAAATGACGAATCATTAACAAAAACGACGAAAAGTTGTTTAACAAGAAAAATACATGGAAACGAGGAAAAAAAGGGTTGCGGATAAATAATCGGATCATCACTTTTTTCGCCCCTTTTTCTATTAAAATTTATCGATTTTAAATGTGAAGAAAGTGCTACGCCAACAAGAATTTGGGACAATTTAAGTTTGATTGATCAGAAGAGGGCAATTTTCGAACCAATTGACACCTCATCAACGGAAATTTTGTGTTTATTTGGCAAGAAATCAGTTTTACGGTTAAGTGCGGTTAAAATTTTAACAGTTGAAAAGTTAAAAGGTTTCATTAATTTAATTTTAATTAATTTTATTTTTGAACATTTTGAAGGAATTTATAAATAAATAATTTTTTTAATTTAAAATTTAATTAATTAAATTTAAAAATTATAAAAAAACAAAATTATTTAATTTAAAAAAAAATTAAAATTTTATGAAAAATATTACGAAACTTTTAGTTTTTGTACAATTTTTATTTTTTTAAGTTGTAATTTTTTTTTATTTTTAAATTTTTAAAATTACAAAATTTTTTTTTTTTTTTTTTTTGAAAAATTTAATTCAAGAATTTTTTTTGCTTTTGAAAGAAAATTTTAAATACTTTTTTTTAAATTTTTTATACTTTTCTTAATGTTTGTAATTCTTGAAAATTTATTTATTAAAAAAATTACAATTTTTTAAAATTTAATTCAAAAAACTTAAAAATTTTTATTAAAATAATTCATAAAATTTTTTTTTTATTTAAAAAAAATTTTTAAAAATAAAATTTTTCTATAATTAATTTTTAATAAAAATTTTAATTAATTAATTTAATTCAAAATTTTAAATGAACTTTTATTAAATTTTAAATTTTCAATTTTTTTTAAATTCATTTTTAAAATAAACAAAAAAAAAAATTTTACAATTTTGAAACTTAAAAAAAATTATTAATTTTTTCTTTTATTTTTATTATTTGTAAAATTTACTTTAAACTTAATATTTCAAAAATTTTAATCCAATATTTTATTCTTCATTTAAAAGAAATTTTTTAAAATTTTTTTCTTAAAACTTAATAAATTTTTTTTAAACTCAATTTTTAATCAAAATAAAAAAAAATATTTTTTTTTTATAAATTTTTCAAAGCTGACACTTTTTCATATTTACACTGTCAAAATCAATCAACAAGCTTAACCTTAACAATGACGCGATAAAAAAACAAAAACAATTTTTTTCTGCTATAAATGCAAATAAATTCTTCAAGCATTGTCTAACGAAAGCTATAAATAGAAATTTTTTTTCGAACTACGTGTTGATGATTCGTCTTTAAAAATTCAACGAACGAAAAAAAATTAAACCTTGAAAAAATTTTTTTCAGTAAGAAAAAACTTTTACAAGAAACATGCCTCGCCCAACCACAACCGGAGTCTTCCATCAATACCTCGAGATGATTGGTCGCAACGAACCTCACACTCACAAGGCTCGCTTCTGGACGTCCTACGTGAGAGGCTTGGGAGGTATTTTACCACGTAGAATATATCTTAAATGTTTAGAAATTGAAAGAGCTAACCGCTTCAGGAGTAGAGTATAATTTTACTTAAATTAGTTTTGTGTTTTTTTTTTGTGTGAGGAAAAATTTCTCTCTTATGGAATTTTTTTTGAGTTCCCATTAGTTTGATAAGATGAGAAAAATTCCCAAAAAATTAATTTTCGAACAAAAAATTAAAAAAAAATATTTTTTTTTATTTAGGAGCTGAAGAATTCATCGCTGGCAACAAGAAAAAGTGCAACAAGAGATGCCGCCCATGGGAATGCCAAAGCTGCAATCAAGAAAAGACTGTGCGAGAAAAGGTCCGTGAACCCGACTACCATTACGCTCCATTGTCTCGCAGCACATACGGACATTCCCCACGGAAAACTGGGCAAGCCAGCATCTATTGCAGCTTGGGATATGAATAAATGTGCAACATTTATTATTCAAAAAAACAGTATATGCACTTAAATTTATTAACACAGCAAAAAAAAATGTGAGTAAAACTTTTTTTTTTCTTCTTTCCCTTCTGGCACGGAAATATCTATCGTGCCATATTTCCGCTCTAACATGTGTTTTTTAACTTTTTTTTTTATTTTTCATCAACAGTTTTTGAGCATTAACCAACAACGAAACAACGATCCGCCAAATAAACAGCAACACACGAACAAATATTGGTTGGAAACAAATACAAAAAGTTCAAATAATAATTCGAAACAAATTCAGTATGAATTCAAACAAGGCAAATGTTGTGCAAAACATTATAACGCAAAACTATAAAAGTAAATTTAAATTTTATTTGATTATAGTAGAAAGTTAGGTGTTGTTGTGTGAGTTTATGAATTACATTTTAAGGCACAAAAAAAAAGAAATATATAATTTAATAATAATGAAATATTGTTACAATGCAATATGTATAAATTATGAAGATATTCTAAAAATGAAAAATAAAAAAAAATATTTAAAAGTAAGGAAAACTAAAAAAAAAAGTTTTTCGTTTACAATTTTTTTTTACAGAATAGTGAAATAAAAGGAAGTAAAAGGTAAAGTTTATTAACATGTTGATGGAAAAAAAATTCATTAAAAAGTGATAAATAAATAAAACGGAATAAAAAAAGTTTAAAATTTTAAATTGAATTCAACAGTTGAAAGGTGAAAATGTTTAAGAGATTTAAATTAAAGAGCTCAAAGTAAAATTTGATTAAAATCTGAGAGCTGAAAGGCAAAAACTAACTTAACAGATCAAAATCTGAGAGCTGAAAGGTTAAAACTAACTTTAGAGATCAAAAACTGAGAGCTGAAAGGCAAAAACTAACTTCAGAGACAAAAAACTGAGAGCTGAAAGGCAAAAACTAACTTGAAAGATCTAAATCTGAGAGCTGAAAGTCAAAAACTAATTTCAAAGATAAAAAACTGAGAGCTGAAAGGCAAAAACTAACTTGAAAGATAAAAATCTGAGAGCTGAAAGGCAAAAACTAACTTCAAGGATAAAAATCTGAGAGCTGAAAGGCAAAAACTAACTTTAGAGATCAAAATCTGAGAGCTGAAAGGCAAAAACTAACTTCAAGGATAAAAAGCTGAGAGCTGAAAGGCAAAAACTAACTTCAGGAACAAAAAATTGAGAGCTGAAAGGCAAAAACTAACTTCAAGGATAAAAATCTGAGAGCTGAAAGGCAAAAACTAACTTCAGAGACAAAAAACTGAGAGCTGAAAGGCAAAAACTAACTATAGAGATCAAAATATGAAAGCTGAAAGGAAAAAACTAACTTCAAGGAAAAAAAGCTGAGAGCTGAAAGGCAAAAACTAACTTTAGAGTTCAAAATTTAAGAACTGAATGGTCGAAGTATTAAAGCTAAAAATTAAGAATCAAAAGCAAAAACCAAAACTAATCATATTTTATATCTCATATAATACAAATTCAAACTTCTATCGAACAAAAACCATAAAAAACTTAACGAAGAAACAAAACATTCCCATTTTTCATAAACCCATTGATCTCTTTTTAAATAACACTCAATCTCGCTCCAATTGTGAACATATTTCTTCCTTCCTTACACATAAATAAAAAAAATTGATACACAAAACTTCCAAAAAGCAATCTCATAAAAATAAATGCAATCATTCCCTAACCTAAGGGCATTATTACATGGAACAAGTAAGTCATGGACGAGAGAAATCCCGAACAAAAGAAAAAAAGTTGTGAATAAAAAATATTTGTTCGCCTTGTTCTTCATTCTATAGAAATTATTATGAATGGGAAATGTTGGATAGAAGTCAAGGCAACAATTGTGCTTTTTTCTCCCCATTTTGAAGAGTTGGCTCAAACACTTTTTTTTAAAGTGGTCTTCAAAGTACAAACATACGGTAATTGGCAATTTACATTGTTTTCGTATAATCCTTTTTTTTGTATTTTGTTCGTACACAAAATAGAATCAGGAATCAGTGGGAAGTTTATTTTTTCAAACACGTACGAAAAAAAAGGTAGCTGTTAAAATAATATTATTATTGCCTTTTGTGTACGGAAAACATTTTCGATCATTATTAATGCTGAAAACTTGCTATTTTTTTCGTTTTTTTCTTTTCAACGAATAAAGAGAGAAAAAAGGGAGGTCAAATATTTTGATAAATTTGCATAATTTTTATTTTTTTTGTATGTCGAGCTTTCAACACTTCTCACACACACATTTTTCGCCAAAAAAACAAAAAAAGTTGATTCGGGTCGTTTTTTTCTTTCGTCAGACATACTTTCAGGTACAGCCCAATTCAATCACAAAAACGTCGTCTTTTTGTGAATTAAATTTGACATCAAGTCAAAGTTTGCATCGAGATGATAACAAACATGGAAAAACACGAAACCAAAGTTTTCGGAAAATTTATCATCGAAACTACTCTACTGCACTTTTCTCGTCGAGACGAGGCACTGAAGTGAATAAAAACTTTATCAATTTGTCACCATCATGAATAAAATGTGTACGTAAACGCGGCAAGTGTATGTGACAAATATTTCATGTAATTATTATTATTATTAAACTTTTGTGTGTTCTTTTTGTACGATTCAACGGGTTTTTCTTATCGAAATCATAATAAATTGTCTTTTGTTTTCGCGTCGACGAAGTTTGTCAAGAAATGTGAAAAATTGTAGAAGGTGAATAAATTCATCTGAATTGTACGAAGTGAGTAGGATTTCCTTTTCATAACATTTTTATTAACTTTTTGGTACGGGGCGTTTTGTACTTTTTCTCCTTGGATTTCTTTTGTTTTTGAAAATTTTAATTTTTTAAAATTTTTGAAAATTTTAATTTTATCAGATCAAAAAATTCTGTAAGATCGATTTCTGGTTTTAAAATGTGCCTTTTTGCGTTCGCTTTTATCAACTGAGCTTTGAGTTTACGAAACTTTGTGTTATGAAGCTTTACTTTGTCATTTAATATGTGATTCTCTTCTTCAACCTTCTTGAGTTTCATCTCGTTAATGATTCTCATGTACTCGAAATTAGTTTCATCAGTAACATTTTCTGAATGTGTATAATTTTTTTAAAAGTTGGTTAAAATTTTTTATGCTTCGATGGTTAGGAAACGATTTTAATAAAAAAATTTTTTTCACATCCTAAAAAAGAAAATAAGTTAATTAAATGATTTTGAAAGTTCTTGAATTTTTAAAAAAATTTTAGAAAAAAATAAAAATTTAATTATTTAAAAAAATATTAATTAACTATTAAAAAAATTAAATTTTTTTTTGTTTAAATTTAATTTTTTATATAATTTTAGATTATTTTTTAAATTTATTTTTTTTTAATTATTCAAAAATAATTTTTTAACTACTTAAAAAAATTTATTCAATTTAATTTTTTGATTATTTAAAAAAAATATTTTTTAACTATTAAATTTTTTATTCTAATTAATTTTAAAAAAAATTTAATTCATTTAAATTATTTTTTAAATTTATTTTTTTTATTAAATTTTTTGAATTTATTTTTTTTAATTAAATATCTTGAATTAATTTTTTTTATTTAATTTAATTTTTTAAATTATTTTTTAATTTAATTTTTTGATTATTTAAAAAAAATTTTTTAACAATTTAAAAAAAAATTAATTTAATTTTTTAATTTTTTAAATTAATTTTTTTTATTAATTATTTTAAATAAATTTAAAAAAATTTATTTTTTTTATATTTATTTAAAAAAAAATTAATTTATTTTTTAATTTATTTAAAAATATTTTGTTTAAATTTAATTTTTTTATTATTTAAAAAAAAAATTTTTTAACTATTTGAAAAAATTTTTTTAAATTAAATTTAAATTTTAATTTTAAATTTTTTTTTTTTAATTATTTAAAAAAATTGTTTTTTGACTATTTAATTTTTTTAATATAATTAAATTTATTAATTTAAAATATAAAATTATCAGAAACGCACTGTTCTCGCAACTCTGTCATTTTTGGATAAGTAGCGCAATAATTCAACAATGAAAGATTTGTTTCTCTCACATTTTGATATTCACACAACAACAAATTATAAACAGCTAAAAATAAGCTTTTTTTACAAAGAAACAGCGAAAAACGACGAAAAATGAAAGCAATTTCGTTTGAAAAGATTTTTCAAGCTCTTTGCTTCTTATTATAATGATCATCATGACAACAACCCTCGTTTTCTCCAAAAAAGAAAATAATTTTCTCACAAACTCAGTTAAAACGAAATGAACGAGAGAGAGAGAAAGAGCTTCTGAAAAAAAAAAAACAAATGACTCACCATTAATCTTTTCCGTATTTGCTGCCGTCGTCGCCTCCTGATGATTTTTGTCAATGATGTTTTGTTGTCTGCGCTTTTTACCCCGTTCCGGTCGTTGCAAACGCAATTGTTGTGCCTTTGTACCCATTTTTTCCACAAATTCATCAATGTCGCTGTCTTCTTCCTCCGTACTGCTAAAATTTTGCGATGACGAATTCATCAAATTATTACGTTGCTTTGTACGTCGCCGATGCCGATTAAGTCGTTTATAAACATTACTTTTGTTGGTGTCATCGTCATCTTCTTCGCTCGTGCGATTCCGGAATTCGCCGAAACTGTTACGTATTGGATGAGGAGACGCCTGGCGGTTTGTTAATCGACGAGGTGATAAATCGTTATTGGATTTGCTGAAATTTGATTTTCGAATGACACTTTTTATCCGGTTTGCATCGTCGTCGAGCATTTTCTTCGTCGAAGATTGTTTTTCTGTTGCAGCAGAACTTTTATCATTATTATTGGCTTTTTTCATAATGCCATCGGTGACACAATTTAAATTCAATTTCTTTTCAATTTCTTCCGGCATCATGCAATTTTCATCAGATATCCCTTTTGTTCTCGTACTTGGTGCAAACTTTAATTTTGAGCTACTTTTTTTCCTCTCCTCCATTTTCTCGTCGTTCTCCATTGTTTTGAGTGCCTCATCGAGATTCCTTGAACGTCGATTACTTTTCTTATTGTTGAAGCTATCTTCGCATAGAAGCAAGGTACCTGCTTTGCTCGAACGATAATAGTAACGTTTACTCTGTCTTGCTTCTTCGAGCAATTCTGAGTCACTTGTACTCGAGGAATCGTCTCGACACTCACTGACTCGTTGCAAAAAGGACGAAGTAAATCTCACGGAAGAAGAGCTTCGAGAATACTTTTTGTGCTTTCGAGGAATTTCAGCTGCACTTTTACTTTTGTTCAAGGCATTTGGAACTCTCAGTAGATCAGGAGTCTTTTCCTTGTTCAAGTTCGAAACGACTTTTGGCTCTTCTTCGACAATCGGTTCGTCAACTATCGATCGAGCTTTACTCACACTTCGACTTCTGACATTGCAACGAATTCCCTGTTCCTTTAACTGCTCCACAAACTTATTCACGACATCTTTTTCAATCGCTTCGAGTAAACTTTTTCTCGAACTTCCGCTTTTACTTCGCGATAACGGAACCTCTAACTTGCTGCTCTTACTTTCTCTCAAAGACTCGTGAATTGTCTTCGCTCGAGGTCGAAAATGGTCAACTGGAACATCAACTCCTTTAACAGTTGCTTTCTCCAGCTGTTCATTCCCTTGGAAGACACATTCGTCGTCGTCAGCTTCCACAAGAAGATTTCCAGTTCCCGAATCGTAAAGCTGAATCAAGGGAAAAGCAATGTGAGGCGAAGATTTCGACGTGGATAACTCCCATTTCCATTCTTTCGGTTTGTTTAAGCTTAAACGCACAGATTTATTGAGGGGATTCGAACTCGTGTTCGAACTTGTTTCACTTTTTTCATTGTTATTGTAATCTACTGAATTTTCTTCCTCTTTTACTTTGGTTCTGATAAAAACTGACATTCTATTGTTTGTATATAGATTGGGAGTTTTAATTAAAAATTTATCACTTGAGTAGTTTTTCGATATTTTCTTCGTTTTATTCGTTAATAATTTCGGATGCGGCGCACATGCTTTTCTTTTCTCTTGTTGTTTTGTTCATTCTGTGTTTTTTGTGTTGAAAGTCATTATAATCATAAATAATAAATAAATAAAGGAACGACACAAAAAGATTTTTTTTTCTTCAACGAACTTAACCTAAATTTGTTCGTTTTAAAGAAAAAAAAATTGTTTTCATCTCAGCAGGTATTTTTTTTACGTTAGATTTCGTTTTGAAATTCAAAAAATGTCTTTCGGAGGAATTTTCATTTTTTTTAAAATAATTTAAATTATTAAATTAAAATTAAATTTTTAATTAAATTAATTTAAATGAAAAATTTCATAAATAAAAAATTTTCAAACTGTAAAAGTTTTTTTTTAACTAAATTTTAATTTTATTATTTATTTTTTTTTAATTTAGTTTTAAAATAAAATTTTTATTTAATTTTAATTTAATTTTTTATTTTAATTTTTATTTAATTTTAATTTAATTTTTAATTTAATTTTATTTAATTTTTTTATTTTAATTTAATTTTTAATTTAATTTTTTTAATATTTTTAAATTTGATTAAATTTCAATGTAATTTTAATTTAATTTTATTTAATTTTAATTAATTTATTAATTTAATTTTTATTTAATTTCAATTAATTTTTAATTTGAGTTTAATTCAATTTTAATTATTTTTTAATTTAATTTTAATTAATTTTAATTTAATTTTAATTTAATTTTTATTTAATTATTTTTTTCATTCAATCAACTGAAAATAAAAAAAATAATAAAATACGCTTAAATCTCGTTTTTTCAAAAAATTTCCTCCTTGTTAAAGAAAAATACATTTTCAATGTTATGACAACAAACGAAAAAAAAAGAAAAGAAAAAATTTATATAATTTTAAATTTATTTTTCGCATTTCTTTCCATCTGACTTGCTTCGTATATATGTTATGAATTTGTGGGTCTCATAAAATTAATTGTGTAACCCACATAAAAATATTTTAAGATTTTTGCGCTCGGTACATCAACGTTATTCTATGATGTTCATATCGTTGAAGAAAACCGAGAGAAAATGCGAAAATTTATAAAGAAACCGGCCGAAATTACAAATTCTCCCCGAGAATTGACTCGGCACATGACTTTTTCATTCAAAAAACCGATGTGAACTTGACTTTTAAATTGAAATAAAAATAACACTCGCGAAATAAAAAAGTAACCATCGCATATTTGGCAAATAAAAGAATAAATAAACACTGTCCATAGAGCGAAACACGGCAGCTGTTTGTTATTTACAATGTCAATGGTTGTAGTTGTAAATGACGCGAAACGAGATTCTGACAGAAAATGGAAAAATTGTCAATATTTAGCAACTTGAAATATTTTTCGAGTGAATCATTACTGTGCCCTCCTTTATTTATTTATTTATTTTTTTTTATCTTTATAAATACACTAAAGACTTTATCGTAATATTTTTCACGAAAATATGTGTTCCATATTTTTTTTTATCTTTACAAACTACCGTAATGTTGTTATAATAACGACGACACGAATTTCTTCTTTTTTTTCAAACTCACAAAATTTTCGTACGTGCAGCGTAAGATCGAGATGAAAACTGAAAAGTTTTCACAAAATACATTTCAAAAAAGTTTTTCGTACACGATAAAAGTGAGCGGCGGAGAACAGATTTTGTCGACAAACAGACGAAACAAAAAAAAACACATACATGCTCATGAAAAATATTTTGTGTCAGATTGTAAAGTATTTAAGTGAGTTAAATATCTCTCAAAGTCATGTTTTTGCTGTGTTTCGTATTATTTTGTCGTAATTTTTGATATGAAAATTCACATATGGGTTGCCGATAAGAAATTTTTAAACTGTTACGAATGTGATGTAACTAACGATTGATTTACGATCAATATACCGAGAATTACACGGGGAACCAAATTGCATGCCACTGAAGTGTGATGTGAGTCATTGTTGTGCAGTCCCCTTTTTTGCTAAAAATATCGCGAGTTATTTTTAATTTATTTTTTTTTCTGTTTCTATGAGATTGAATATGAACGCATTTTCCAATGATGTACATTCCATATGACAAAAAATGGGACAGTAGATTTCTTTTGATTTTTTCGAAATGCGTTTCAGAAAAAAAATTTGCGTTTGCAGGGTCTGTCTGCAAGCTTAAAAATTATCAAATTGACTTTAAAGAAAAATTACGTTTTTTTTATATTTTTTAATTTTCAAGCTTATGAACCTTCAAAAAGATATTTAAAGAAAATTTCCGTAATTTTTGTTCAATTTCAAGCTTAAGAATCGTTAAATCGATTGTTTAAAAGGATAAAAGTTAAAATTAAATTTAATTCATTAAATTAGAAAAAATTAACTATTTTGCGAAAATTAGTTTTTTTAGCTCTAAAGTCAATAAAATAAATTTTTGTGTTTCATACTCAATTTAGCTTCCTTTCAGAAAGGAAATTTGTTAACATAAATGGCTTAATGTGCATGCCTTTGTAAAATTATGAGTTGTTTCTCATTGTCATTCTTCATTGTGACACTTGCTTAAAAGCAAAATCCTCTGCATTAAAACTTCAACTAATGCTGTTATCTTTATGCAAGTTTGACTTTCTGTTTGCTTTCGAAGGTAGTAAATATGTTCATTTTGCTCATTTTTACTTTGTTAATTGTTTTTATGATATGATATGATATAATATTAACTTATGAAGCTTTTGTAATTCAAAAATCATCTTTATGCTGAAGATATGTACTTGATATGAAGCCACAGGTAGAAGGAATATGCAAATGCTCTAAGACATATTTGGTTAAAATAATTTCGTAAATCCTTTCGTGAAGATGATTTTTTAATATTTTCATCAAAAGTCGTCAACCTGAAAATAAAAAAATAGTAAAATTTGCTAATAAAGCCATAACTTACCTTCTGAAACCAAAATGCGCTCAAGTCTCATAACAGAAGTTTTGAATCTCCATCACTTAAATATCCATTAAAGAAAATTTCATTTAATGACAATTGGATTACGTTGAGATTGGAAACTTTTCTTACTTAAACCTAAAAAAAATCATTACAGGTCATATCTTGATTTTCTCTTAAGTAGCAAAAAAATTACTTACTTTAGGTAATTAGTGAAAAAAAAAATTATAATCTTCTTGCAAAAACTTGAACAAAACAGGCATCATTTGCAATCAACGTTCAACTGCTTTAAAATGTAATTTTATACGTTTAATCGTCGCGCATACTATTAAGTTGTTGTTTTGTTTTGCTTTTTTTCCTACCACAGAAGAGTACATTGGAGACATAGAAATAAAGAGAGAACAATAGACACAAAAGCAGCAAACACAAAAAAGGCAATAAAGCATTCCTTAATTAAATTATCGTCTTATTGCTACTTACCTGTCCTCGTATAATTAGTTCACGTTCTATGCGCGGTCTCCCACAGAATAAATTGAAGAGGTGTGTTTGCAATTAGGGGTTTTGGAGAATTTGATTCATTTAGATTTAAATTGTTTTTTTGCAGTTCGGAAAGATATGAAATTGCATTTTCTGAAAATTTTTAAAGTTTTCATTCATTAAGGATAATATAGTTTATTTAGAAATGGTCTTACCATAAATAGTATTATTTATAAATCTCTGCTTATCATAACTACAAATTTTCATTTAGCGCGATTCTTGAAGCTTTTATTTTTGCATATCGATCATGAACATCAAATATGTGTAAATAGTTGAATATGCTGCTCGAAAAGTTTCAACATTTAATGGATACAGTCCTCCAACAGTTTGCATTGAAGTGTTTTGCATTCCAAAGAATAACATCCAGTAGGTTTTTCTTTCCTTTGGAATCATTGAATACCATGAGATGCAATAAATCTCATTGATTAGCGAATCGTTCTTAACTTCAATTGCTGTTCCAATTGCACATGGTAAAAATATCAAGCCGAAAAGAACTACAAGCCCATAATATCCGACAATCCAAAATTTGTGCACAAGTACGAAGAGAATCAATACGTTCATAAAAGCATAACTCCCAATATTGACGAAAAACATTTTGTTGTAAAAGTCTTCAACTTCGTTGAGAAAGTCTTGAAAGCGATGATGCAGTTTGACAAGTTCATTTAAACTCTCTTGATGTCCTTCTTCATTTGGATTTGCTTCAATGGCAGAATTCAACTTTCGTAACTTGATGATTAGGTTATCAACTTGGAAAAAGGCGTTGCTACTAAATAAGAGATACGAGTGAAATGTAGTTTGCATTGGTGCAAGAACAGCCAAAAACACTTGATAAATTTGGTATAAGCAGTTCACAAAGTATCCCGGGTTTGCAGTTGTACTTAAGCCAGGTATGAAGAAACCAAGAGGCAGGAAGAGTTCTCCTGTGTAGAGATAGTAAGGAAGGGGTGACAAAATACAAATCAATCCGCCGCCGGAACAAACTACAGTTGTAAAGAGAAACAATTTCTTACAATCCATCGAATGTTTCAAGAACTTTTCAATCTCTTGCTTTTCAGTTTCTTTCTTCAAACCATCACCAAATTCATAGATTTTGTTCAACATGCTGCACAACTGCTTCTTTTTCGAAATTCCTTTGAAAGCTAAAAAGTATGAGGTCCATCCGAAGAACCATGTGACGAAACAGTAACAAACTCGTTGAAAGTCTCCCCAAATAAGCCAGATATCGATTAAGTTGATGCTCATATAGAAAGTGACTCCAACCAAAACGAATCCGAACAGAAAATTTATCTTGTAATCTGGATTAAACAATCCATAGCCGTACAAGGAAGTCTCAAACTTCAGATAAGGCACAAGAAAATTCTTGTAAATTTTATTTGGATCGTCAATGTTTGAAGTATCAAAATATTTCTTCAAATAATTCTTTGCTGATCGATGAATTTTGTTCCAAAACTTTTGAATCTTCATATTGAAGAGTTGTTGAGAGATTGACTGAAAATCGAACAAAGTTCAGACTTTTATACCAATTCGTAAATAATGGACATAAGGTAAGTTCTCAATCAATTATGAAACAATTCCATGATGAATTCGTGGAAATGTATTTACGATATAGTTGTATTGATTTACAATCCTGTGAGAATTTCGCTCATATTAATTATAGGCAATTATACAACTTTTGTGCAATTATTTGCAAATCGACTTTCAAAATGAAAAGTACGTATTTTCTATTTTTTCAATTTTATCAAGCTTAAGAACCATCCAAAAGGCTTCCAAAGACATTTTCTATAATTTTTGATCAATTTGAAGCTTATAAACCATAATGGGCTTTCAAAATAAAAATTACGTATTTTTTACGTAATTTTTATTTATTTAGTTTTCAAGCTTGAAGAACCATCCAAAAGGCTTCCAAAGACATTTTCCGTAATTTTTGATCAATTTGAAGCTTGAACCGAATTCTGCCATGCCTAATACTTAAAAGTCATACAAAGCAGAAAAAAGCGTTATTTATGGCATGTACCCTCAATTATTTCGCATAATATGAAGATAGATACCTTTCCCTTGCTTTTGTTTATTTTATTTTTTTCAGTCTGTTCGGTGCACTTGTTACGACAATATTTCGAGTAAAATCTTGCGAAAATCTTTCCTTCTCACGAAAAATTCGGGACGAAACGACAAAGTTCAAGCAGATAAACGATATGATTTTCATTAATTTACATTAGATAACTTTTGTGTTCAACATTCTGTCGTTTCATGCAACGTTGCGCTTTCAATAGCGAAAGTTTCCCTCTTAAGAAGACACGTTTCGAACGACACCAAAAAGTTATGTGTGTCTCAATTTGTTCACGTTCCTTGTATTTATTTACGGATTAAGCGCGCCACGAAACAATGGATAAGCTCAAAGGTAAGACAAAACCGCGTGTGTGCCTCATTATTATTTTTATTAAAAAATGGTTTTAATTACTCACCTGCCTCAGGAATGATGCCAAAATCCGTAAAAGTCCCGAAAAAGTTGCGAAAAATGAAAAAATGGAACAACAATTTGACACTCGATACGATCGGCAGTACAATCGGGAACAACATAAGTCAATTAGTGAATCGATTTTATCCACAAACGGATTCGAATGAAGGTAAAAATCCTCCGGAGAACGAACCGCCAGGCGTCTCCACAATTTCCGGTTCATATGTCGCAGATTCGGTGCCTTCAACGTCGCAAAAGTCCAATTTTGGGTTATACGCTTTGAAGCACGATCGGAATAAGGATCGAAAGGAAAGCGGAGGGGGCAAGAAAGGTTTACAGCTGCTTCATATCCCAAAATTGAGAAAAGATAAGGTTTCGAGTACCTCGAAAAATGTCCAAAAGGAAATTGTTCATGAGAAATTTCAACCTTGTAAAAGTTTGAAAGATCCACAAAAAAGTATCGAACGAGGTCAGAGCTCGAGTTTAGATGAAAGTATTGGTTCAGTGAATGACTGTACGGAAGTTCATTTCGATATCGAAAGTGATTTGGAAACTTCCAAGAACTCTAAAAGGGTTCAATTGAAGCCAGCTGTTCCTCCGCGAAGACGAAAGCCCTCGCAATCGAGTGTAACGACTGTCGTCCCGAAAGAAGAGCTTTCAGTTCAAAAATTTCCTCAAGAGAAACCCAAACCAAGTCCTCGTAAAGTTCCTCCAGCTCCTGAACCTCCAACGAAGCCTGAAGTAAAGTCTTTGGGAACTTTTGTGGCTCAAAATCGTCCCGAACAAAAACCTCAAGGAACAAGAGCTGAACCTAAACGAACTCATGCCCGAAACAAAAGTGTCGATATTTTCGTCAAAAAACCAGAAACTGAAGTTTTTCAGGATTTCGATAATTTTTTTGACAAATCAGCAGTTAGCTCGTCATCATCTTCTTCGAATCAATCGAGTTTCGACCAAAAAATGGCTGAACTTCGTTCAAATACTGAACGACGTTTCAGTCAAATTAAAGTACAAAATTTTAACGAAACAAGTAAAATTCCTCGATGCAAAAGCATAATTTCGCCAAAGCATCAACAGAAAGCAATTGACTCGGAATCGTCGAGTAACGAACTAAAAAGTCCCAAAATTGTCACAGATCAAGCGAAAAAGATGCCGCAAGGGATTTTGAAACAAAAAACGCCGTCCTCGCCGAGAGATGGCGCTGAAGAACAAAGAATGCCGTTCTCGCCGAGAGATGGCGCTGAAGAACAAAAAATTCCACAGCGGAAATTTTTCGTTTATTACAACGACGAAGATGAATTAGTTTTCAATCAAGAATACCAAAAGCAAGTTGAAGCGTCGAAAAATTCACAGCCCTTGTCACTTTTTATGGGCTGTGAAAATAACAATCAAATTTTGCAACAACAAAAACTGAGCTTGAGTGACTTCAACCACAATGACGTTATCTACAGAAACTATTTTAATAATGCTGACCCGAATGACAGTCTTCGGAGTATGGCTTCCTCTTCAGATGGCATTTTTATTTAAATTTTCATCGATTTCTTTCAAGTTGTTACTGGATGAATGCGAAATATGGGATAAAATATGAGAAAAATTATGCAATATTGAAGTGAAGTGAAGTAAATTTATGTTTTAATGAAAAAAGTTATGAGAAAATTTTTTTTAGATAAAAGTGCATTTTTATCAAAAAAAAAAAAAATAAAAAATAAAATTAAAATAAAAAAAAAATTAAATTAAATTAATTTATATAAAAATTTTTAATTTTGAAATTTTAAATTTTGAAAAAATATTTTTATGAAAAAAAATTAATTTTTATTTCTTTCAAATTATTTTAAAAAAAATTAAAAAATTATTAATTAAAAAAATTAATAAAAATAAAATTATAAATTATTTAATTGACTAAAAAATTTTAAGAAAAAAAAAATAAAATTAAAACAAAAAAATAAATAAAATAATTTAAAATTGAAAATAAATAAATTAAAATTTAAAATAATTTCATAAAATTAGATAAAAAAAATTATTTTGAAAAAAAAAAATTAAATTAAATTAAAACAAAAAAAAAAAAAATAAAATAATTTAATTTGAAAATAAAAAATATTAAAAAAAAATTTAAATTGTTAAACTATAAAATATTTATTTTATATTTAATTGATATTATTTTTATGGTTTTTAAATAATAATTTTGTAAATAAAATATTTACCTTCATAAAATTTTCTTTAGATAAAAAATTTAACCTTTAACGAAAAATTAATAAAAAAAATTTACGTACAAAAGTCTTTATTTTTTCTAATTTTTTTCTGGAATGAAACGCGAAAAAAATGCATCACTTCAAAAACTTTTTCACTTCAAATTCAATCCATAAAAAAATTATGTGAAAAAAAATCTCATGCATAAAAAAATGAATAAAACGAATAAACTTTTTCTTATCGATTCCAATATAAATCTCCATTTTTATTATTAATTTTAATATTATTATTATTTATGTTCATTTTTTCCTTAAATACATTTTTTTTTGAATATTTTTTCAATTCACATCCATAAAAATTTTATTTATTTATTTAACTATTGCTAATGTCTTGTGTTCCATTACTTAGCTTTTTAACGTAATTAATTTATTTTTTATTGATCAATGTCATGTTTTTTTGCTCTTGTAATTTTTTTATTTATTTATATTAATATTTTACAAAGATATTTATATTATTTTTTTTATCTTAATTTATTTTTTTTAATAAAAAGTTTAAATTGGTTAAATATTTTCTTTGTTCTTTTTTCTTGTTCTTTCATTTCCTTGAGAAATTTTTTGTTTTTTTTTTATTTAGAAATTGGTTTGGAATGGTTTTGAAAGTTGACAAGAAATTTTATTAAATTAGATTTTGAGGTTATGGCGCCAAAAATTTTAATAATGAAGTTACATAACCTGAAAATTCATGAAAAATAAAATTTTATTAAAATTTTTAAGACATATTTTTTTCAATATATTACAAATTTGCAAAAAATCTTATTTTACATAAAAATTTGTTAATTTTGGCGCGATTTATTAATTCAATATGGCGTCGTATAACCTCAAAATATTTTTTAAAAAATAATTTTAACAAAATTATGACAGATTTTTGATAAAAAAATTTAATTTTTAATAATTTTCAATTGAAATAAAATAAAAAATTAAAATTTTTACCAAAAATCTGTAAAATTTTTAAATAAAATTAATTTTTTTTTAAAAAATTTGAGGTTATGTTTTTTTTCAAATAATTAAATTTGTCAACAATCATAAATTTTATAGACTCAGCGCAGATTTAAGATATAGTTTAGTAGTGAACATTTACATTTTTTTTACGTATTTGCATTTTTTTTTAAATTGTGAAGCGGGTCGAAATTTGTAGAGTATTTAAGGTCTAACATTATTTTTTTTCTGTTTAAATTTAAAGAAAGCTCATTTTTATTTTATTTTCAGCGGGATAAAATTTAAATGAACACTTGTTCCGCCTTCGTTTTCGTCAGCAGCGACAACGGATGCTTCTGCGGCGTATTTAACGACGAATTTGAATCTTTTGCTGGCGTCACGGGATATTTCACGGGTCCAACGTATTTGCGGGAGAGTCCCATCACACGAGGCATCGCAGGACGAGGTTTTGGAATTAAATCTAAAATCTAAAAAAATATTTTTTTTTAATTTTTCATGATTTTTTTTAGGATTTCCAGGTAAAAATGCGACAAACCTTCGGAATATCCGGCATACTTTTCGATGGCGATCCAACTTGATACCTGTCAAAGTGTTTCAGCGATCCCATCTTTTGTAGTTGCATGACGGCATCGAGATCGATTTCGCCTCCGATGTACTTTTCCTCATTGACGTTCGCAATTTCATCCGCCACGTGAAGCTGAATGGGCGAATCGCATGCCGTAATGTTATTTTCCAACTCGCGGATGTTATTGGCGCGATTTTCGCTCGTGTTCGGGGTTGAAGTTATCTGGAAAAGAACGTTGCTTGATCGCTCAGCGATGTTTCCGATGGAATTGAAGCGTCTTTGATTACTCAGAGACAATAAATTATTATTACTCGCGTTGAAATAGCGATAAGGAGACGCCACGCCAACGGAGGAATTGTTCACGATGGGCGACAAAATGTAAGAATTTCGTTTTTCGGCAGCTACGAGTTGAGAAATGACGAGTTCGCATTGCAACGACGTATTTTGAAGGATTTCGATGCATTTCTCGTACGGCAAACCGAGCAACGAAAGTCCATCGACAGCGAGAATCTACAAAAAAAAATAATTTTTAATTTTTTTTTCAAAGAAAATTTAAAAAAAAATTACTTGATCCCCAATTTTGACTCCCGCGACATCACTCGGTCCGTTTTCGACAATGTCCTTTACGTAAACATTCCGATCGGAGCCTTGAACTATGCTAATTCCTAACGTATACTGGTCCATTTCAGCATTTCTATGACTTAACTTATTATTTAACGTATTTTGATTATGGCTGCTTTGATTTTCTCCTAAATAATTTGCCACAAATCCTTCTTCCTTCGTGTCTTTGGCAGCGGAATTACTAAAATTATTAACATTTTTCCTAATATTTGGCTTTTTTATGACAGTCACGCGTTTTATCATGCGATCGTACAGCGACGGGTTGCACGAAAGGTTCTCGAATTTTTCTAACAGGGAGTCGGAGACAGTTTCTTCGGGCACGGGCAGGATAAAGTTGTTGTGAGTGCTTTTGATGCTCGTTTCTGAAATTAAAAACATAAAAAAATTTAAAATTATTTGAGAGAAATTTAAATTTAGTACAATAATTTTTTTAAAAAAAATTAAAACTCAGTACAAGATATTTTTTTTTTTAAATTAAAATTTAGTACAAGAATTTTTTTTTTTGAAAAAATAAAAAAAACCGTTTTAAAAAAAAAAATTAGTCTTGAAACAAGAGTTTTTTTTTTTGGAAAAAAACTTGAATAAAAATTTATGATTTCCATCGAAATCTCCTTGATTTTTGAAAAAATTAAAAAAAAATTTCATGACCGTTTTAAAAAATTAATTTTTTTTTAAGATACTTGTATTTTTTTTTAATTAAAATTTAGTACAAGAATTTTTTTAAATAATTAAAATTTAGTACAAGATTTTTTTTAAATTAAAATTTAGTACAAGAATTTTTTTTAAATTAAAATTTAGTACAAGATTTTTTTTAAAAAAATTAAAATTTAGTAGGTACAATAATTTTTTTTTGAAAAAATTAAAATTTAGTACAAGAATTTTTTTTTTTGAAAAAATTAAAATTTAGAACAAGATTTTTTTATAAAAATTAAAATTTAGTACAAGAATTTTTTTTAAATAATTAAAATTTAGTACAAGAATTTTTTTAAAAATAATTAAAATTTAGTACAAGAATTTTTTTTTAAATTAAAATTTAGTACAAGAATTTTTTTTAAAAAAATAAAATTTAGTACAAGAATTTTTTTTAAATTAAAATTTAGTACAAGAATTTTTTTTTATAAATTAAAATTTAGTACAAGAATTTTTTTTTTAAAAATTAAAATTTAGTACAAGAATTTTTTTTAAAATAATTAAAATTTAGTACAAGAATTTTTTTTTAAAAATTAAAATTTAGTACAAGATTTTTTTTTTTAATTAAAATTTAGTACAAGAATTTAAAAAAAAAAATAAAATTTAGTACAAGAATTTTTTTAAAAAAAGTTAAAATTTAATAAAAAAAAAAATTTTTAAATTAAAATTTCTTCAAAAAAAAAAAATTTAAAAAAAGAACAAAAACTTACGAATAACACAAGCCTGCTCCTCATTTTTGACGAAATAAATCATCGTAATTATTATCTTTCGAGTCATTGCCGCTCTTGAACGAGTAAACTTCCTGTTCCTCATCAACTTCATTGAGATAAAATTGCTCTACCGTCTCTCCGCCATGCATTTGCTCGTAATGATTCACATCGACGCACGACCCAATCGGATTGAATCTCCCGCTATCGAACGACGTATTGTGAATATTATCGAAAGATTTGTTCAAAAATTGCGCCGAAAACGCTCGCGTTCCCATTTTGACCTTATTCCGTGTTTTCGTCGACGTATCAAGGTCCGATGCGTTACTAACACTTCTCGGATGCTCATTTTCCTTATTTTGCTTCTCCGTGTCTTCGTCCAAAAATGAATTTGAATTCGCATTCGAGCACGACGGCTTCACGGGACTTGTTGCTGCCGAAGATTTCGTTCGTCGCAGGAATTTTTGCTTGAGTTTTACCAAACGATTGTCGTTCAACATCGACTTTTTGAGGTTGCGAACTCGTAATCCGGCGGATTTTACGGGTTTTTCGATGTTGGCGGTTGCGATGCAATACGACGACGATTGTTCTTCGCGTTCCGTGACGAGTCGTTTGGCGGAATTTTTCTTCGGATCAACTTCCGTGAGCGAAAAATTGAGTTCGTCGGCGATGGCACGAAGCGAAACGAACGAATTGCGGAGTTTCAAGTAGAATTTGTGGTGTTCCGAGGCCAAACTGAAGGCAAAATAGGATTTTCTGCCATCCATGCGGAGTTTGTACTTGATTCGTTGCACTTTTGTCTTCGCCTGGAAGAGTTCCGTTTTGTGGACGATGACGCATAAAATGTGCTTCGTGTAGCAGATGTTTTCGATTTCGAGCCATTCGAATTGCGTGTAAACGTGACGTTGGAATTCGTTCTTGGAGTTTTGGAATTCGTTGTGTTTGCGGGTGAGAACGTTTTTGACGTTGCGCTCGAAAAGGGTGATGCCCTTGAGGGAAATGGCGACGTACACGTCGATGTTGAGACCTTCGTCGGTGATCTAAAATGAGAGAAAAATTATTAAAATTTTAAGAAAAATATTTTTTTCGAATAAAAATTTTAAGAAAAATATTTTTTTCGAATAAAAATTTTAAGAAAAATATTTTTTTCAAATAAAAATTTTACCAAAAATTAATTTTTCGAATAAAAATTTAAGAAAAATTTTTTTTCGAGCAAAAAAATTTTTCGAGAAAAATTTTACCAAAAATTAAAATTAATTTTTTAAATAAAAATTTTAAGAAAAATTAATTTTTCGAATAAAAATTTTACCAAAAATTAATTTTTCGAATAAAAATTTAAAGAAAAATTAATTTTTCGAATAAAAATTTTACCAAAAATTAATTTTTCTAACAAATTTTGTTAAAAACTCACCCAAACAGCACTGTAAAGATGCATTCCATACTCCTTGAGCTCTTGCATGTACCTTATATAGCTGTGCTCTGCCTCATCTGGCACAATTCCTTTCTTGCAATAATGCGCACTTCTCAGATATTTGGCTAATTCTTGCGGTTTGCTGTGCGTATTTTCCGGAATGTAGTTCGAAATTGTAAAATATTCAATTTTTCTCATCTAAAAAATTAAAAAAAAATAAATTTCTTCTTTTTAACGAAAAAAATTAAAAATTTCTCACAAAATCCTTAAAATCTCCAATTTCAGCTTGAAGAGCGAGTCCTCCTAACGTAATGAGATCATCTTCGGTGCACAAAATTTGTTGCTCGAGCACATTTTTCCGCAATTGCAGGTACAGCAAGTGACGCGAATCGATAGAACTGCAAATAAACAAAAATTTTCATGCAAAAAATTGATTTAAGAGTAAAATTTTCAAATCCTCACTTGATGCCTCTTAGAGTCGGGAAATAAAATTTTACTCGCAAAAACAACGGGAATGTGATATTTTCACTCAAGACGGATTTTTTATGCAAATTTATCCAAATCTGGGGAGCAACCTGCAAAATATTTGAATTATTAAAAGGAAATTTCGTTTAAAAAATGAAAAAAAATCTTACTTTGTAAATTTTGAGATCCATTGGGAGAAAGACAAAATCGCCGCCGACAAGAGCACAAAGTCCCAAGAAGAAATTCTCTTGTAGCTGCTCGAATTTGATGACTGCTTCGAACACTTGTTGCGCCGTTGTTGTGATTGGATTGCAGGAAATTTGGATTTTTGTGCCGTTTATCATGAGGACGTTCAATGTTCGTTTTTGCTGACACTGAAAAAAATAAAAAAAAAATAAAAAAAAATTATTAAAAATTTTATTTTAAATTTGATAAAAAATTACATTTTTTTGATGAAAACTCATAATTTTTAAATTAAAAATTTTAATTAAATAAAAAAAAATTAAATTTTTAAAATTATTTTTTTTCTCAAATTTAATTAAAAATTTTTGTTGTGAATTTTTCGAATAAAATTTTTAATTTTTATAATTTTTACAAAATTATTTTTAAATTTTTTATGAATAATTTTAAAAAATTCAAGAAATTTTTTGAATTTTCTAAAATAAATAAAAATTTTAATTTAAAAAAAATTAAATAATTTAATTTTTTTTTAAATTTTCAAAAATTAAGATTTAGAATTATTAATTAATAAAATTAAATTATTAAAAAATTTTAAATAAAAAATTCTAATAATTTTTTTAAATTTCTTATTTTTCTTTAAATTAAAATTTTTTATTAATTTTTTTTAAGTTAAAAATAAATTTGAAATAAATTATATTTTTTAATAAAAAAAATTGAAAATATTAAAATCAAAAAATTTGATAAAAAAAATATTTTCAATTAAAAAATTAAAAATCTGAAGAAAAACTTATTCAAATTGAAAATCTTAACTCATATTTAAAGAAAATCAAAATAGTATTTGATAAAAAATATTTTAATTTTACTAAAATATGAAAAATTTTATCAAAAATGAAAGATTTCGGGATAAAATTGAAAATTCTTTAATAAAAAATGTAGAATTTTGCTTTAAAAATAATTTTACATTAAAAATTTTACCTTCGAATCTGCAATATCCAAATGTTTTGGAGGCAAACTCGCATTCGAAATAAATTCCGGAGTCTTTGTCACGTACGAGCCATCATCCTTTGTCGGCATCACAAGTTTCACATCATCTCTAACACTCCGATGACGTCTTACTCTCAAATTTGACTGCTTCGCATAAATATTTTGTATCGTCAAATCTAAAAAAAAAAATTTTAATTATTTTTCTAACAAATTTCACAAAAAAAATTAACTTACCCGGCAACGAAACGCCATTTTTGTTATTTTCGAAGGCAAACACGTCAATTGGATGTCCCTTCAAGCTCTCGTCCAACCTTTGCCCAACTTTGTCGATATGATTTGTGCTTTTCGAGAGATGATTCACACCCGCGACGGTGCATTTCAAATATTTTTCCGCTTGTAAAAGATCATTTGTGTTCACTTCGATCGTATTTCGTCGCGCATCGTTTCTCTTGTTCATCCGACGAACCACGGGATGTTTTCTCGTGACGGTATTTTTCTCAGAATTTCTCGTATCGGATTCGTAGCCCGGATTTCGTGCTCGAGTCACTTTCAAAGCGTGCATTTCGTGTCCTTCGGTTAGCGTTCTCAGCGGTTTCGGAGGCGGAATTACGGGTTTTCGAATGTTTTCAACGTCAGAACTTCGCCCGGAATCTGTATCGCTGCGATGTCCCTCGGATGGGCTGTTGACGCTTCGCTTTGATTTTGTGCTTTGTAAAGTGCCGCAATGACGATTACGAACAACGTCGTTGAACATGTCGATGACAATGTGAGAAAATGGCTTTACTTGATGGTTTTTGCAGTACTCGGAAATTATCTGAAAAAAAAAAAAAATGAAAATTTATTAGAAAATTTGATAAAAATTGCACTTTAAAGAAAAATTTTAATTTAAAAAAAATAATAAAAAAAATATTTTTAATAAAAAAATAATTAATAAAAATTTTTTTAATAAAAAATCTCAAAAATGTTCAAACTATTTTATTTTAAACAAAAATATTTTTTTTTTAAATTTAAAAATTATTAAAGTCGAAAATTTGTTTATAAAATTTATTTTAAAATTTTTCAATTAATGAAATTATTTTAAAAAAATATTTCAAAAAATTAATTTAATTAAATTAATATTATTATCATTTTTATATTTCATTAATTTTTTTTAACTAAATATTTTTAATTATTTTTATTTATTATAAATTTTTTAAAAATATTAAAAGAATTTTTAAAGAAAAATTTTTTTTAAAGAATTTTTTAATTATTTTTTTTTTTTTAATAAAAATTTTTTAAAAAATTTTCGAATTTCATAATTTTAGAATAAAATATTTTTTTTTTATTATTTAAAAATTAATAAAGTCAAAATTTTTAAAATTTATTTTTTTTATTTATTTTTTTTTATATTTTAATGTATTATTTTGAGGTTTTTAAAATTATTAAAAAATCAAAAGAATTTTTTTTTAAATTTTTAATTTTAAGTGAAAAATTTTTTTTTATTATAAAAACCTTAAATTTTTAACAAAAATTTTGACAGCTGTCAATTTTTTCTTCTGAAAAGATAAATAATTTTAAAATAAAATAATAATTTTATGAGAAATTTTTAATATTTTAACCTTCAGGTATTAAAAAAATTATTTTTTTAAAAAATTTTGACAGTTAAAAATATTTTCTGTCAAAATTGGGCGGGAAATTTTTTGTTTGACAATTAGATCTGTAAAAATTCTAACCTCAAATTTCATAAAAAAAATAAATAATTTTACAAAAAAAAAAAAATTAAAATAAGTCAAATTTTGACAGAAAATAATATGACAGCTGTCACAAATTTTCAAAATAATCTGAATTTAAAAGGAAAAAAATTATTTTTTTAGAAAATTGCTTAAAAAATCAACTTTTAATGAAAATTTTGACATCTATCAAATTTCTTAACTGTCAAAATTAATTAAAAAAATCAGAAATTGATAAAAACTACAAAAAATCCAGTTTTGTGCTTCAAAATCTTCAACTTTTATTAAAAATCTCTAACAAATCCGTCGTCATTTTTTCCGTAATTCCATTTCCAAGCTCGTCACAAATAAATTTCGAGATACTTTCTTCCGTATGTGTCTCAAAAAGTTCCTCATCTACAAAAAAAATTCGCATTAATTTGATAAACGAGCGAAACAACGTCGAAAAAACTCAACTCACTTCCAAGCGTTACATAACCCGCAAGTTCGCAAAAACCCACATTAAACGGTGCCAAATTTTTATTCATTCGCGGCTTTTCTCGTGGCCAAACAAACAAACGCAGCACACCCGCTGTCGCCACGCGTTCATACGTGATTAATGCGTTATGCGCGATGCCGTGGTCACACAGATAATCAACTAATTTGCATGCGTCGATGCATTTCGGTGTAATTTCCGCCGAATTTGTGATGCGGAAGCAAAATCCTTTAATTGTTTCGGCATCTGGCGTGCGATAAAATTCACGTTTTTCACACAAAGGCACTAATTTCTACAAAAAAAAAATTATTTTTTTATTTTTTTTAATTTTTTAACGCGAAAAATTTTTACCATAGTCTCGACATAGAACGTTTTCGAGGGAATGCACAACAAATGCATGTGAAAATGGTTCACCGAAGCCAATGCCAAGGGACTATTATACCCAATCCGGTAACTTGTGTCATTAAAATTCATCAAAAGGCTCGCTGCGAACTCAAGTCCCTTCAAATTCAGCCTTTGCGGAAGACATTTTTCCAAATTTGGGCAAATTAAGGTGTGAAATTCGGTTAAAGGGCTGTTGTTAATGAGCAACGTCACACGTTCAAAGGTTTTTGTCTCGATTTTTAAAAGAATTTCATCGTCAGCAACTTTCGTAAAGTTAAAACTTTCGGGATTGAACGATTCTGTCACGGATTTTATTGCTTCAGGACCTCGTCGTTTCGCGATTCGATCAGGATTTAACTAAAAAAATTATTTTTCGATGAATTTCTGTTAAAAAATTGAATTTTTAAAGCTTACTTGCACGTAGAAACGATGCGGACCAGGTAATATTTTGTCCTTTTGCACGTTAAGTTTGTAGTTGAAGACGCCGGATTCGTGTTTAAACTCCCATTCGGCACGAAAGAAGTTTTCGATCATTTGGTAGTCGATGTCATTCTTGAAATCTAACTCAATTACTCGCATTTTTGTGCGAAATTTAAGTAACAGACACGATTTTGAGGTAAACAAAGTATGGCGAGCTGTGATTGGTTCAAATTTTTGTGTTGAACGAAAGAAATCCAATCAGAAATTTAATTTTTTGAAAGATTTTTAACAAAAATTGAATTTTATTTGATAAATTTTGCTTGAAATAATTTATTATTAAAAGTTTTGAAGGGAAAATTTCATCTTGAGATGAAAAATCACACCTTTTTGTGAGAAAAAATCAATTTGAGACGATCGAAAGTGATAAAATTGAATTAGAGGGAAGGTTTTTATACAATTCATTACTCCTCAAATCAATATTTACCGTTATAGTTCGTTATCGAAATCATAGATGGCGTTAAAAATTCGTTAAAATTTTATTTTGTTTTAAATTTAATTTAAAAAAATAATTATTTTGAATGAAAATATCTTTTTAATAATTTATTTAATATTTTAGAATAATTAAAAAAATAATAAAAAAAAAAATAAAATAAAATGAATAAAAAAAATAAAATAAAATTAAATAAATCATAAATAATATTAAAATATTTTAAATAAATATTTTTAATAAATTTTAATTAAAATTTAATTTAAAATTATTTATTTTTTTATTTTTTTTTTTTTTTTTAATTTAAACCTGAAATTAATTTCAATTTATTTTTTTTTAATATTATAATTTTTTAAATTCATTTTTTTTTATTTTATTTTTTAATCGAAATATATTAAATATTTTTTATTTTGAATAAATAATTCAAAAATATAAAAAAAATATAAAAAAAAAAATTAAATTTTAAGCTCAAAAATAGCAAAATTGTAATGAAAAAAAAAAATAAATTTATTTTTATAATTCTTGAATTTTTATTTTCAAATTTATTTAATATTAATTTTAATATTAAATAAAATTTATTAAAAAATTAAATTTAAAATGTTTTGATGTTATTTATGATTTATTTATTAATTCATTTTATTTATTCAATATTTGATTAATTTTTTTTTAATATAAAAAAAAAATTATTAGAAATATATTTTTAATCAAACATTAAATTTATTTAAAAATTATTATTTAAATATTTTTTTTAAATAAATAAAAATTATTGAAAGATCAAAAAAAAATTATCAAAATTTTAAGCTATTTTAATGACTTTGGAGCAAAATTAATATGAAAAATATTAATTTAATTTTTTTTTTAAATTATTTTAATTTTTCAATTATTTTTCTTTTAAATTAAAATTAAAATTTTATTTTTTTTTAATTCTTGAATTTTAACTTGAAATTAATTTTTTATATTTTTTTTAAAATTTACATCCAAATTATCACCCATCAACAAGTATTTTATGGGTGCAAAACCGCAGGCACACACACGTTTTCATCACACACGAGAAGCAAAAATATTTATTAACTCCGATAAATATTTTAATAATTTTGTGCGAACTCGTTATCGTTGGCGGCAACATATTGCGAGTAAGTATTTATTTACCGAAAAAGAGTTTGTTTTATTGCTTTTTCATTGTTCTTGTCGTCGTCGTCGTCATATTTACAGCAAACACTGACAATGACACTTATGGAGAAAAAAAGTTCATAGAAAAAGTATGAATTCATTACAATTTATCCGGTCGTTAGTTTTCCGTTGTTTTTTCAGCCTCTCTTGACATTTTTTTCTGTTTTTGCATGAAAATGAAGAACTTTTGTCTGTCTGTGAGGACTTTTCGTGGAAAAACTACTCGAAATACGATTAAATTAAGTCTTTATGGGAAAATGAAATTAAAAAAAAAAGAAAACAATCGCGAACAAGAAAAGAGCATTTCGATGCGCGCAGTTCACAATATTTTGCACGACAAGAGACAAGAAAGGCGGAAAAGTTTGTCATTGTTGTAGATTTTTTTCTGTAATTTTTTCTTAGCTTAGAGAAACAAAAAAAAAAAAAGTAGAAAAAAAAACTATTTATTGTGCGTGGAAGATGTCGTCGTCGTCGCTGGAGAAGGAACAGAAAAGATAATAATATAAAAAAATGTATTCAACGCCGAATGAATCTTGCCAGAAGGGATGAAATAAAAATCAGATGAGCAGAAATAATGAAGAGACACAATGAAAATGGTCGAGCGCGGCACGGCGTTGATGATTGCTGAGTGAAAAAATGAAATTTAATTTGGGAAGAAATTATGTTTCGGAGCGTTGAAGAAAAATACGAGAAAATCACATTTTTTATTTGAAGGTAAGAACTTTTTTTAAATTTTATATTTTTTTATTTTTTAATATATTTTTTTATACATATTTCAACAAAATTTCGTAAAAAATAAAATAATATTCAAAAAAAATAAAATAAAATAAAATAAATAAATTAAATTAAATAAAAATAAATATTTTTGAATTTAAATTTTTATGAAATGATTAATTAAATAAATTAAATAAATAAAATTTTATATTTTTTTTAAATTTATTTATATTTTCGAATAAAATAAATTTCAATTAAAAAAATCATTTGAAATTTTTTTATATAGGTATATATTTTTTTAAAGTACATTTTTTGTACCAACTCTGTTAAATTTTTTTTATTTTTTTTTTAAATTATTTAATTTTTTTCCGAAATCTTATTGAAATATGTAATAAATATTTATTTTTACTAAAATTTATGAAATGAAGTTGAACTTCAACCTCTTTTAAAATATTTATTTTAATTTCATTTAATTTTAATTTTTTGAATAATTTTTTTTGATTTAGTTTTTTTTAATAATTTAAATAATTAAATTAAATTTAATTAATTAATTAAATTTTATTAAAAAAATATTTTTTTAAAAAAAAATTAATAAAAAAAAAATTTTTATGAATTAATTAAATTTAATTTATTTCTAATTAATTTTGATTTAATTTTATAAAATTTATTTTCCCAAAAATATTTCCCTTAAAAAAATATTTTTTAAAAAATTTAAATTTTAAATTTTTGATTTATTTTTTAAATAAATACTAATTTAAAAAAAAATTGAATAATTTATTATTAAATTTTTTATTTAATTATTATTTTTTATTAATTTATTATTTTTTAAATTTATTTTATTTTATTATTTTTTTTTATATTTTAAAGCTTCACGAAAAAAAAATTTTTTCTCAAAAAAACTTTCGTTACGAAACACAAAACTTTCACAATACACAAAAAAAACTCCGAAAGACAGGAAACTAGAACAGAGCAAAGTAACGTAATTAATGTCGTCTCAATAGTTTGGAGCGGTCGGCTGTCACACAAAAAAAAACTTACAAGACGACAAATTTTTCTCGGAAAAATTTAATTTGATTTCTATTAAAATGCCACAAGTTCTTGTCTCTTTTCTTCCTCCGCAGCGTTCTTATCGCTCCAAAGTTCTCCGATGGATTTTTAACCATCTTTTTATGCATCATCAGGGAGCTTTTAGGAATTTTTTTCTTTCTTGCCTCTGTTATTTGTCATGATTTTGTCATCGTGCGTTGTTGGAAGTCAAATAAATTTCAAAATAAAAGCCACACACTCACACACACATAATTCATGTGAAAAACCGACGCAATGAAAAATATTTGAGACATTAAAATCAACGACATGACATTTCTCTGCCATTTGTTGTGGATGTGAAAATTTTGTGGCGAACGAAATTCTCCTTTTTTTCGTCTTTAAATTTTCGTTGTTTAAATCTGAGTTTTTTTTTGCTGCCAGAGGAAAGGTTTCAACACCTACTAAACAATTCATTTTCGCAGCAGATAATAATTAGGCAGGCAGAAAATGTTTTATTTTATTTTGCTCTCATTAAATTATCATCGCAGGGTGTTGTTGAACGTAAAAGCCTTTGATTGCTCATTTAACACGCGTGTAGAAGAATCGTTGGGAAAACCGCACAAAAGAGAGAACGACAGACGTGGCAACCTCTTTAAAGGCGAAACGTAAATGAACACGGAGAGAATGGATGCTTTTGATGGACAACAAAATGGCAAATTTGGTAAGTGAAATTTTGTTGTTAAACAGATGAGTTTTTTTTTGCGGAAGTTTGCCAACGTAATTTTTAATGATTTGTGCTGAAAGTTTTGAGGAAAAATATTTTTTAAAGTTCATTAAAATCATAAATTTGTTCAGTAAATCATTTTTAGTAAATTTGCTGAATTTAAATAAAAATTACAAATTTTGCTGAATTTGAATTAAAATTACAAATTTTGCTGAATTTGAATTAAAATTACAAATTTTGCTGAATTTGAATAAAAATTACAAATTTTGCTGAATTTGAATAAAAATTACAAATTTTGCTGAATTTGAATAAAAATTACAAATTTTGCTGAATTTGAATAAAAATTACAAATTTTGCTGAATTTGAATAAAAATTACAAATTTTGCTGAATTTGAATAAAAATTACAAATTTTGCTGAATTTGAATAAAAATTACAAATTTTGCTGAATTTGAATAAAAATTACAAATTTTGCTGAATTTGAATAAAATATACAAATTTTTCTGTTTTACAAATTTTGCTGAATTTGAATAAAAATTACAAATTTTGCTGAATTTGAATAAAAATTACAAATTTTGCTGAATTTGAATAAAAATTACAAATTTTGCTGAATTTGAATAAAAATTACAAATTTTGCTGAATTTGAATAAAAATTACAAATTTTGCTGAATTTGAATAAAAATTACAAATTTTGCTGAATTTGAATAAAAATTACAAATTTTGCTGAATTTGAATAAAAATTACAAATTTTGCTGAATTTGAATAAAAATTACAAATTTTGCTGAATTTGAATTAAAATTACAAATTTTGCTGAATTTGAATAAAAATTACAAATTTTGCTGAATTTGAATAAAAATTACAAATTTTGCTGAATTTAAATAAAAATTATAAATTCTGCTGAATTTCAATTAAAACTCTCAATTTATATTAAAATTACAAATTTTGCTGAATTTGAATAAAAATTACAAATTTTGCTGAATTTGAATTAAAATTACAAATTTTGCTGAATTTGAATAAAAATTACAAATTTTGCTGAATTTGAATTAAAATTACAAATTTTGCTGAATTTGAATAAAAATTACAAATTTTGCTGAATTTGAATAAAAATTACAAATTTTGCAAAATTAAAAATTAAAAATTACAAAATTACAAAATTTTGCTGAAAAATTATAAATTCTGCTGAATTTGAATAAAAATTATTTTTAGAATAAAATATAATTTTTGCTGAATTCGATTAAACCAAATTAAATAATTCAGCTTATTAAAAGAAAAAAAAAATTGTTGCTGAATAAAATAAAATTTTGCTGAATAACTCATTAAAATGAGTTTCCTCATGAATATTGAAAAAATCTCAAAAAATACGATCTCATAAACTTTCGCTTGACAAAATCTCGCAAAAAAAAATGTTTAAAACCATAATAAATTAGCAACTTCTTCTTCTTCTCATCATCATCATCCTTCTTTCTCATTTTAAATATACGCAAATTTTTCATTGTACTTACGATGTTCACATGTGTTTGTGACTTTTTTTTTGTTGTACCGTGAGTTTGCAAAAAAGTGATGAGATTTTACTTTTATCATCTTTTAAATATTCATGTTCGAGTTTATTTTCCTCTCGAAACGAAAGTCTTTAAAAAAAGTATAACGAAAAAAAAGTCTTTAAGAACGCGCGTCGTTATTAAAATAAATTTATGACAATAAAACGACGACAAATGTCGCTCGAGCGCTGCCAAAAAGGGATGTTTCTCCGCTACTTCGTTACTTGACACATGGCTCGTGATATTTAGAGACGATAAATTACCAAAAATGACTATCATGAACATAAATTTGTTGTCTGAAGCGCAATTCCCCTTTTAAATTCAATTGTGAAGCAACAAAATGTCTAAATTCATAAAAAAAATATTTTTTAAAAATTTTTCGTTCAAGTTCAACCCTCGTTATGGTAAAATAGACATTTTAGTATTATTATTATTATCGCTCGTCGTTTTGTTTGTTGCCTCATGAGATTTCGAGCAATGTGGACTATTATCGGCACTTAAAATGTATGACGTTGCTCTCTCACTCTCCTCTCCGGCAGCAAACAATCTTTAAGTATGACGATGGAAATTTAATAAATAAACAAACCTGACAATACATTAAATTCTGTCGGAAACTTGTTCCTCCCGTTTGTTTACATTTCAACTGAATTTTCTTCTCTCGTACTGGCAAATTAGAAAATCGATGCAACATTTCACTTGAAGTGAAGTTAAGTGTTTGATACTTGCTGCTCTAGATTGTTCATTTCCGTAATTTTGCTCAATTTGGGGAAAATAAGTTGAGAAGAATGTCGTAAACAGGGCAAAATGTGACAAATTAACAATTTGTTTTCGATTTTTTTTTCTTGACATTAATGAAAAAGGAATTCTCGGTAAGCAAAACTTTTTGATTTGTTTTGATTTTAATTAAAAAATAATTTTTTGAATTATAGGAAATTTAATTTTGACCATAGATGGCGCTTTAAAAAGAAAACAGAAAATCTTAAGAATTCTTTTTAAATTTAAATAAAAAATTTTGATTTAATTTTGACCATAGATGGCGCTTTTAAAAGAAAACAGAAAATCGTAAAAATTTTTTTTTTATTTTTTTTTTAATTTTAAAAATTTAATTTTATGGCGCTTTTTTTTAAGAATTTTTTATTTTAATAAAAATTTTTAATTTTTTTAATTTTAAATTTTAATTAAAAAATTATTTTTAAATTTTATGAAATTTAATTTTGACCATAGATGGCGCTTTAAAAAGAAAACAGAAAATCGTAAGAATTTTTTTTTTATAAAAATTTTTAATTTTTTTTCGATTTTTTTATTTTGATTTTAATAAAAAAAATAATTTTAAAATTTTAGGAAATTTAATTTTGACCATAGATGGCGCTTTATAAAAGAAAACAGAAAATCGTAAGAATTCTTTTTATTTTTTTTAAATAAAAATTTTTAATTTTTTTATTTTTATTTTTACTAAAAATTAATTTTTAAATTTTAAAAAATTTAATTTTGACCATAGATGGCGCTTTAAAAAGAAAACAGAAAATCGTAAGAATTTTTTTTTTATAAAAATTTTTAATTTTTTTTAATTTTTTTATTTTGATTTTAATAAAAAAAATAATTTTTAAATTTTAGGAAATTTAATTTTGACCATAGATGGCGCTTTAAAAAGAAAACAGAAAATCGTAAGAATTTTTTTTTTTTTTAAATAAAAATTTTTAGTTTTTTTATTTTTATTTTAATTAAAAAATATATTTTTTTTTTAAATTTAGAAAATTTAATTTTGACATAAAATGGCGCTTTAAAAAAATTAAAAGGTAAGTATAATTTTTTTTTGTTTTTTTAAAAAAATGTTTTAGAGTAAATCCAAACCAAGCAATTAAAAATTAAGTGAAGATTCTCATCTAAAATCTTTGAATAGACGAACGAAGCGAGATTTTCCTTTTTTTTACATCACTTGAGAGCAGAAAACTTACACGCCAAGCGCACTTTTCATTTCCGCTCTACTAAAATCCTTGCGAAAAATACTTTCTTTAATTATTATTTGCATTTTAGTGCGAGACACATACTTGACATCCTCATTTATATTTGTCGTGTTTTAAAACATTTTGTTAAACACTCTCCCGAGACTTAAAATCTAATTAAAGATAAGCACGCCTTGCAAAGAAGCGAGAATTGAAAAAAGAGCTCTTGTGTAAATATAAATAGTGCCAATTGGTAATTGCATTATATTTTTATTATAAATGTGAGTGTTTGCAAAATATTTGTTATTGTATTATATCAATTTATCAGATCTCGAGAGAGTGCATGTGAAAATTTTTCCATTGTTACGTGTTCAAGAGTTTATGTTTTGTGCCTGCCGACTGAATGGATGCAAAAAGGATGCTTTTGTTTATGGAATGTCGGTTCGTTCGTTCATTCGTTTGGCAGAGCAGAGCAGAGAACAATCATAATTTAGAGTTTTTCTGATCGTGGCTTTCGTTGAATGCACACAAATCCGCATTGTGGTAAAAATTGCATGCTTTTGTATGGTTAGTGCCACAAATGAATATAAAATGGAAAGCAAATGTTTGTATCAAAAAATATGTCGACGGAGGAGTGTGAGCGACACGAAAAAAAAAGTTGGATGGAGTAAAAGAGTGGGAAGAATTCAACGCTTTTACAAAAACAAATAATCAGCGTCATCATGCATTTGACAGACAGACGCACTTTTCTGAACAACTTTACATCCTTCGTGCTTCGTTTTTGCTATTTTTGCCCTGTGACTCGAATTGGATTGAAATTTTCCTTCAAAAGAGATGAAAAACGAAAATCTGAACAATAGATGGCGCTGTAGAAACTAAAAAAGTTAATATTGAACGATAGATGGCGCTTTAAAGATTATAAAATAAAATATTTTGACTACAGATGGCGCTTTAGAGATCAAAGATTCAAAATTTCATTCACTGAGATCGTTTTAGAGAATAAAATACTATAATTTGAACTCCAGATGGCGCTTTAAAGAACAAAATGTGATTATTTGAACTCCAGATGGCGCTTTAAGGATTAAAAAATAAAATATTTTGACAACAGATGGCGCTTTATAAGTCAAAATTTGAGTTTTACAAAGTTTTTATGGAACAAAAACTAAAAATTTTAACGTTAGAGGGCGCTTTAAACAACAAACTTCAAAATTTTATACCATAGAGGGCGCTGAAAATCCCTCCTTTTCATTTCCACAGAGCACAGCTTCTCTCCAAGTTAAAAATAGAGTATCAAAATAATGATGTGTGTGTCTGTGCCATATATATACATGAAGTGCATAATATGATTCTCGAGTAAAACATTGGACACTAACGAGAAACGTTTGGGTGTGGCTCTACGAATGGAAAAAAGTTTCAAGCAAATGAAAAGCAAATGCATCTTGTTATAGTTTTAAAATATGTAACGTCGTAAGTGATGCTAACAAGTGGATTCTCTTTTTTTTCATTTTGTAAATTTATAATGAAATTCTGAAGAGAGAGAGCATTGTATGCTAAAATATGACAAAAAATCATAAATAACTCACACAAATTCAAATTGTGCAAATTTACAACATTTTACAGAATGACTCCTCTTCACAATTAAAAACTTTGTCTGTTTCTTGCCAACATGCAAAATAAAAAGAAAATGTCCAACTACGAAATATATAACAAGTTTAAATAATAATAAAACTAATTTGTGGGTTTTTATCTATATTTAGTTTGGGTACTGCTGCAAAAGAATGAGGTTGAAAAAAGAGCAAGGCGTCTCCATTATTAGAAGTTGGTTAAAGTGGTTGTGTGTCGAATTAAACTTTATTTTTTATTTTTGTGGTTTTGTAGAAAAGTTTTTTCGAGTGGTTAGACAATAAAATAAAAAAAAAGTTTTTGAAATTTACGAAGATTTAAATTTCTTTTTAAAATGACATTTATTGAGTTTGTTGAAAATTCATTTTAATCAAAATTTAATTATTTTAATATTTTTCAATAAAATATTTTGTAAAAAATTTATTTAACTAAATTAATTAATAAAAATTAAATTAAAATAAAAATTAATTAAATATTTTTTATTTCAATAAGAAATTTATTATTTTTTAATTGATTAAATAATTTAATTATTTTATAATTATTATTAAAAAAAAAGTTAAAAAAAAATTTAAAAAAATTTAAAATTAAAAATTTATTTTAAATAAAAAAAATTTAAATAAATATTTTTTTTATTTAAAAAAATTATTTTTTTAAATTTTATAAAAAAATTGTTTAAAAAAAATTAATTAAAAAAAAAATAAAAAAAATTAAATTTTATTTTTTCCTATAATTAAAAATTTAATTTATTTTTTTTATTTATTTATTTTTAATTTTATTAAAAAATTTTTAAAATAATTTAATTAAATTTTTAAATTAAAAAAAAAAAAAAATAATTTAAAATTTAAATTTAAAAAAAATTTTTTTTTATTGTTTAAAATATTTTATTTTAATTCAAATTAGGTATAAATAAATAATTTTATTTGTTTATTATATAAAAATTGTTTGAAAAAAAATTTAATTGAAAATTTTAACTTAATAAAAAAAAATTAAAATTTTTTTAATTAGAAATTTATTTTATTATTTTTTTTTAATTTGTTTTTTTTATTAAAAACTATTTGAAAATACTTTAAAAAAAAAAATTTTTAAAATTTAAAAAATTTTTTTTTATTTTAAAAATAATTTTTTTTTTATTTTAATAATTAAAAAATAATACTTATTTTTTAAAAAATATTTTAAATTATTTTTTTAGAGCTTTTAAAAAATTTTTTCAAGAAACATTTAAAAAAAATAAATTTTTCATTAATTTTTGTCAACAAAACAAATCGTCTTGACACAGAAAAACATCTCAACCAATGAACTTTTCTCAACCGTTTTGCGGCAATAAACCATCGACAAACAATTACTTTTAATGATCAATAACTCTCCGATTAAAATTTATTATTTTTTCAAATGTTTCTCCAACTGTTGTTTTTCCTTTTTTTTATTATTTTCTCGTGCCTCAACAAATTAATTGCGAGAAAATATTGAAAAACGAGCTATTTTTCTTCGTTGCTCTCATTTTAAAACGAAGCATATTTACGTGACATTTCCCTTGTTTTGTTAATTTTCCTTCGCACTCAACGGCAGCTCGACAAAAAAAACTGTTGAAACTGTAAATAAAAAACGCAACAATGGAAATGGCGAAGAAATTGCCATATTAATTTAGCATTATTAACTTTTGAAGTGGGTTCTATAATTTTTCTTCGTTTAATTTTTTTTTTTTTTAATAATGAGTGTCGATTTTTCTCGTCGCCAACTGAATTCACAAAGCTTGAAATTTTCCGCTCGTTAAGAAAAAAAAAATGAAGAAAAACCGCTTCAATTTGTATTAATTTAGTTATTTTTTTTTTGTTATGAAACCATCGTTTAATTTAAAAGGTCCCTCAATTTTTTTTTTTCATTTTTCAAATTTTATTCTAAAAATTCGTAATTTGTATAAACAGACAAGGTAACACCTTTTTTTATTTTATTAAGTTCCCTTAAGCCATTTCTTTGTTTTTTTTTCTTCGTCGTCATAACCTGTTGTTACCTTTTTGGGCGCGCAAACATTTAAATTCTTCTGTTTACACGCGCGCCAAAGCATCAAAAAATTTCAAGTCGCATAATTTATACAGAAATTTTGTTTAAAGAGACAATCTTCGCGACTTCTCACTTTTTTTTTATTTTTTTCTTCGTTATTTTTGTTGGTTTAATGTTATATAAACATCTCAAATTTATTCAAATTAGAATAATCTTCATAAAAATAATAATGATGACTTTTTTTGTCGTTTTATGAATGAAAATCGGCTCGTGTATCATTTCTCAACTTTGTTGTTTATTTGCTAAATACACAATTTACATTCAAATTTGTAACGGAAAATTATGCTGCTGCTGTAGTTAATGTTTTTTAACGTGCGGAACAAAAAACCAACGATGACACGGCAAATAGCAGCAACAAAAGGTGCTACTGATTAGCTTCGTTAATCTTCTTTATGGCATGCTGGAGGTTTGTTATTTTAACTCACGGGATTTTGGTTGTTTTGATTTTAAGGAAGTTTAGGCGGAAAATTGATGTAAGAGTGGATTAAAGGGATGGTAGGGAAGGAATTTTAACGTTTTTGGTAAGAAAATTTCGAAATTTTATTCAAAAAGGGTCAAAAATAAAAATTTTGTTTAATTAAGCGCCATCTGGAGTCAAAAATTTTGAGCTATTTGTTCTCTAAAGCGCCCTTCAAAGTCAAATTTTCCTTTTTTTTTCTTTTCAGTATTTGTTTAAGTTGAATATTTCATTTTTTGTTCAAAATTGTTATTTTTATTTTTTAAAGCGCCCTCTGGAGTCAAAATTTTAAGATTTTTGTTCTCTGAAGAGTAATTTGAAGTCAAATTTTCATTATTTTTTTCTTTCAATAATTCGATTTAGTTCAATATTTCACTTTTTACTTCTTAAAGCGCCCTCTTTCGTTAAAAATTTTAATTTTTACTTTTAAAGCGCCCTCTGGAGTCAAAATTTTAAGATTTTTGTTCTCTTTTTTCAAATTTTCATTATTTTTTTCTTCCAATAATTCGATTTAGTTCAATATTTCACTTTTTACTTCTTAAAGCGCCCTCTAACGTTCAAAATTGTTATTTTTATTTTTTAAAGCGCCCTCTGGAGTCAAAATTTTAAGATTTTTGTTCTCTGAAGAGTAATTTGAAGTCAAATTTTCATTATTTTTTTCTTTCAATAATTCGATTTAGTTCAATATTTCACTTCTCATATCTTAAAGCGCCCTCTAGATTAAAATTTTCTTTAAAACTCCCTCTATTGTTTAAATATTTTAATTTTCATTCCTATAAGCGCTCTCTAACGTTCAAAAATTATATTTTCCTTATTTAAAGTTTTAAGACAAAATTTTTAAGTATCAACGATAGATGGCGCTTTAAAAAACCAAAAAGTTAAAATTTTGACTTTAGAGGGCGGGATTTAAATTTTTTATCCTTTCAAGCGCCATCTAAAGTCAAAATTGAAATTTGACGCCTTCTTGTATATAAAATTTTAAAATTACGCCATCTGAAGTCAAAATTTTAACTTTTTATTTTTTTAAAGCGCCATCTATCGTTGAGAACTTAAAGTTTTACTTTAAAATTTTCAATTCGAAATAAATTACTTCAAATCAAAAACTTAATTTTCTCAAACAGTTTCTTCAAAACCCATAAAATTACAAAATTTAGCAATGAATCTAAAACTTTAGCCATTTATCCAAATGAAGACGTGACATAATTTGTCAATTTCCGTTCCACAAATGCAAGAAGCAAAACGGAAGAAAAACTTCTGTGCACTTTTTCAAATCGAATTCCTTAATTAGAGTATCACAATGTTCCTCGTTGTCGTATAATATATTTCCGGATAAGTGTTGGATGGACATGCAACAGATGCGCCAACATTGCCATAACTTTACTGAACTATTTGTCTTGTCTTCTATTTTTTTTTAAGTTTGTCTTTAAATTACGACGAAGATGGAAAAGTAGAACGAAACACAATTTATGGGATTTTTAAACCCATTTCGAGGACTTTGAAGCAAAAAACTCTCTTAATTTAACGTAAAAAAATTGTACTTACATCGAGTAGAAACATCAAACTGGCACGATGGATGGATTTGGGTTCGCACATTGCCAATATGATTTTGTCCAATGCTGTTTGCTCCGTTTGGCTCGCAGCATATCGCTGCTGCTGATGATGATGATTATTGACGTCATTGACGGATTTACTGAAGTGATAGACATCTGCGTTGCCAGTAACGATGTCTGACGAAGAAGAAGAAGTGATTTTTGGCGAGGAAATTGTTTGCCGGAGTGTAACGCCAAGTGAGAAGATCCACATCTGCGGAAGAATAAAAAAAAGTGACACAAAAAAAATTAGTACAGAAAAAACTCTTCAGACAAACACGAGCGAAGCGAAAAAAAAGTTGAGAAGAAAATGTGAAAATAATATCGATGATTTTCTTATTATATAAATTCACGCAAGCATATCCACTTTTCTCGATATAGCGGTTGAATGGAAGTTTTTTTGTTTGCACTAACGATGACTAAAATGTAACACGACATTGTTGAAAAAAAATTCGAAGAAAAAGTTTTCGTTTTGAAGAAAAATAAGGGAAAGAGCGTATTACGAATTTCAAACCACGTGACCAATTTTTACTATGTGAAGTATTTTTTGAACATTTTTTCAGATTTTTTTCCAATACAAATTTTAAATTTTCATCCTAAAATTGATTTTTAAAAATTCTAATGAAAAAAATTTGAAAATTTTATCCTTTTGAACATTTTTAAAAAATTTTAACCACGTGACCTTTTTTAAATTTTTTTTTAAGAAAAGTAAATCTTTTTAATTTTTTTTTCAATTAAACATTTTTAATTAAAAATTTTGAATTAATTTAAAAATTTTTCCCAATGCATATTTTAAAAAATTAGCCTTATGAAAATTTTGAAAAATTTTAACCACGTGATCTTTTTTTACAATTTTTGTTGAAGAAAAATTAATATTTTGAATTTTCTTTCAAATTAAACTTTTAAAATTAAAGATTTAAAGCAATTTTTAATTTTTTTCCCAATGCATATTTTAAAAATTTAGCCCAATGAAAATTTTGAAAATTTTTTAACCACGTGACCTTAAAATCCTTTTATTTCTTCGAAATGCCTTAAAACAAAAAAAGTAAAAAACAAGTAAAAAAGTTCGACAGGTTCGACGATGTTCGCTTTAAGTGCTACATTTTTCTTCAATCAATTCAATTTTATTTAGCAACAATTGCGAAATCGTGTCAGCATTCGGTTCTTACAACACAAAAGTTCCTCGTTACAAGTTTCAACCTCTTGTGTAAATTGTGAGATTGCAATTTTAATCTGGGCTTTAACATGCTTCTAAACTAATATTGGTTGATTAAATATTCAACAGTAGCAAAGCTTTTGTGTAATTCAGCTTGAACGGTGTTAAAATTAATTTATTAGCTATACACACAAATTGTGTAACCTTTGATCTGTGTTTGTGGCAATTATCGGAAAATTAAGAGGGAAATTATGATGGTTCGGTTCAGGTGAGTTTAATCGTTTAAATATTTGCCATTTTCAGGCATTTTGAATGCTTGATGGTCATATATTGGATTGCGGCGAAGAATGTATCGATAATTAAAGGAATTTATTTTTTTGATAGATTTTGACTTTTTAATTTGTTTAAAAGTTAAAAAATATGAAAAAAAATAAAATTAAAAAAAAAATAAAAAAAAATCAATTTCAAAATTAAAAAAAAATTAAAAATGTTAATAAATAAATTAAAAAAAATAAATTAAATAAAATAAAAAATTTTAAAAAATATTATAATTAAAAAAATTTCTTTTAAATTAATTAAAATATTAAATTATTAATTTTTAAATTTTTTTTAATTAAAGAAATAAATTAAAATTAAAAATATAAAAATTATTTTAATAAAAGGAAAATAATAAATAATTTTAAAAAAAATAATTAAAAATCTAATAAAAAATAATAAAGAATTTAATTTTTTAAAAAAAAAATTAAATTAAATTAATTAAACTCATTTTAAATTAAAATAAATTTTATAAATTAATTTTTAAATTTTTTTTTATTATTTAAAATTAAATAAAGTAAAAAATAAAAATATTATTTTAATAAAAACTTAAGTATGAATTTAAAAAAATAATTTAAAATTAATTTAAAAAAATTAAATTAATTAATTTAATTTAATTTAATTAATTTAATTTTTTTCATTAATTTTATTGATTAATTCAATTTAAAAAAAATAAAAAAAAAGTTTTTAAAAAAATTAAAAAAAAAAATAAAAAAAAAAAAAAAAAAAAAAAAAAAAAAAAAATTTAAAAAATAAAAACAAATTCAAGCAATAACAAAAAGTAACTTACATTAAAGTAACAAAATAAAATCACATAAAAATCAATAAATTCCCCAACATCACTTTTGACAATCGCTGTCAACGCAAAACCTCCCTCGGGACATTCCATATCATTAATTACCCATTTTCCTCATTACTCTCGTGTTACAATAAAATTCCCTTTTTAAAAATTAATTTCCACAAAAAAGTCATTAAATATCGACATCGTTTCCCTTTCTCCGCTCCATCCTTCTTTCGCAACTCGACACACACTACAAATGATAAATTAATCGAAATACGACGAAATCTACACAAAACCAGCGAAGAGTCTGTCGTCTCGAAATGATAAATATTTATTTATAATGAATATTTTATGGGTTTACGTGACACGAACAAACAACATTTTGCTTTTACCCCCGAAAAAACTGCTGCTGCTCTCTTATCGTCATGAAGTCGAGAGGCAAAAAAAAAGATGCATCAGAAGGTTTTTATCGACAAAGTAATTTAAAATGAAATATTGCACAAAACATGTGTGCATCCAACACAAAAAAGCTGGAAGTGCAAAAAAAATAGATAAACAAAAATTTCTATCTTTTGGTGACCTACTGATTAAATTAGCACAGCGGAGGATTGAAAACACGACAAAATGTGAAGAAAAATAAATAAATAAACAAGGAGCTATGACAGACAGACAATTATTGATGATGATACGGATCTCTCTCTCGGGCGGGTAAGTGTGTGAGATGCATTGTTTCGGAACAAAAAGTAAATGAATTGATTTAAATTTGAACGTTGCCATAGCGAGATGAGGCTTTCGTAGCACCTTTCTTCAATATGGAGGTAATTGCGATGATAAATGACAAGAAAGACAATACGAATACTAATCAAGCAGTGGGTTCACCATTGTTTCGAGTTTGATTAAATTGAAATGTGTGTGAATGAGTGAATTATTATCGTCATCGTTCGAGCTTTTTTGGGCAGTTTAGGGTGACTTTTATTTCCTTTTTAAAATATTTTTTGTTTAAAAATTCTAAAAATTCATTTTTTTAAAGAAATTTTATTTTTTTTTTTTTTTTTAATATTTTTTTTTTTTTATATATTTTTTTTTTTTTTTTAATTTAATTTTTAATTTCACATTTTAGGATTTTTGTAAGTTTTGTTAAAATATTTTTTTTTATTTTTTTAAGAATTAAAATTTAATTTATTTTTTTTTTTTATTTATTTTATTTTAAATTTTTAACTTCACATTTAAGGATTTTGGTAAGTTTTATTAAAATATTTTTTATAATTTTTATCAATTTTTCAAGATATTTTTTTTTATAAATAATTTTTTTTATTTTTAAATTTTTATATTTTTTTTTATTTATTTAATTTTAATTTTACACACTAATTTTTTTTTAATTTTTTGTAGTTTAAAAATTAAAAAAAAAACGAAGCTTATAGAAAACTTTAAAAAAAAAAAAAAAAAAGGTAAGATAATTTTTTTTTTGGCAATTTAGCTTAATTTTATTTTTTTATATTTTCAGAAGAAGTTTAATTATTTAAAAATCAATTTTTAAATATTTTCAGAAAATCAAAGTATATTTTTCAAAATTTATTTTGTTTTAATTTTTTTATTTCACGTTTTAGGAATTTTAGTAAATTTATTTAACAAAAATAATAGGGGAAAAATTTTTTTACAGTTTTAAATTTATATAAGTTTTTTTAATTATTTTTCTTTTAGTTTTGTTTTGTATTTTTTTACTTTTTCAGAAATTTAAAAATTAAAAAAAATCGAAGCTAATGGAAAACTTTCATAAAAACAGGTAAAGGCTTTTTTGCCTATATAAATTTGATTTTTTTTCATTTTTAAAGCAATTTAATTTAATTTTTTTTCGTAAAGAATTTTAACTTTAAATTTTAGGATTTTAATAAAAAAATAGTATTTAGGAAAAAATATCTAAACTTTAAAATTTTTAAAAGTTTTTTTAAATATTTTTCTCTTTGTCTTTTGAAGTTTTAAAACATTATTTTTTTTTAGGTACTTTTAATTCAGATTTGAGACTTATGGAAAATTTTCAAAAAAGCAAGAAATTCAATTTTTCATAGATGTGCTTTGTCCTTTAATCGTTTTAGTTATTTGTATTCAAAATATTTATCAGCCTGAAATTGAAAGCATTTGAAAGACAGACAAGAGTTTAAAATTTAAATGAATTGAATTTGAAACTGAAAGACATTTTAAACCAATGGATATCTTCAAAACGGAGTTTAACAAGACACTACTTGACCTGAACGAAGAAGAGAAAGAGAAAATTGAACAACCTTTCAAGGAAAACTTAAAATCTATTCCAATTAATCCAAACCAAGCAATATAAAAATTTTCCTGAAGGCTTCAAAATTTAAATCTTTAAACAGAAATATTTTGACAGGAAATTTTAATTTTTGAACATTTTTAAGTAATTTTTTCTTTAAAAAATTGAGTTAAAGATAAAATGACTTGAAACTGTTCAAAAATTGAAATCTCCTGTCAAAAGATTTCCGTTAAACAATTTCTCAAATCCGTTCACCCTCATCGCACATCGTCGCAAGCAGAATAAATGCTCAATAATGCATGAAACTTGCTCTTCTGTGTCATGTCAGCAGAGAATTCTACATCTGGCAAATTTTACCAAAAAACAGAAACTAAACAATTTTTGGCACTGCTTCCGAGAATTTTAATTTCTTTTTAATCTTAATAATTGATCGTCGTCGTATTTTATTACAAAGTACTTCACATAAAAAAAAATTAAATTTTCCTCATGTTTTTTTTTTCTCTCTCTGTGAAGCGAAGAGAATCGAAAAATGTTCAATATCACTTACCTTTTCAATATCCGATTCGCTAAACGTCGCCTTCTTGCTGGCACAACTGATGTACTCCGGCGACAAATAGTTCATCATCAACGAGGAAATGGCAGCAACATTTTCCGCGTCGTCTCGAGCCGAGAAGCGGGCGCCTGGCATGAAATCGCTGCAGGTTACAGCGAGCATCAGCGGCATGTTAGCTGGCAACACGGTGAACGAGACACGACCTCTTGACGTGATTTGAAACGTATTCGGATTAACTAAGGGTCGTATTTTGTTGGGCGGCGGCGTATCTGAAACGAAAAGCGGAATCACAATCATAAACAAGTCATGCGAAGTTAATGAAGGAAACAAAAAAAAAATGTTTGGGACACATTATTATATGACGATGATGATGATGATGATGATTATGGCGAAGTCAAGAGTGCTGGATGGATGAACGATAATAATAATAATAATGGCACTACTCGTAATGAAAAAGATTTTGATTTATGTTTCTTTTTTTCTCTCTGTGGCTCGCCACTCATATTTACGTCATTAACTTTAAGACCTTTCGCCATCAAAATCTACTTGAGACCTTTTTTGCTACTTTTTTTTGTTATCTAAATTAATTTTGTTGACATATCCGTTCGTTCTTTTCTCTCGAGGGAAGGTAACACAAAAGATCAGGGTGTGAAGAAAATCCGCGCGATAGATAATATGCCTAATGGAATTGTTACAACTCAATGAACAGCCAAATAAAATCTTAATTTTTCGTCGTGAAGAGAGAAGCCAATAACGATGACATGACAAGAAAATCGGGGATATGCCGCTGCGTTGCGACAAAACAAATATTTGCCAATTATTCATGTTCTAAAATTAACTTATTGATTCCTTTGTCGGTGGATTTTTTTTTCTTCGTGTCATGAACGACGATAACGAAGTACGTTGGCCTAGAAAACAATGTTTGAAGTAAGGAGCAAGGACAAGTGAATTACAGGAGAGGGAAAAGTAAGAAAAAAAAACAGATAAAGAACGAACGGAAAATTTATGTCTTAGTAAAATAATGATAATTATGTCATTAACAACGATCATCATAAAGAAAATGACGGGAGATTAAAAATGTACAGAGAGTTCAGGATTTTAATCAAAATTTGAGAAAAAAATTTTTCAAAAGATTTTTCTTACAAAATTTAAAATCTATTTTTTAATTATTAAATTTAATTTATTTTTAATTAATTAAAATTTTAATTAAAAAATCTAAAATATTTTTTTAAAATCATTTTATAAAAAAAAATTAAAAAATTAAAAAAAATTTATACTTTTAATTTTTAAAAAAATAAAATTGATTTAATTTTAAATTTTTTAATTTTTTTTTAAATTTAATTTTTTTTAAAAATTTTTTTTTTATTTAAAAAAAATTAAATTTTTTATTTTTTTAAATTATTAAAAAAAAAATGTATAAAAATCAATTTTTTAAAAAATAAAATTTTATTCATAATTTTTTAATTAAATAAATTTAAGTTAATTTTATAATACATATAAAATGATTTTTTAAAAATTTAAATTATTTTAATGTAAAATAAAATATTTTTGTATTAAAATAAATTTTAAAGTATAAATTCATTTATAAATTATAAGAGTCTGAAATAAAAAATCTCAAAACAATTTTAAAAATTAAAATTATTTTTGAAAATTATTTTTTTTAATAAAATTTTATTTTTTCAAAAATTTTTTTAATAAAATTTTTAATTATTTTTTAAAAAATAATTTTAATTTTTAAAATTAAAAAAAAATATTTCAGATTTTTTAATTATTTATTACAGAAATTTTTTTATTTTTTAATAATTTAATTTTTTATTAAAATTAAATAAATTAAATTTTTATTAATTAAACAAAATTAATTAAATAAAAAAAAAATAAATAAAATTATTAAATTTTTAAAAATTTTTAAAATTTTTAATTTTTTTTCTACAAAACAATTTTTTTAAAAAAATATCTTTTTTAAATTTTTCTGTACCAAAAGATAAAGTTTTTCCATTTCATTAAAAAAAAAAAAATCAATTTCACGACAATTTTTCTCAAATTAATTTAAAAAATTCCCCCGAAAACCCCCTGTAGCTTCTACTTAACAAATAAAATATAAAATAAAAGTAAATTTATGATTATTATTAATACAACGAACGAACGAAAAAAATGTTTAATAATAACACTCTAACGATCACGACGACGACGTTGGAGAGATTCTTTAAATGAAAAATTATGATTATTATTATAAAAAGCAAAAATTGAAGCAAAATCAATAAAGCTCGACAGCAACTACGACAACAACGTCATAATCTTTCTTCTTCATGTTTCCCTTGATTTTCTTTTCTGCGGGATGGGTTTTCTTAATGAATTAGAAAGCGAGCTATGAGATATGAGGCAAAATACAAAAGAATAAGAAAATTACGCTTCTTCAGTTTATTTATTTTTCCTTTTTTCGTTCTCTTCCTCTTTTTTTTTTGGTCGCATCTCTTTTTAATATAACAGATTCCTTTGTTAAGACAAATTCTCTTTATCCAGTCGTTCGTTAATGTTAACATTAAAGTAAATAGTACGTCAAAGACATAGACAGAAAAAAAATCATAATTTTTCATATTTAAATATTTTTTGTAAGAAAAAAAAATTAGACAAAGAATTTCTTTTAGAAAAAATTTCTTTATATTTAAATTTAGGGAAAAAATAGAAAAAAATGAATTTAATTAAGAAAAATATTTTGATAAAACAAAAAAATAAAAAAAAAAATATTTCAATAATTAATTTAAATTAAAAAAAAAATATATTTAAATAAAATAAAATTTATTATTTAATAATTTAAAATGAAATTTAATTTAAATTTAAATTTTTAAAATAAATTTAATAATTTTAATTTTTAAATAAAATTTTAAATAAAAAATGTTTGAATAAAAAAATAATTAATTAAAAAAATTAAAAAATTAGGAAAAATTAATTTTATTTTCGATTTAATTAAGAAAAATATTTTAAGTAAAAAAATAATAATAAATACAATTATTTAAATAAATAATTAAAATAAAATAAAATATTTAATTAATATTTAAATAAAATAAAATTTATTATTTAATTTAAAATAAATAGAATTTTTTATTAAAATTAAAAAAAAATGTTTAATGAAGCATTAATTTAATTAAATTAAAAAAATTATAATTTAAATTTTTTTTAATTTAAAAAATATTCAAAAAAATTTTTTTTTTATTTTTATTAAAATAAAATTTATTATTTTAAAATTATAAATTAAATTTAAATTAAGGAAAAAAATTATATAGCATTTTTTTTTTTACTTTTTTATTACAGAAAAAAAAAAATTTATTTTATGAAATTATAAAAAAATTAATAAATAAAAATAAAATCGTTTACGTGCCAAAAACTCATAATTTCCCATCTGTTACCGACATTTTCGACAATAATTATTATTTTAAGCTAATTTAGGAGTTGTTTGTTATTTTAACTTTAATTGTTCATCCGAAAATTAAAACGAATTATTATTGTAAATATTAAATGATCGGCGAATTATTAGCGGAACGCAACTAATTTACAAATTAGGCGAAAACGTACACGGCAAAATTTACGCTTGGCAAAAAACTTTTCAAGTATCGATTTTCATCAATTATGAAACAGTAAAAACCGCAACTACCCACTTTTTGCCTACAATCGACACAAGTATCATTCATTTATTTGCAATCTATTTTGATTCAATTTAATTTCCATTTTATCAATTTATCACAATTATTGTTGCTGCAGTGTTATTGTGCGCGTGTTATCGAGCGGGAATTCAACCACATTCAACGCAACACGCCAGCAGGATCACATTTTCTATAATTGTTTAAAAATTGTTTTTGCTGCCGAAACAGTTTGCATTGTTGTTGTTGTAATAAATTTTTGCTCTGTTTGTTTATTTAATTTTTTTTTGTGAATTTTGATGCGATTACATCCGTCAACTACTTAATTCGAGGTGTGATGTCTCATGTTTAACTGAATTCGCGGAAATTTTGGGAAAATTTAATGTTTAACGAAGAGGTTTGCTTTCAGGGAATTTCGTCTGGGGTTTTTGATTAATTTCGTTATTTTATTGGAAAATTTTTGTTGCGTGAACGGGTTTGAACATAAAATTATTTTGTTAGAGAAAATGTTTGATATTGAAATTATTGATCAAATATTGACATTTTATGAGCTTTTAATAGAAATTTTTTTAATTAATATTTTTCTTTATTGAATATTTAATTTTTTTATTGCGAAAAAATTTTAAAATAAATATTTTTTAATTTAATTTTTTATTAAATTTTAATTTAATTTAATTACTTTTTATTCAACATTTTATTTGCAAAATTAAAAAAAAAATATTTTAGATACCAAATAATTTTTTTTTAATTTATTTTATTATTTTTTTATTAAATATTTAGAAAAAAATTTAAAAAAATATTAAAATTTTAAATTATTTAAATATAATTTAATTTCATTTTTTATTTTATAAAAATACTTTTAAGAATAAAAAAATAAATATTAATTTTAAATATTAAATAATTTTTTTTAATTAAAATTTTAATTTGAATAAATTATTATTTATTAAATATTTTATTTTTTTTTTATTAAATAAAAAATATTTTTAAAAATTAATAAAATAAATTTTTAATAAAATAATATTTTTTTTAAATTTTCAAACAAATATTTTTTAATTATTTTTTTTTGAATTAATTTTTTAAAAATTATTTCACAAAATAATTTAAATCCTAATTTTCAACACTTGGCAACGATCCATAATCCGAAAAATAGCTTAGAAGGTATAAACGAAGAAATAAATCTAAATAAACAACAAATTGCAAAATCCATTTTAACAAACATTGATTAGCTTCTTCTGTTCCCCTTTTTTTTCTACACACATCGGCAAGAATGCTTCTCGAAGTAAAATTTACCGACAATAAAATTTTAATTTGTTACAATATATTATATCCGATAAATCTGAACTCAACAAGATAAATTTTAAATCTTTTTCATTTTATTTAATGTTCAATTGGAAGAAGAACAAGAAGAAAGTATCGAGCAGGAAAAAAAGTAAATAAAATCAATAGAAAAGGGAATCTCTTCTGGTTTCTTTTTTTTGTTATTTATTCTTGTCAAGCCACGTGAACGTAAGTACCTACAGAAACTTAAGGAAGAAAAGGTTTATAAAAATTTAATCTTGCGGTGTCTTGTATATTAAACTGATACTGAGTATTAATAATACGTCATCGCATCGTTTTATTTTTTTTCTTCTTCTCAGTTTACATGATATTGACATTCAATTTAAACTTTTCATTTTTTTCTATAAAGTCTTCAATTTTTATTATTACCGCATTTCGAAGAAAAAAAGTGGTTTTAAAATTATTAAAATGTGCATTGGGATAAAATTTGAAATTTGCATTGAAAAAAAATTAAAATATAACTGGGAATAGATTTTATAATTTTTTATAATTAAAAAATAATTTATTTAAAAAAATTAATTTTTTTAAATTTATTTTATTTGTATTTTTTAAATATTTATTTTTTTAATAAAAATATTTTTTTTTAAATAAAATAATAATTTTTAATTTGTTTAAATTGTAAACTGGGATGAGATTTAATAATTTTGAAAATTTGCATTGGGCTAATTCACATTATTGAAATTTTTCGCATTGGGTCAAATTTTAATTTTTAAACAAAGGTTTGATTAAAAATGTTTAGTAGGTCAAAAATTAAATAAAAAATATTTTTAATAAAATTATTGTAATTAAGATTATTCATTGGAACTAAAATATAATATCAGAAAATATAAAATATGCATTGGGAAAAAAAATTGAAATAAAAATTAAAAATGTGCATTGGGTCAATTTGTTCAAAAACAAAAAGCGGTTAAATTGTTCATCTTAATTCAAACGAAAGTTTTCAATTTTTTTTTTTTTTTGAAAAAATTCATTAAACCGAGAAAAATGTCTTGTGACATGGAAAATATGAAAAATAATAACATTTTCTCTATATTAATATTTTTTTTCTTCTGCTTGCTATTTAAATAACTCAGATGACAAAAATTCTTGTATGCTCTATTAAATGTTTCTTATTTACGAATTTTTTTCTTTCTCTCAGCTATGAGCTTAGTCTCTACCCACTGAGCGAATGACGTCTTCTTGTTCTTGTGCAAACAACAAAAAAAAAAGATGAAACCGATGGTTTTAAAAAGAAAAAATTACGAAGAAGAATGATACAAAATAAATAAAGTTCAACGGAGAGACAAAATATCTTTCCGCAATATTTGGCGAAATTTATTTGCGAAAATTATCAGAGTTTGAGTTTGGAGACAAGGCAAATAGATTGACACGAAATAAAATAAACACAAACAAGAGACAAATATTGATAACCATTCATTCATCATTCGTTCCGGAAAACCATGAAAAAAAAACTGAAATTGAGAGTTTTTGGTAAGGAGGAAGAAAAATTCGCTTCGAGCTCTTATTAGAAGGAGGAAAATTTATTTGACGAAATTAAAAGGAGTTTTAATGGAAATGGAAGAAATTGTGAACATGTTTCTTCGTACTTTCATATCAAAAAGTATCTAGATTCATTAGAATAAGAAAAATACCTCAAATTACGAGCCTCAAGGTTTTGGGTTGAAAAAATATTATTAGTCTTTATTGCTTCGAGAAATAGACAAAAAATTAATTATTAAATTAATTTTTTTTAAAATGATGAAAAAAAAGTTTCTAAATAAAATTTCTTTTTTTTAACAATATTAAAAATTAATTTAAAAAAAATAAAAAAAATTATAAAAATTAAATTAAAATTTTAATTATAATTAAATAAATTAATATTAATATTAATTTAAAATTAATATTTATTTTTATTTAATAAATATTTTATTATATTTCATAAATAAAAAAATTATTCATTTAAAATAAATTAATTTTTAAATTTAATTAATTTAATAAATTTTTTTTTAAAAAAAATTTAAAAATTTTTCAAAAAAAAAAAAAAAATATTTTTTTATTAATTTATTTTTAAATTTTATTTAAAATTAATTAAAATTAATTTTTTATTAATTTTTTTTTAATATTATTATTAAAAATTAATTTAAAAAAAATGAGAAAAATATTATATTTTTATTAAAAAATTAATTAAATTAATTATTTATTATTGAATTATTTAAAAAAATTAAAATATATTTTTTTTATTTTTTAAGTTTTTTATTTTTTAAAAATTAATGAATATTTTTTTATGAATTTATTTTATTTTCTTTAATAAATTATTTAATTTAAAAAAAAAATTTAAATAATTTTTTTAAATTAATTTTAAATTTTCCTATAAACTATTTTAAGCTTATTTTAAAAGAAAAATAAGAAACTTGTTAAAAAAAATTTCATTAAATAGACACAAAAAAAACTCCTCATTTTCTCTTTTGTAACTTCTCATGTAAACCCAACCAATATTACATAAAATATCTTGCACTTTGCAATCTTGTGGTCGAACAAATTTAATTGAATAAAAGCCGCACTCTCTTTCTCCGTAACTCATCGTCGTCGTTATTCGAAAATTTACACATCCTCTTCCTCCATCCTCACACAAAAATAACTCTTCTTGCGAATGAATGAAGGCTGTTCCGTTTTTTACCTTCTTTCTTTTCCCTGCTTTTGTGTGAACTCTGCAATAAATTATCAAACGCCGTAAGCAGATCTGTTCTGGCTTTTATGACGGAATTAAATCAGTTGAATTTGCATTTCTTCTTTTTTTTTCTCTCGAGTCGAAAACGTGGCGTTGATGCATTTTCTTTTCATCGCAAAAGTATTTTTCGCTTTTTAAAAGGAATTTCAGAGAATTTTTCCGCTTGGAGCATGTTGTTGTTTTTTAATCCGAGTTTCATTTTAAATACTTGCTATTTAAAAACAATTACAATAATTCCGTAACACTCGAGAGTTTACACAAAAAAGTATTCAAATAAGCTTAAAACGAGATGTCGACAACGAGGCACGAGCGACGAATAAATATTTGAAATTCTAAATCTGCTGCTATGTCAAGAGGAATGTTCAAGTGAGGTTGGTTTTTAAGCGAGAAGAAGTTAAAACGATGCGACGACGACGATGGAAGAATGGTCGGAAAATTATTATTTAATTTAATTTATAGGTAAAGTTTTATTTATCTTGTGGTGAAAATGAGAAGATTTTTATCGCGTAAATTCCGCATCTGCCGTCGTTCTCTTCGTTCTCATTGTCATTCATAAAAATTTAATGCAATTTATTAATTTTTCACTTTTCCCGTGAGTCGTGACGATGATACCATGTCTCCTACAGTGCGAAGATGACGACAATGGGATGCATTTAATTCAAAGTTTGAAATTCTTCTTTGCACATCGGGGGCTCTGTCGTTCGAAAAAGGGATGACTTTGAAGGTTTTGGCGTTAAATTTGTCATTAAAGGTCTTAAATTTTATTTTAAAGATTCCGTTCTCGATGCTTCAAATTTTTAACTCGACATCTTTCTACAATTTTTTGATCGAGATCGAAAAAAAAGTTTCAAGAGCGGAATTTGAGATCAAATGAGAGAAATTTCAAATCTTGAGAGAGAAATTTAAACATTGAGAGAGAATTTTATAAAATCGAGAGAAAAACATGAAACCATGAGTCAGTTCGAGATCGAAATTAATTTCATTGATCACAAAATCTGAAATGAGTAAAAATTTCAATCGTCGAGATCGAAATTAAAGCAAAAAGTTGCAAAATGTTTTTCTCTCGATTTTATAAACTTCTCTTTCAATGTTTTAATTTCTCTCTCAAAATTTAAAATTTCTCTCATTTGATCTCAAATTCCGCTCTTGAAACTTTTTTTTCGATCTCGACATTTCAAATTTTGCTTTTGATGTCTTTCAATTGCTTTTTGCTAAAACTTCGATCTCGAAGATTGAAATTTTTTACTCATTTAAGACTCCGTTCTTGACTTCATTTGATTTTTTTTTAGCTGAAATTTTTTGTTTGACTTCTCTCTGCTAAATATTTTTTTATCGAATTTTAAAAATTTTGTTCTCATTTCAGATTTCGTTCTCGATGTATTTAATATCGATCTCGAACTGACTCACGTTTTCTAAATTTTTCTCTCGATTTCATAAACTTCTCTCTCCATGTCTCAAATTTCTCTCTCAAGGTTTAAAATTTCTCTCATCAGATCTCAAATTCTCTTGAAATTTTTTTTCGATCTCGACATTTCAAATTTCGTTTTAGAATTTAGATGCTTATAATTTCGATCTCGAACTGAACCATAAATTCATATTTTTCTCTTGATTCTGTAAAATTTTCTCTCCATGCCTTGAAATTCTCTCTCAAAATTTTAAATTTCTCTCTTCAGATCTCAAATTCCTCTCTCGAAGCCTTTTTTCGATCTCGAAGTTTCAAATTTTGCTTTTAAGACTCAAAATCTTTAAAATAACTCTTCAACGACCAAACTTCATCCTTTTTAAACCCACAGTCGCATAATAAAAACGAAAAATTTATCGAAAAGAAAACAAAAAAGAAGAAGAAAAAGCACGAAAATTTAAATTTAGTACGTTTAATAATAAAAATTCAATTAAAATTTTCTCCGTTGCAAACAATGTAAATTAATGCCGACGCACGTCAACAAATTTTAATATGATTTGTATGTGAAAAATGTGATAAAAATATTTTTGCCGAAACTATTCATTCAACTTTTCTCATTTTTTTTTCTCTTCAGTCTACAAAAATAGAAAAATTGTGCGCAACACTCAAACTAATCTCCGGATAATGGAAACAATTATTTTTACTTTTTCCCATTCATTGACGTGACGACCAAAAAAATTGTGTGGAGAAAAGGGAAAGAAAAAAAAAATTCAAGATAATTAACTTCAGCTTTAATTACATGGAAAGAATTTTCTAATTGAATAAAATTTTGCCAGAAGATTTTTGCGCGTAAAGTCCAAAAAATTGGTTAATTTCCCGATTTTTCCGTCGCTCTATTCAAAATTAATTAACTGTCTGACAATTAGTTCACGTTCAAAAATTTTCCGGAAAATTTTAAATTTTCCCTCGGAGAATTTTATGCGAAACACGACAAACAGGTGAAACTTGTTCCGTGTGCCATGTTTCATATCATCATCTAGTTTTTGATTTTTTTCCTCTGTTTTTTTCGCTTTTTTTTTTTGCATAAACATGAATTAAAATATGTTCGTTCTCTGCAAATATGGAAATTTTTCCGCATGTCGAGAACAAGCAAAGAAGCTTCAAAAGTAAATGGTTTGAATTATAGCGCAAGTTGAAAATTATCTCCCCGGAAGTAGTCTGAGTTTAATTATATGTGAAAAACCAAACCAGAGAGAGCGGGAGAAAAGGAGGAGAGTGAGTGAATAATTTACCACGAGTGGAAGTAAAATGCAGCGGTAATCTAATGCGTTTTTGTGTGCAAAGAGTCTCTTGAAATTAAATAAAAAATGTCAGGCTTTGAAGCTTAGAATTGGTTCAGGGTAGAAAATGAGTTGAGAAGGAAATGAAAAAATTGTGTTGTGTGGCGAAATAATAGGTTTTCAGCTCATTTGGAAGTCAATTAAGCAGTAAAATGCATTTTACCATTTTAAATGGTTAAATGATGTTAAGAAATTTAATGGATTTTTTTTTTGTATTTTTTGACTTTATAAAATTTAATTATTTTATCAATAATAAAAAAAAATAATTTTAATTTAATTAAATAATTATTAAATAATTAATTAATAATTTATTAATTTTTAAATAATTTTTTAAAAATATTTTTTTTAATTTATTGAAAAAATAAAATTAAATTTGAATTAAATTTAATTTATTTAATGAAAAAAATTATAAATTATTAATTGAAATTAAAAAAATTATTAAATTAAAATTGTTTTTTTATTTCCCGTTAATTTACATAAATAATTAAAATTAAATTTAATATAAAACTTAATTTTTAAAATCGAAGAAAAAAATAAATTGTCTTAAAATTTAAAATTTAATTTTTAAAAAAATTAATAAAATTATAAATTTATTTTTTAAAATTTATTAATTAAAATTATTACATTAAAATTTATTTTTTATTTTCTGTTAAAGAGCTTTAAATAAAAAAAATTAAATGAGATAATAAAAAATTAAATAAAATAAATAATTATAAATTAAAAAAAAAATAAAAGATAAATTTACTGAATTTTGACTTAATTTTATCGTTTTTTTTTAATTTGAAAATAAATAATTTAAATTTTTTTATTTTTTTATTTAAATTTTAGCTTTTTATTTTAATTTAATAATATTTTGATAATTTTAATAAATTTTTAGATAAAATGTGTATATTTTTTTAACAAAATAAAATCCAAATTAAACGATAAAAAATTAAAATAAATTATAAAAAAATTTTTTTCAGCCTAAAAAATTTAATTTAATTTAAATAATTTTTTTAAATTAATTTTTTTATTTTAATTTTAAGTTAATTTTTTAGATTAAATTAAAAATTTTATTAAATAAAAAAAAAATAAATAAAAAAGTCAAAAATAAATAATAAAAATATTTTTTTTTTAATTTATAAATAAAAAAAAATTAAAGAAAAATTTAATTAAATTTAAATAATTTTAATTTATTTTTAATTAATTTAAATATTATATTTATTTTTAATTATTTTTTCATATGTAATTTTCTACAAAAACCCTACAAAACTCTAATTAAAAAAATTAAAAATTCACAAAGAAACGAGCAAAAAAATGTTACAATTCTTGATCCAAATGGATTTCCTCTTCACATCTAATGCTCTTACTTATTCAGTTGTTGCTATTTTCATTTTTCGAGCCCATTTTCCGTTTTAAAAGCTCTTTGCACAAAAAAAAACGACAACACAAAAAAATGAGCAGACCAATAAAAACTTTTATGTAATTAGCTTACAGTTGCTTTGTGTGTGTGTGTGTGTGTGTTTGCGTGTCTGTAATTAAAGTCAAACTTTATGCTGTGGCTTAATTTTTTGTTGCGTTTGTTGCTCTTCCAAAGTACTTTCGTCTCCGGCAGCAAATGCGGTTGCAAAATAATGAAAAAATAAATATTTAAATGATAAAAAAAAGACGAACTTTGCAACTCGGAATGGCGGCGGGCGGGCGAAAAATACGACGAAACATAAAACAAACGTTGTTAATTCCGTCAACAGTAAGCAGTAAAATAAATTTTTCGCTCCAACTTTTATTCCGTTCTGTGTGCAAATAAATCCATATGCGATAAAAACGTGTGTGTTGTATTTTTATTTATTTTTTTTTTGTTGTAAGAGCCAACAAAAAAGGAAGGTTTAATTTTATGCTTTATGAGTCACATATAATATTACATTATCTTTTTTTCTACCTCTTTGGAATAAACGGGAGATTTTTCACTCATTTATGGAAATTGTGCTATGCTGTTTTTGATGCAAAAAAAAATCGAGTCTCTTGAAAAAAATATTTTTAGATTTAAAATTAAAAAAAAATTTATTTTAAATAAATAAAAAATAAAATAAATTTTAAATAAATTAAATAAAATTTTTAATTTAATTAAAATTTAATTAATTAAAATTATTTTTTTATAATATTTTTTTTTAAAAAATTTTTTTAAATTTTATTTTTATTATTTTTTTAAAATTTAAAATTATTTAAAAAATAAAAATATTAAAATTTAAAAAAAAAATTATTATTTTAATTTTTTAATTAATTTTCAAAAATAATTAATCAATTTTTATTTTTTTAAATAATTTTTTTTTAATTTTTTTTTAATGCAAAATTTGTCAAAATATTTAAAATTAAATTTTATTTTTTTTGTTTAAAAATTTTTAATTTATTTATTAATTATTTAATTAATGTTATTTAATAATTTATTTTATTTTAATAAAAAAATCATTTTAAATTTAAATACTCTGATAAAAATCTCCCAACTAATTCAAGGTACTTTTATTTTTTTGTTTATTTCCTATTATTATCATGCATGCAAGATAATGAGGAGGAAGGCTTTTGTCGACGACGTACCTTTGACGACTGCGATAAACGGTAGAATTGTCTTCTTTTTAATATTTTTCTCTCATTTTTAAGCGAATTCCGTGTGTGTGTTCGTGAAAGAAAGAATTTTAATCTTTGAACAGTCACTTTTCACACAGTTTTCGCTTTTTACCTACTCTTTATTCGTATTTAGTACTTTTGCATTGTTGTTGATTATTATTAAAGTTGAAATGAGAAAATTGTTTTGTTTGTTTTTTTTTTTTTTATTTTTTTCTCGTTGAAAGTTGAAACGCTTTGACTTTTTAGATTAAAATTTCTGGCATTTTTGAAGTTTAAGTTTGTATTTTTTTTTTGATGCGTTTGATTGAGTTTCTCATTATTTTAAAGTTTTTGAAGAGTTGCGGGTTTTTCGAAGAATTTTCAATAAAATTTATTGAATTATTTATTGTAACGAAAAGCTTTTTGATTTGTTATTCTTAATTTTTTTAATGATTTTTAATTAAAAAAAAAATTAATTAATTTATAAAATTTAATTTAATTTATTTTTGTATAAAAAATTTTAAAAATTAATTATTTCCTGTTTAAAAAAATAATTAGCTAAAAATATTTTTTTTTCAAAAAAAAAATAATAAAAATAAATTTAATAAAATATTTTTAATTAAATTAAATTAAGTTAAATAAAAAAAATTTCAAAAAGAGAAAAAAAATAAATAAAATAAAAAAAAATAATGAATTAAAGTTAATTTAATCAAAAATAAATTTTAAGAAAATTTAATTGAAAAATTCTATATTTTTTTTAAGAAAATTTCTTTAAAAAAAAATTAAAAAAATATTTTTAATAATTTTTTAAAAAGAAAAAATTTTTAAAAAATGATTTAATAAAAATTTAAATTAATTTTAATAAAATTTAAAAAAATTATAAGAAATAAAAAAAAATAAATAATAAAAATTTTGAGAAATAAAAAAAAATATTTTAATAAATAAATGAACTAAATAAATTTAAAGAATTTAAAAATAAATAAAATGAAATCTGAAAAATATTTCCAGAACTGAAAAAATTATTTTTTTTACCAAAAGTATTAATTTTAAATTATAAAAATATTAAATTAAATTCAAGTCAAATTAAAAAAAAAAATATAAAAAACGCATAAATTAAAAAAAAAGTCCATTTGAATTCCACGAAAGCACATCAGAGAGAGGAAATTAAATGAAAAAAAATAATAATAATGAAAAAAAAAGTTGTTATCCAATTAAACTTCTCCCATTCGCCCAACTTCACTCCATATTTCATCTACTTATAATAATAATTAATTTCGATATACGGATTAGTTACGTCACAAATAAAAATAATTACTCTATCGTCCATCCAGCATTACTCGAGAGACGCTTTAATCGCTCCTCTCACTCAAATAAATAATGCGCCTCATAATTAATGAATAAATTTCTGCCGCAAATCCGAACATATTATAAATTAAATTAAATGTCTCTGTCCCAAAATATGCAATTTTGAACAATAAAAAAACAAAAAATCGACTTACCCGCTAAAAACATGTCCTGCAACGCTTGTACCGATTGACACAATAATGCCCATCCCTCAAGTTGATTAAGACCAGCGGGCTTAATGTGCATTACATCGGCCAGCGTTACGTGATTCAACATTGTCGGTTGTTGTTGTTGTTGTTGCGGATAATGGAAATTTTGTTGCTGCGTGTGAATAAATGGATTGCTGTGATATCGTTCGACTTTGGGTTTTTCGAATTTTTTGTCGTCGTCGTCGTGCCAATTTTTCTGTTGCTGCGACGAAGGAAGAAGTTTTGCGCGTGGCAAGCCATTAAATTCGCGCTTCAACAGCGTGATTCGGTTGTCGTGATCACTACTGCCGTTAATTGTTTGTATTTGCTTATCGCTACTAATCCTATTAATTGTATTATTGTCGTAATTCGCATGAAATTTATATTGAAGGTAAGGCCCCCTAGGTAATGTCATGTTAGCATAGGCACCATAGGTGGGTCGTCTCGCGTCAGTTCCCGTTGCCGGATGATATTGATGATGATGAGGATGATCAACTCGTTCGATATTTTTACTGTATACATTCCTATTGGGGGCCATTTTTGCCGTCGTCGTCATCATCGATGCTGTTGCTGTTGTTTTGTTCCTGGGTAATGTGGCAGCGTGTTGAGTCATATTTATGTTTGATGTGTACATTGCGAGATCTGAAAAAAATAAAATAAAAAAAATTTTGAATTAATATGCGAAATTGATATTAGGATGTATTTGTAGAAAAATATTTTTTTTAATATAAAATTAATTTTTTAAATTATTTTTTAATTAAAATATATTTTTTTTAATTAATAATCATTTAAAAAAATTTTTTTTTCAAAAAATTATTTAAATTAAATTAAAATAAAATTTTTGAAAATATCTTTTGATGAAAAATTTACATGAAATTTTCAAGAAAATTACTTAATTTAATTTTTTTTAATTTTGTGATTTTATTTTAATTTTTCATAAATTTAATTAATTTTAATCAAGTTAATTTATATTAAAATATTAAAAAAATTATAATTAATTTTTTAAATTAATTTAAAAAAAAATTATTTTAAAAGAAAATATTTTTATAAAATATTATTTGACAATTTTTTTATATAAATAATGCAAATATTTTTTTTAATTCATCAACATTTTTTATTGTTTAATTTAAATTAAAATTTTAAAAAAATTTTAAGAAAATTTATTTTTTTTAATTTTTTAATTAAATTTTTTTTTTAAATATATTATTTGACTATTTTTTCTACTTTTTTATAGTTATTTTTTAATTCTGTAAATTTAATTAAAATTTAAAAAATTAAGTAAAATTTAAAAAATTAAATGTGGAATAAAAAAAATAAAATCTAATTAATTAATTTATTATTTTTAATTTAATAAATTAATTATTTAATTTTTAAAAATTTTAATTTTATTTTGATAAGATCATTTTTTTTCATTAATATTTGAACATAAAATTTATACAAATTTTTCTTAAATTTGTCAAATTTTAATAATTTTTTACTAAATAATATTTTTTTTAATTAAAATTCTTGTTTTAAAGTTTTTATTTTTTGTTTTAATTTATTAAATTTAATAAATTATTTTAATTTAAATTTAAATTTTAAATTAAAAAAATTAATTTTTAAAAATTAAAATTTTATTTAAAATAAATTTTTAAATAATTTTTTTTAAATTTGATATTTTTAAATAATTAAAAATAATTAATTAATTTTTCTTAAAAATAAATTTAAAATAAAATTATATTAAAACAAGAAAAATAAAACTTCATAAAATAAATGCGTCAAAAACAATGTAGCTAATAGGAAAACATTCGTAAAAAAACATAAACAAACATATATTAATATTTATCACCATTCTTATAGTAACTTTCAACATGTGAGAACGAATAAACAAGCACACCTGTCAACATCGCATCGCTTTAACATATATCACACACATTACATCGCAGGATAAAATACACAACGAGGCGAAAAAAAGTGAATTATTGTACGCTCCTTTCCATTTCAGAGCAAACGTAAACACATGAAATTCGAAAAATGTGTGAAAAATTTCCAGATCACACCCTTTATAAATAATCCGCACTGACATTTCACATTTTGCTCTCTTTTCCTATTTTCCTATGTTGATTCAATTCTATTCTATGTAAATTGTAAATAATCCTACGTGTTATTTTTATTTCTGTATTTTCAATTCAACAAACAATTAAATTTTGCTAATCTAAAGAAATCCTATAAAATTTTCATTCAGGCAATGGAGACGTCTGGTTGTTTGAATTTTTTGATGAAATTTTTGAGAAAATTGATAAAATGAAAAAAGCCTATTACAGAAAATGTTAAAATTGGGGACAAAACATACCCCAATTTTAATAACAATAAGGACGACGACAATAAATATGAGAGAAAATGTAAAAGGAAACAAATCAGAGCAAGAACAGGAGGAAAGGACACATACATCATAAAAATTATGTTTGAAGGTTCAAGGAGTGAAGAAGGGTGATTTATGACAGACTTGAGCGGTTTTTGGTTGATTTATGTCACAATTTTCATTCATTGGAAAGTTTAATGGGATGTAAGTATTAAATAAATATGATTTTTTGATGGATTTGTTTCATATTGAAGTTTTCTTTGAATTAAAGAATTTTAAAGAAATTTAGTTTTTGGAGTTAAAAAAAATTAAATTAATTTTTTTAAATTATTAAGTTGTTAAAAATTGAATTTAAAGCAATTTAATAATTAAAAAAAAATTAATGAAAATATAAATTAAAAAAAAATGAAATTAAAATTTAAATTTAAAAAATAAATAAAAATTAAAATAAAATAAAAATGATTAAAATAAAATTAATAATAAAATTTAATTTTTTTTTTTAAATTAATTTTAATTTTAAATGTACTTAAAAATTTTTTATTATAAAACTAATTAATTTGGTTAATTAAAAAAAAATTAATAAAAAAACCCCTTAAAGTATGCAATGAAGCTCAAACAAAAAAACTTCAATTTTCAATGGATTTTTAAATACTTTTTTGAAATTTTTTAAGACATAAACCTTCTAAGAGATACAATTAACAACTTTTACTAAACTAAAAAGAATCTGAAGAGCAAAAACTTTGAGTTATTGCGTTACAAAGTTTGTATGGATTTTAACGACGTTTAGTTTTGAATCCTTTTGGGTAAGTTCTTATACAATTTTTTTAAATTTAAGGTCAAGGTCAATTTTTTTATTTTTTTTTAAATTTAATTTAAAGACTGATGAATAAGAAGCGATAATAAAAGACTTGAAAAAAAAATTTATTATTTAAAAAAAAATATTTAAATTGAATTAATTTAATCTAATTAATTAATTAATTAAAATTAAACAAAATTAAAAAATATCCTTTCAAATTTTTTCTTAACGATTATTTTGTAATCCTAACAAAATTTTTTCTTAATGGAAAAATTTGATTTTTATTCAAATTTTTTTTAAAGATTAAAAAAATTTTCTTTCGTTAAATTTAAATATCGAAATTTATCAAAAAGCTTCAAAAATTTCATAGAATCGTAAGTTTTTTATTTTATAAAAAATAATTCTTTGACTTTTGACTCTTCAACTTTTCTAAAAGGATCAAAAATGTCATTCAAACTCCATATTTTTAAGTCTTGAAACGTTCAAACTAACTTTTTAACTCATATGTTAACTCTACATAACAAAAAAATAACTGACAGACTACCTTTTTAAAAAAATCCCATTTTTCTTTTTTTTCGCATTTCACATGTGTAAGTTTGTGATCTGACTAAAGAATCAATGATGTAATAAATTTAAAGATCCGGTTCATTCATTCCGTAAAATGTCTAATTTTCTCTTTAAAAAACATTCCGTTACCCTTTTCCATCCCCTTTTTTTCATTCATTGTCGCCCTTGCAAATGCTGGACCCTCACGATATTAGTTATTCCGTGCACCCTTTTGGACAGTCGTGCGTAAAGCCATACATTATAATCATAATAAAAACACATGTGATCACATTCAGTGCTTTGTTTTCATCGCACTTTACGAGAAATTTTCATTTTAAAATTGTTTTGCTTTTGAATTTCATTCAGGTCTTGATTGAGTTTCGTATCCTTTTAACCTCCTTTTTTCTAATTTTGCAACTTGAATTTCAGAGAGAGTCTCTTCTCATCAATCATGTCACAGAATCTCAGATGATTTGATTTGATTTGCACGGCAGATACTTCACTTCCAATCCATCATATTATCCATGTTCATGTTTTCATTTTCGAAAAAAAAAGTTTGTTTATGTTACGTAAATGCCATTTACTTATGCATACATAATCTAATCGCATATTGATATCAAAAATACATTTTCTTGGCAGTAGCTTGATGCTTATTTGTACGTACAACTTCCCATGAAATGAATTGGTTCAACAAAATTTTTCATCCCAGTGCATATTTTAACTTTTTACACTCGAAATTTGCCCCAGTTGACATTTTAAAATATTGTTTCCAATGCACATTCAAAATTTTTGACCCAATGCATAATTGAAAAATTTTTACCCAAAACACATTTAAAAATTTCGCCCCAGTTGACATTTTGAAATTTTTACTTTTGACCCAATGCACATTTTTCGCAACTTCGCTAAAGTTTCATTAAATGGTAAGTTGTACGAACTCAAAATCACCAAATGCGAAGAATGGAGGGAGATGAAAAGTTTCGTCTTCTTCTTGCTTTTCACACACAGAAACCGAATTTATCAGACAGCGATAGATAGGAACAGACAGAAAATAATCGGATTAGTATAACAAGTTCAAGTGAATGAAGCCTCCTCGTCTCTATTGACTGTCGATTCGATGTTTGTGTTTGTGTGTGCCGACGAAAGAGATGATACCGCACGCAACACGAGACAAAAGAGAAAATGTCTACATTTTGGACTTTCTTTGCCCCGTCTCTCCTTTCAACTCTTTTTGCCAATCGTGTCTTTGGTTTCGTTCGAGGAAAATCCAATCCCTTGTTCAGCAACGAGCAACGAAAGATAACAAGCCTACTCAATTTTCTCTTTACACCTATCTACGCTTTTTTGGTTGTTTGTAGAAAGAAAATAGATTAAATTGATGGTTTTGCGTGCCCAAGAAAAAAATTGAATTAAGCGCATTTTATTTATTAATTCTGAATATTTAAAAATATTTAATAAAATTTTTAAATTTTCATTTGTTTTTTTTTTTTTATTTAAAAAAAATTTTTTAATTTTATTTTTTTTTTATTTATTTTTTTTTAATTTATTTAAATTTATAAATAAAAAAAAAATTTTTATTATTTTTTTTAATTTTGAAATATTTTAATTTAAAAAATTAAAAAATTAAAAAAAATAAAAATAATTTTTTAAAAAATTTTTTTTATTTAATTTTTGATTTTTTTAATTAATTTTTTTTATTAAAATTTAAAAATTTATTTATTTTGATAAAAAAATTCAAAAATTAATTTAAAAAAAAAATAATTAATTTTCATTTTTTTTAATTTCTACTTTTTTTTAAACTTTAAATAAAAATAAATTTAATTAAATATAAAAATTAATTTTAAAAATAAAATAAAACTTATGAATTTCTTATTTATTTAATTTAAATTTTCATAAAAAAATAATATTTTAATTTTTTTTCTTTGATTTTTTTTTCGGCTTAAGGACAGAAATGCATTTAATTCAGAATTTTTTTCTTGAAATGCCACAAAAAAAAAAATAATATGATTTGAATGTTTTACATGTGAAAATGTGTTCAATCCCTCCTCTTTTGTTATTTGAGCACTTTTGACATGATCATCCATTCCATCGAATTCATGTCTAAAAACTTTAGTTTTCTTGTTTGTTGAGGTTAATACATTTGACTCTGCTCTCCTTCTGCTTCTTGTTCGCAAGGCACGAATTGATGAATGGGTGTCGTGTCTCAAATTTTTTCTCACCATTTATAATGAAACTCGTATTAAATTAAAAGGTACAAGGAGAAAATCAATGTCGCAAAGCCACAAATTACACACAACACACATTGTTTGACACGAATTTGATTTCGAGTGTAGGCTGAAGTGACATAATAATTTCGGGTACAGTTCAAAGGAAAGTACCTTGCGTCGATTTCTGCTGAAAGTTTGATTAAATTTTCGGGAACGTTAATTAATTTGAAAACGGGAGAGCTGTGACATGACATGACGTTGTGGTTAGTTTTGTCAAGATAACGTTTCGTAACGTAATTGCAGATTGTAATGAGATTGGAGCTAATTGGAAGAACAAACGAACAAACAAAAGGAAATTTTGATGGATGAAATTGGTAATTATGTGCAGTTTTTGGTTTGTTACATAAGTATTTGTTGGGTAAGTGATTTTTTTTCAGACGTTTAAAATAGAGGAAAAAAGGTAAGTTTATGATTTTGAATAATTTTTAAAAAATATATTTAATAATTATTTTTTTCAGGTCCTTAAAAAGTCTTCAAATTACTTCAATTAATTCAAACCAAGCAAAAATTAATTTAAAAAAATTTTTTTTAATCAAAATTTTTTTTTTCAGGTCTTTAAAAAATCTTCAAATTATTTCAATTAATTCAAACCAAGCAAAAATTAATTTTTGAAAAAATTTATTTAATAATTTTTTTTTTCAGGTCCTTAAAAAGTCTTCAAATTATTTCAATTAATTCAAACCAAGCAAAAATTAATTTTTAAAAAATTTATTTAATAATTATTTTTTTTCAGGTCCTCAAAAAGTCTTCAAATTATTTCAATTAATTCAAACCAAGCAAAAATTAATTTTTAAAAAATTTATTTTAAAATTATTTTTTTTCAGGTCCTTAAAAAGTCTTCAAATTATTTCAATTAATTCAAACCAAGCAAAAATTAATTTTTAAAAAATTTATTTAATAATTATTTTTTTTCAGGTCCTCAAAAAGTCTTCAAATTATTTCAATTAATTCAAACCAAGCTAAAATTAATTTTTAAAAAAAATTAAAATAATTTTTAAAAGAGTCTTCAAATTATTTCAATTAATTCAAACCAAGCAAAAAATAATTTTCAAAAAATTGTTTAACATTTAATTTTTTTTTTAGGTCCTCAAAAAGTCTTAAATTATTTCAATTAATTCAAACCAAGCAAAAATTAATTTAAAAAATTTTTTTTAATCATAATTTTTTTTCAGGTCCTCAAAAAGCATTTAAATTATTTCAATTAATTCAAACCAAGCAAAAATTAATTTTTAATTTCTTTTTTGATTATAATTTTTTTTCAGGTCCTCAAAAAGTCTTTAAATTATTTCAATTAATTCAAACCAAGCAAAAATTAATTTTTAAAAAAAATTTTTAATAATTATTTTTTCTTTCAGGTCCTCAAAAAGAATTTCAATTAATTCAAACCAAGCAATAATTAATTTTTAAAAAATTATTTCCGCAGCTGAAAGAAACTTTTACTGTCAGATTTGAACTTGTATTAATTTTTGCCTAAAGCCCAACAGAATGGAAAGCTATTAAAAATGACGCCAAATCTCATGCGTGTCCCAAATCGCCAGCAATGAAACGAGAAATCATTTTCAAACATCAATTTATCACAAAAAACAAACGAACGAATCGCTCTTGACAACCCGCTCCGAACATTTTTCGTTCATGATTTCGTTCATAAATTACCGACTACGTACTCTGACTAATTTCATCCCATCAAACAGTTTCAACTTCATTTCACGAGGGAACAATCCCGATATATCCAAACTGAGTAAGCGTGACGTTTGTACGTTTCAGAAATTCACAAAAACACACACATAATAATAATCTGATGTGAATTTGCGGAATAATATTTCGATATATTATGCTAATATTAATGCTCGGCAAATTTGTGGCACAAGGATTCCTCCTGAGAGACTTACCTTTCTATACATCGAAAACAGGCCCATTGCAATCCCGTATGTCAAAATCTTTGGCTTTCACGTAGCACGACAGCGAATTGCTTCGTTCAATTTCTACTTCGATGAGTTGCGACGAAGGCAACGACGACGACGACGTCGGAGATTTTATCTGCATCAGTGTGATGCCGTTCTTACTACTATTTTTGTTGCTTAGGCTATTATTACTATTACTTCGACTGCAATTGCAGGGTCTCGTTTCATTAATTCTAACTACGGCGCTGCTGCTTTGATTCTTACAACTACTCGTGGTCGAAGAGTTGCGACGAAGAAAGTCTTCGGCATCATCACAGTTCAGCTCGTTCGCCAACTCGTTCGTGTACGTGTTGCGACGACATGCTTTTTGGTACGTGTACGTTTCGTAGGGCGTCGATTCGGGCGTCAGTTCTGGCTGTTTGTGACTTCGCATTGCACGCTTGTGACTTTTTCGCACGCTCGGCGGCAGGTAGTAGAGAACGCACGTCACGCCGATCAAAAACAAAAAAAATATGAACACTATGTCGAACATGAGCAGTGAATTGAATAGCATTAACTGCATATTATATCACAACAATTTTGGAGGATTTTGGAGGAGATACTTTGACAAATGGATTTGCAATTTTCCAATTAATTCTCTCATATGAACTTTTTTTTTCAAATTCCTTGATGATGATGATGATGATGTTGATATGTTGAAATTATAAAAACGGCACTTTTTCAAAAACCTTAAATTAGATTTTTTTTCATATATATTTTTTACTAAATATTGATATTTCTAACCAGAATCTATGTTAACTTTAATTTTAAATAATTTTTGGTTCGTTCCACAAATATTTGGGAATTTATTCCATTTTTGTTCAATTTCCGTTGGCGATAATTTCAATTTTTACCTAAAGGCAACGGACCAATAGTTGTAATAATGGATGTGAATATTAGATGATGAATCAAAATGTGAGTTCAGCTGACCCGGTTTTTCACGAGGAAATTCACATAAATAATCGATATAATGTTGGGGTTTTTTGTGCGGTGCATTTGTCGATTCTGTTGGTTTTTAGTATTTTCCATTTGATTGTATTTGAGTAGGGTTTTTAATGAGAAATTGGAACGTGTTAAGGGTTTTAATCATTTTCGAAATGTGTTTGTTTAAAGAGTGTTTAGATGTTTATTTAAAGATTTGTTCAATTTTAAGTTTTTTAATTAAAAAAAATTAAATTTCCTTTTTAAAACTATTAAAGTTTGAATAAAAAATTTTCGTAAATATAATTACAAATTTTCGAAAATTTTCGAATTTAATTTAAAATCAATTTTTTTAAAATTTTTTTTAAATTTAAAGTTAAACCAAATGGTATTTCAAATCAAAATATTAAAAATAAAAAAAAATATTTTTTTAAATTCGTAATAAAAAATTTTTTAAAAACTAAATTTTTCGAAATTTGAATTAATTTGAATTAAAAATTTTTGAATTTAAATTAAAATCAATTTTTTTTAAGTTTTTTTTTTAAATTTTAAGTTAAACCAAATGGTAGTTCAAATCAAAAAATTAAAAATAAAAAAAAATATTTTTTGAAATTCGTAATAAAAATTTTTTTTAAAACTAAATTTTTCGAAATTTGATACACAAATTTTCGAAATTAAAATTGATAAAAAATTTGTAAGTTCAAATGAAAAATTTATGAATTAAAAAATTTAATATATTAAAAAATTAAATTAAAATAAATTGTAGTTCGAAAAAAAATTAAAAATGGAAAAAAATTTTTTTTTTAAATTCGAAATTTTCGAAAATCGAGTTAAAAATGTTTGAAATTTGAATTAAAATTTTTCAAAACTTGAACTAAAACATATTCATATAGTTTTTATATAAAGTAAAAAAATTAAAATTTTAAGTTCGAATAAAAAATTTTCAAAATTAAAATAAAAAAATTTTGAAAGTTCAAATTAAAATTTTTAAGTTCAAATAAAAAACGTTTGAGTCATAAATTTTCAAAATTAGAATTGAATTAGATTTTATTTGTAACTTTAGAAATTTGACATAAAAAGTTTTTTCGCATAAAACAATTTTTCCAATAAACTAAAAAATTCTCGAAGTTCAATTTACAAATTTTCGAAATCAATATTAAAAATTTTCGAAATTAATATAAAAAAGTTTTAAGCTGAACGAAATAATAATTATATAATTAAAATTAATTAAAATTCGAAAATAATTAAATTAAAATTTTTGAAATTCGAATAAAAATTTTTCGAAAATCGAATAAAAATTTTTCGAAATTCGAAATTGAAATTTTTTAAAAATTAGAATATTACTTTTTTAAGTTTAAGCGAAAACTTTTTTGAATTACAAATCGAAAATCATTTAATTTTTTTTTATAAAAAGCGCTCTCACATCTGTCTCAAAAATCCGCTTTCAAACCCAATTTCATTAATTTTTAATATTCATGTATCCTTAAAGCAATATATTTTTTGACCGCAAACACCATAACTTTTAAACTTGTTATACTTTTATCTATCTGTATTGTTCAAAAAACGCCCTCTGAAACAACCGAAAACACCGAGGAAAAAAGACACATGCGAAAAAAACCTTAAATTTGATTAATGATCATCATTTTTGACTCGCATACATTGTTCGGGTATTTGTATGCCCAAAACGCCACGCAAACCATTAAGCTTGAAAATGTAACATTTTTTTTCCTTGTTGGTGATATTTTTAGACTGTTGATGATTTAAGGCTTAGGAGGTCCTATGTAAACAGTCTCGTGCATTGACGCACAACAAATTTCACAGACACTTTTTTCGCTGTGTTTGTTTTAAAAGCATTTAGGGGCGAAAGTTGGCAAACCACGAGGCGGGAAGTAACCGGATTATGATTCAATAAACAAAAACGCGTGTGGATCAAGGTAAGTTTTTTTTTGATCTGTTTGAATAATTTTATTTGAGATTTCTCGACATTTTTCTTTAAGGACAAAAATTAAAGAAAAATCTCGTTAATGAGAAATCTTCTCATTCTACAAGTTTTTAAGAAAAAAAAAGAAGAAAATACAATTTTCTCATTCTCCAGTTGAATTCTCTTTTGTGTAATGATGTTCCAACTTAATTGACTTGTTTTCCTCCTTTTGCTTCGTGTCTCTGTTTTTTTTTATAGCATGACACTTAACAATCGAGCAACCCCTTTTCCGTCGCTCTTGTTATGACGGCGGCGACGTGCGAGTCTACTGACAAAATGAATTTAACGTAATTTAATAACTGTTGATGGTCTTTTCAATTTTCCGTGTCATTCTGTTTTATTTCAAACGTTACACAAATAAATTATCAGATAATGTGTTTTGATGTTTTCACTTCGTGTGTTGTCGTCGTGAAAAATGATAAAATCCTCGAAAGAACGGAGATTATCAGTTGAAACAACGGATCAAGTAATAAACGGGAAAAAGGGTTAAATTGTTTTTATTTCCGAGAATTTTCGTGTGAAATTGTGCGAAAGTAATGCGAGAAATTAATATGAACGTGAAAATGTGTGTGGGATACTGCCTGGCGAGTTGGAAGTTGATGAAATTTAATCCATCGAAGGTAAGTTTTTTTTAAATTTTTTTTATAGAATAATTTCTGTTTTTTTTATTTCAGATTCTATTAAGGGAAAAGTTCAAATTATAAATTTTCGAATTTCAAATTGAAAGTTTTCGAAATTCGAATTACAAATTTTCGAAGTTCAAATAACAAATTTTCGAAATTAAAACTAAAAAATTTCAGAAGTTCAAATTACAAATTTTCGAAGTTCAAATAACAAATTTTCGAAATTAAAACTAAAAAATTTCAGAAGTTCAAATTACAAATTTTCGAAGTTCAAATAACAAATTTTCGAAGTTCAAATTACAAATTTTCGAAGTTCAAATAACAAATTTTCGAAATTAAAATTAAAAATTTTCGAAATTAAAATTACAAAATTTTCGAAGTTCAAATAACAAATTTTTGAAGTTTAAATAACAAATTTTCGAAATTAAAACTAAAAAATTTCCGAAGTTCAAATAACAAATTTTCGAAATTACAATTACAAAATTTTTGAAGTTCAAATAACAAATTTTCGAAATTAAAATTAAAAATGTTCGAAATTAAAATTAAAAAATTTTTGAAATTAAAATTAAAAATTTTCGAAATACGAACTACAAATGGAAGGTAAGTTTTTTTTCTTAAATTTTTTTTTAGAATAATTGCTGTTTTTTTTCTATTTCAGATTCAGCCAATGATGTCTTTAGTTTGTAAAATCAAACTACAAAACGTTATAACACGCATATATCCAAACCAAGCATATAAAAAAAATTATTTCAATTAATCCAAACCAAGCATTTAAACTTTTGACTTGAGGTCTTAAAAGATCTCCAACTGACTAAAATTCATCAACTTTCCAACCGCGAGACACAAGAAAAACGGATTACTTGTTGTTTATTTTGAGCGACGACTACCAGCAATTGTGATGAAAGCCTGCGAGTCGTGTTCTCATTAAGATAACTGCCCGTTAGTGTCGCCTCTTTCCTCCCGACAAAACGACATGAACAAATAAATATTCCGAAATCGTCTCGATTTTTAATAAAACACCCACGGAACGTGACTGGCTTGAAAGGAAAACAATTTTTTTTTTCGTAGTCAGTCTCCCGTTTCAATGTTCAACAATCCGCTCGAGAATCGTTTCTCATATTACGACGAGCGACGCGTGTTTTATTGTGTCAGACAAATAAATAAATAAATAAATAAAGCAGAAATCTTGATAAGACAATTTCAAAATGAAGTCATGGGAGCTCGGGAGCGAGCAGGAGAAACGTGCATAAAACGAGGCAAGGTAAAGAAAAGGAAAAATAATTGCAATTTTTTTTTTGCTGTTACTTGAACCTCGTCGTCATGATTTTGATTTTACTTCATCTCAATGAACAATGTACAAAAGAAGAAAATTACGTAAGGCAAGTCGAGCATGCCAAAAGCTCAGGAGACTCTTTTTTGTTGTGTTTTATTGTTGTGATGAAATGTAAAATAATACATTATGGACTTGAAAGCTTCCACAGCTGTTGTTACGTTAACTGCTGCACAAATATTTTTCATGGAGGAACAAATACATAAAGACAAATGAAATAAGAAGAAAGAGAAGGAAAAAAATCAAAGCACGTCATTTCCCCATTACGCTTCCACAGATGTAATTTGTTACTTGTTTACTCTGATTGAGAGGCGTTTTGACGAAGGATTGATTTGCGACGGGAAGAGTTTTGATGTCTCTTTTTGACACTTTGTTGCTTTGTCTTTTAATTAAGATTTTTGATAAAAAATTTTGATATGAAAAAAATTTGAAAAATTTAATTTAAAAAATTAAAAAAAATAAAATAATAAAAATTAAATTAAAATATGAAAAACTAATAATTCAAAATTAAAATTTAAAATAAAAAAAATAATTCAATAAAATAAAAATAAATTTAAAAAAAAATAATTAAATACCTAATAAAATTTTAATTTTAGATAAAATTTATTTATTAAAAAAAATAAAAATTAAAAAGTAAAAAAAAATATAAATTTATCCAAAACAGAATTTAAGACTTTATGAAATATTTAAAAAAAAATATTAAAAATTTATTTTCATATCAAAAAAAAATATTTAAAATTCTTTTTTTAAAATCTTATTAGAAAATAATTTTTTTGAAGCAACTTAAAATTTTTAGTTTAATAATTTTTTTTTAATTATAGAAAATTTGGTGTCAATATTTTTTATTTAATTTTTTGTTATTAAAAATAAATTAATTTAAAATTAAAATAATTTTTTTTTTATTTAATTAAATAAAATTATTAAAATTTTTATTATTTTTTTTTTTAAATTTCATAAAATTTTATTTAAAGAATATTTATTGAAAAAAAAAATATTCAAACAATTAATTTTTAAAATTATTAATTTATTAAAAAAATAAAATAAATTAACAGAAAAGAATAAGAAAATTTAAAAATTAAATTTTTATATGAAAAAAAATAATTTTTTTTTTATTTTTACTATTTTAAAATATTTTTTTCACAAGCAACTTTAAATTTTAAATTTCATGAAAAAAAGTTATTTATTTTAAATTTTATAAAATTTGCTTTCAAGATTTTTTATTTAATTTTGTTTTTATTTAATTATAATTTTATACAAAAAAAATTATTGAAAATTAAAATTAATTAAATTAATGATTTTGTTAATTAGAATAAATTAAAATTAAATTAAAATTTTTTTCCAATATTTTTGTTTCAAAAATATTTCAACTAACAATTTTTTATTTATTAAAAAATATTTATTTTTTTTTAATTTTAGAAAATTTTATTTTTTGACATTTAAAAAAAATATTCGAAAAATTTAAATTAAATTAAAATTCATCATTAATGAATAATTAATTAAATAAAAAATTTAATTAATTAATTTTTTAATTTAAAATATTTTTTTAAAAATATTTTAGTCCAAAATTTATCAAATTATTTAAATATTTTTCAATATTGCTCATTTAAACCTAAAAAATTTTCATAAAATTAAAAAAAAAATCAATTTTGCCATTGAAAAAAAATTTTTATTTCGACGCCTTTTTATCAATCCGTTGCTGTTTGTTATCATCATTATTAAAATCTGTACAACTCGGAATATTGTAACGTTCATACAGCTACAATTGTGCTCGACATCGTTATATAATTTGTTGTTATTTTTTTCATGCCAGAATCCATATTCAAACAAAAGCGACGACGAGCAACGACGACATACGGAATATTTTTTCCCTTTTTTCTCTCTCATCTCGCAGTTTCCAATAAAATGTGAGAATCGTGAAGCTGTTGATGATGTGTTGCATTGTAAATAAAATAAAATATCTCGAGGCATTTTCTTGCACATGGCACGACATCTTCTCGTCATCAGTTTCATTTTCTTCCCTTTTTCCTCGCATAATTTTCGACTATTGACGAGATTTTTTTTTCCTCGAGCCTTTTGGGAAAAAATGCAACTTTTTGCTTAAAAGCAACTGTCAAACGGCAAATTTATTGCAAGTTTTGTGACTTTTTCAAAAAAAAAAAAAAAATTTTTTTGCAATTTGTGACAACCCGGAGGAGGAAGGCGAAAATTTTAGTTTGTGCATTACTTCGTTTATGCAAACAATCAGTGTTGTTGTCTCGTTGTCAGATACACAACAACAACAATTTTTTTTGCTTTTCCGTTCGTGCAACAATGATTTTCAATGCATTTTGCGCGCGTGCATTAGGAAGGAGAGATAAGCTTCCTTGCTTGGCGGCGCGCGCTCGAGGGAAAAAAGTGCTGTGAATGCAGACCAGACTAACATGCAAATATTTCTGCTAAATTTTTAATATTTTTCAAAAGCTTTTGAGAAGATTAGTGTAACAACGACGACAACGAGGAATATGCCTTGCTGCTTAGAGAGAGCAAAAAAAAAATAGTAGAACAAAGAATGAATGGTTTAAAGAAGCGTAATAATTCGAGTTTTTTCCTCTTCTTTTGCGTTTGAGAAAGCCGAGAAAATATGCACGCAGAAAGATTACTTTTTGAACGCATTTTTTTTTTTATATAAAAAATTTTTTTTTGATGACTTTGCAATTTTTTAATAAAAATACAAAAATTTTGAAATATATTAAATTTTTTAAAAAATTAATTAGAAAAAAATTAAAATTAAATTAATAAATTAAAAAATAAAAATTAAATTTTTTAATTCATGTTATCAAATTTTAAATAATTAAGAAATTTAATTTAATTATTTTTACTTTAATTTTAAAAAAATAAGTAAAATAAAAATTTTAAAAATTCATGGAAAATTCTAAAAAATTGATGAAAATTAAAATCGAATCAAAAATTTAATTAATTTTAATTTAAATAAATAATAAAATTTATGAAAAATTTTGGAAAATTTTAATATTGATACTTTTCATACAAAAAAAATTAATAAAATTTTATTTTTTTTTTTTAATTAACTATTTTTAATCAATTAAATAATTTTTATTACTTTTTTGATTCGATTTTAATTTTAATTTTTTTTTTATTTTTCATGAATTTTTTAATTTTTTATTTAATTTTTATTTATTTTTTTTTAATTTTTTCTAAAAATTAATTTTAATTAGTTATTTTCTTTTATTCTTCCATGCATTTTTATAAAAATTTAATTAAATAATTTATTTATTTATTTTAAACAATTTTTTTTTATTAAATAGTTGTAAAATATTTTATATAAATTCAGGAAAAATTAAATATAATTTATTTTAAATTAAAAAAAATTAAAATAAAATTTAAAAAAAAATTAATTAAAATTTAAAAAAAAATACAAAAAAATAAGTAAATAAAAAAAATGGTAAAGTATAAAAAAAATAATTTAAAATGCGCTCAAATTTTCATTCAACATCATTCGAAAAAAAAAATATTTTTAATAGGAAGTAAATTTTTTTCCAACATTTTTTTTTTGTTTTATTTGAATTTGAATTTCAACAAAAAATAACGATAGTTGGATAGATGGATGGGAATAAAATGCATTGAAAACTATTTGTGAAAGATCAAAGGAGCTTTAAACAAATACGGGAACGGAATTCAACAAAATGTAACCGAAATAGAGAGACAGAGTGGGAAAAAAGTGCAAACAAATCAAATAAAATAAAAACTAATGTTAGTTTTTGAGTTTTTTCACACACAAACACAAACCCGTATATGGGAAAAGAGGACATCGAGTGAGTGGATTCTCCATTTCTCACAATTAGTGGAATATTTATTCTTTTATCTTTCTATGGTTTCAGTTTTTTTTCTTTTTTTTTTGTTTTATGTTCAAGTAGAACGAAGTCCTAAAAGCACACACATGTTTACTTTTTTTTATTAAACAGAAAATACGGAAGCAAAATGGATTTCTTTAATCTTCATCTAATGCGTTTTTTTTTCGTTTAATTCTAAAAAATTACTTGAAATTTGTTAGGAAATCAAGTCGGTCTTTATTAAAATGAATGGCTTAAGTAAGGAGGAAGTACAGATGGAGACGTTATTTAATAAAAGGAAAAAAAGGAGAAAAAATCGGGTGAAAAATTGATGGGAAATATTTAATGGTAAAAGTGTTTTTGGTTAAAGTTTGAAGAGATTTTCATTCAAAGAAGACTTAAAAAAGTTTTAAAGCAGAATTTTGTCTTTATGAGTTCTTGAACTAATTTTTTTAACAAAAATTAATTTTTTTAAAAAATTTATTTAATTACAAATTTTTTGAAAGTTTCTTTAATGTCACTTTTAAATAAATTTTAAAAAAATAAAAAAAAATTAATAAATTAATTAAATTTTTTAAACATTTAATTTAATTAGAAATTTTTTGATAAACACTTTTTAAAAAATTTAAAAAAATAAAAAAAAATTAATTTCAAAAAATATTTTTTAATAAATAAATTAAATTTTTAAACATTTTATATGAAAATTCAAAATAATTTTATTTTTTTTTATTTTAAATAATTTTAAATAATCTTTTTTTTAAATTTTAAGACGATTTTTTGTTCAAAAAATTTAATATTAATATTTTTTTGAAAATTTTTAAATAAAAAAATAATATTTTAAAATAAAAAATTTTAAAATAAAATTATTAATTCGAAAAATTTATATTTTAAAGAAAATTTTGATCATCGAATGTAAAAAAAAAATTAGAAATTTTTATTATTAATTAAAATTTAAAATTTTATATTTTTTAAGGAAAATTTATAAGAAAAATTTTAAAAAAATTAATTTAATAATTTTACTTCTTTTTAATTTTTTTAAATTTAATTTTTTTATTTTATAATTCTCCATAATTTTTAATTTCTTACTTTCGAGTGAAATTAAATTAATTTTAAATTAAAAAAAAAAAAATAAAAAAAATATTTTTTAAAAATTTTTCGTAAAATTTTCTTAAATTCCTCAAAAAAAATCTCATTTTACTCGAAATCCCTTCCAAAAAATCCTCCTACACAAATTTGTGCAAAAAGTAATCATAGCCACATAATTTCCTAAATTAATATTTCACCTACACACAGCCCGTAAACAACAAGGAAACCCATCATTTTCATCATCAAGCCGCCTGCTTTTAACCAAAAAAAAAAAACACAAAACAAAAACTTTTCCGTAATAATAATATTCGCGCGTTGCAAGACTCCAAAATAAATACTCGACGACTCCCGTTATGATAATTAATCACACTCGTTGTGTACATTCGGGCGTCGGAACATGGCTTGTTGTTGTACAATAGCTCTTCACGAGAACAATATATGAGCAACACTCTTTTTTTTGTGTGTGTACCATTTAATTAATTGCTTATTGTTTTTCCAAGAGGGACGACGTCGTCGCTTTAATATATTAGCAGAAAAAAAATAATTATTTGTTGGGAAACCGCATTTTTTTCGAGCTTTTTGACTTTGAACGACTTTTTTTTCTAATTATTAATTTTTTATTTTTTTTTTACAAAAGTCCTCGAAAAAAAAAAATTTTTATTAAAAAAAAATCTTTTTGTCTAAAATTCGCTCTCAACTTGTTGAAATGCTGTTTGAAGTTCTTTTGTAAAATTTTTTTGTTTGTTTTTTTCGTTTCATGTCAACTTTTTGCGCTTTTCATGCCTTTTTTGCAGCAGCAGAAAATTTCCTGACACATTTTTATCCGTCAACAGCAGAATTCCTTCGAGGGAGTCAGCGGAAAAATAATGTTTCGTGTCAAGACATTTTCTCGTAACAAGTAAGAAAAGATCTTTTGTATGCACACCTGACTTCTCAAGATGAATTTTTCTCGTTTGTGCATTTCTCATTGTTTAACGCGCGCACACAACAGTTTTTAACCAAAGTAGAAGAAATTTTGTGTGAAAATGTGCCAAGGAAAAACTTTTGAAATTAAATTAAAGGAAATAACTTATCAAAAGTTCGTAAATTCGGAAATTACCGTATTGTAATGAGATAACGATTTGTGCACGACGAGAGTTCGTAAATCACGAGAGGCATGTGAAGTATTTTCTCGATTCTCTGTGTTGTTTTGTGAGAAAAGGTAAAAGTTCGTTCATTTATCTAGTTTGTAAAGTTTTCTGCAAATTATTCGATCATTTTGAGGATTGTAGAAAATTTGTGTCTCGTAAAAAATATTTTTTTTATTTATTTTTTTTTTGTTTATTTTTTTTTTTAATTGTAACTTTTTAATCTTAAAATAATTTTTGGAATTTAAAATTTTTAAAATAAATTTTCAATTTTATTTTTTAATTGTAGATTTTCATATGAAATAATTTTTTTTTCAAAAAATACTAAATTTTTAATTTTTTTTATAAATTTGTAGAATTTTTTAGGATAATTTTAAAATTTTTATTTATTTTGTTTTTTTGTTAATTTTTTTTTTAATTTTTTATTCTAAAAAAATTTTTTTGAAATTTCAAATTTTAAAAATTAATTTTCCATTTTTTTTAATTGTAGATTTTCATATAAAAAAGAATTTTATTTTTTTTTCAATGATTATTTTTTTAAATGATTAATAAAGTTTTATTTTTTTTTAAATTTGTAGAATTTTTGTTAAGGATTATTTTTATTGAAAATTTTTTGTTAAAATTTTTCAAATATTTTTTTTAATTAATATTCTGCATTATTAAAATATTTAAAATTATTGATAATTAAGAAATTTAAATTTAAAATTATTTAAATAAAAATTTCATAAACTCGTGAATTAAAAAATTAGTAACAATTTTATGAAATTTCTTAAGAATTCTTATTAATTTTTTTTTATGAAAGGTTTTAATTTTTTTAATTTTTTTTTTTAAGTTTTTTCCACTTTTTTATATATTTTTTTAAAATTTTATTAGAGTTCTTTCAAAATCTAAAAATAAAAAAAAAATCATCTCAAATTTTCTGAAATCTCAAATAATTTTATTAATTAAATTATTATTAATAAAAATCTTCTCTCTAAAAAACAAAATTAATAATTATTAATTAATATTTAATAAAATAAAATAAATATTATGTCATAATATTATTATATTAAAAAAAATAGTAAACATTTTTTTATTAATAAATTAATTATTAATTTATTTTTATTACTAAATATTTTTTAAAAATATATTTTTAATTTTTTTTTTTTTTTTTTTTTTTTTGAGTTTTTAAAAAAAATCACAAATTTTAAGAACATTTTTGAAAAAATTAAAAATCAATTAAAAAATTTATTTTAAAATAAAAAAAAAAATAATTTTCAAAATTTAAAAAAAATTTTAAAATGCGAAATTACAATTTCTTACAAATTTTGTAACAAAAATTTGTGATTAACTCTCTCTCTTTGTATCCTTCTGTTGCTTCTTTAACTTTAAACCAAACAATGAAAAAGCAAAAAATTGATTAATTTTTGTCTAATATTTCTTCGTTCAACACAAAAAAGCAACTTTAAAGCATCAAAAATCGTTTTTTGCCCCGAATAGGTCGGGCATCAACCCACACAATCCCTTATCAGTTTTATGGGAAAAATAATTTTATTTGCAATATGTCGGTCGTCTCGATTTTTTTTCCTTCTCTGAAGAGAAAAGTAAAATTTTATGGAGTGCGAGAGAAAGCTTCGCTTGTGACACAATCACCGAAAGTGCCATAGACGAGCAGAAAAAAAGGCAATAAAAATTGATTCTTTCCGTCGTCGCAGCTCGAATTTGTTGCGTTTTGTCTGTAAAAATATTTCTTTTTTTTTATTGTTGTTTGTGCGTTGTTATCGGGCAAATCGGATTAATTTGATGGATATCGCAGGATTTTTTTTTCTGTTTTTCACTTTCGCTCTTCGCGTGTCATCGAGGCTGTCGTTTTGTTGATTGCACGGTTGGCTGCATTCAGATTAAGTAATAAGCTACTGCATTTGTCACACAAACACACACAGCGAGAGTAATCGGAAAATACCATGACAAGCAATAAAAATTGAAAAATATTTATTGTGGATGGGATTGCAAGAGACAGAGAGAGATTTTGTGTGTATGTGGCGGAGAAAAAACGAGGATTTTAATTTACTGTCATTCGTAGATTGGATTCGTGTTGTGTTTTTGTCGTTACTGCAGCAGCACGGAGATGGAGTGTAATTTGACAAATGTGCAATTTTTTGTATCATTTTTTATTCGTTTTAAAGCTCATTGATTTTTTAAGGGCAAATTTTAATTAAAAAGTTGAAATTTTTAATTTTTTTAATAATTTAGCTTTTATTTTATTTTTAAATTAAATTTTTTTTTAATTTTTAATTATTTAAAAAAAATCTCATTAAAAATTAAAGAAAAAAAAAAATAAAAAAAAATTAATTTAATTTTTTTTATTTATAAATTTAGCTTTTCTTTAATTTTTTATTTAAAAAAAAATATTTTGTTTTATTTTTTTTTTATTATTTAATTCTTTTTTTATAAATTTAGATTTTTTAATTTTTTCAATTAATTATTTAAAAAAAAAAATTCATCGAAAAAATACAAAAAAAAAAAATTAATTAGAAAATTTTTAAAAAATATGAGAAAATATTAAATATATTTTTTTATTCGTTAACCATCAAAAATAATTTTAAAATTATAATTAAAAAAACAAACTTTAAAAAAATTTTAAATTTTAGGAAATTAGGAAATAATTAAAAAAATAAATTAAATTAATTTTTAAAAATTAATAAAAAAATAAATTAAATTTAAAAAAACATTTATTTTATTTTATTAAAAATAATTATAAAAAAAATACATCAAAAATAATTATTTTTAATAAAATAAAATATTTTTTTTAATTAAATTTATTTTCATTAAAAAAAATTAATCTTCAATTTTTTTTTACACTTATTTTTTTTAATTTTTTTTTTTAAGTCAACAATTAAAAAAAAATTAACCTCTTGAAATTTTTTTTTAAATAATTCAAAGAACATATTATTCACAAAGTTCTCTTTATTTTATTTTTTTTTAAATTTTTAATGAAATTTCCATTAAAAAAATGCACTTTTACAAGTCATCTCCTCTAACATTCAATCCAAAGTACGCACTTTACTATTTAAATAAAAAAAAATATATTTCGATTGATTAAAAAAAATTGTACGTTCCAATTTCCTGACAATCAATGAAATGTACGCGTTCGATTTTGCAAAACTCATTTTGATTCATCATCATCATCATCGTCATCGACGAGCGACGTTCAAGAATGTATTGAAAGGTTTACACTGCACTTCTTCAATTTTTTTTATATTTCGCGAAGATCCACTTATGTTAAGTATTTATAATTTTTTTTTTCGCGAAAAAGAGAAAAGAAAACTTTTCCAATTATGTACGAAAATTCTGTAGACGGAAAACTTCGCTACTTTATTTTTTTTTTTGTTTTATTTTTCTTTTTTTTTCATAAATTTGAAAAAAATATTAAATTATTATTTTTATTAAAATTCTTGAAGAACTGCACTTTTGTGTCCTTTTTTGTTGATGGCAATAATTTTTTTTATGGGCAACGAGCAATTACTCGACAATTACTTGGCTTTCACTTTTCTTTCCTTTTTCTCGTAAAACTTTTATTTTTATTTTAATTTAAACACTTAGTTCCGTGATTTTCGTAAAAAAAAAAGGAACGGAAATCCTTCAACCCTAATTTTCGTCAAAGCACGAAAAAAAATCACCTCTTTTTGATTTTAATTCAATTATTTCGCAATTACATCATTTTTCTCACATTTTTACTCTTTAAATTTTATGTATTTTTTTCCCGAGGATCGATTCACGTCTTTGCATCGTCACCGTTCAAAAAGGACTGTTTTTGAATCCTTTTTTTGCGGAACAAACAACACAACAACAAGTGAGTGAAAAGTTGCCATAAAAATTTTTGCTATAAAAGAGAGCGAGAGAATTTTCGCCGCCGCTTGAATGTGGTTTCTCGTGCGGAGACATTAAAGAGGAGGCAAAACGTTTATTTTATGATCAATCTTGGCAAAATGGATTGAATTTCATCTGCATGCGAAACAGTTGTTGCTGCCGCTGCTTGAGATGGAAAAATGATTATGTGTGGATTTTCAATTAGATTCATCAGGTGACGTCACACATTTTATTTTTTCGAGAGGTAAGTAAGTTTTTTAGGATTATCAATTTTCAGTAAGAATTTTTTCTGAAAATAATTTAATAAAATAAAATATTTTTCAAACGCTCACATGTCTATCATAACTTTAAAATATTTAAACTAAAAACTGAAAAAAAAATAAGAAAATCGAGGAAAAAACAATTAAATTCATAAAAGCAAAAGTTTTAAAAATAATAAAAATTAAATTTAAAAATAAAACGATTAAAAATAAAATTTTAGTTTTTTATAATAATTTAAAATAATTTTTTTTTTCAATTTTATTTTAAATGTTATTATTTTTTTTAATTTAATTTTAATTATTTTTTAAATTTAATTTAATTTTATATTTTTTTTTCATTTAATTTTATATTAAATTGTTTAATTTATTTTATTATTTATTTATTTTTTTTAGACTTAATTTTATTACAATTAAATTGTGATATTTTTTATTAAAAAATTAATTTGTTACGTTTTTTGTTATTGAAATAATTATTTTCTTTTAATTTAAATATTTTAAATATTTTTTATAAACTAAAATGATTTAAATTTTTTATTTAAAAAAATTAATACAATTCAAAATTTTATTTTAGGTATTTAATTATTTTTAAAATTTATTTTTTTTTTATAAAAAAATATTTTTATTTTGTTAATTTTTAATTATTGTTTTAAATTTTATTTAATGTTAATTAATTTATTTCATTTAATTTTAAATTAAATTGTTTATTTTTTTCTTACTTAATTTTAATATTTTTTTAAAATTTAATTTAATTTAAATTAATTTAATTTTAATTAATTTAATTTTAATTAAAAAAACCAACATTAAATTTAATACCGATTTTATTGTTAATTTATTTTAATTTTAATATTTAATTTTTTTTTTTTAAATTATTTTTTTTAGTAAATTTTGTTTAAAGGTAAATGTTTGAATGATTTTTTAAATCAAATAGATTTTTTTTTAAATAAATTAAATTCGAAATTTAATTTAATTTTTTTTTTAATTTTAAATTATTTTTTTATTTAAATTGAAATTAAATAAAAAAAAATAAATTAAATTTTGAATTTAATAAATTTTTTTTTTAATAAAAACATGTATTTAATTTTAAAAAATCATTTATTTATTATTTTATTTTATTTAATTCAATTTAAAATTTTTATTTTATTAAAAAAAAAAAAATTAAAAATATTTAAATTAAAATTTCAAAATGCACTAAAAATTTTCGTCTCTTCTCCTCATTTTAACTTTTCTCTATTTTTCCGTTCTATTCATCAAAATCATCTAAATTTGTCCGAAAATTTACCTTTACAAATATTTGCGAGCTTGTAAAAAGCGACAAAGAGCATTTTTTTTTCATCTTCTTCGACTTGAATAAAGATATTTTAATATCCGAATAAAAAAAGGACAAAAGGATATTTTTGTATTTTGCGTCTTATCAAACACAAAAATCCTTTTTTAGTAAAACGTTTTTTTTTCTTTCTCCTCGTCGCCACGTCTATGGAAGGTAAATCCAAATAAAAAATAACAATTTTCGGGACATGCGGCGAAAGTTGTTCTCTTTTGTGCAACTAAATATTCTTCCGTTTTTTTTTGTGTGTATTTAAATATTTTGCTGATTCACAAAAAAAAGAAGTTGGAGGAACAGAAACGAAGATGTCCCGATAAAAGGATAACGATGATGTAATTCTAAGGGGATCAAATGGGATTATCACTTTTTACATAATAATATTCGGCATTCACTTGTTGATGACTCAATTTTAGTTTAGATTTCACATTTTCCGCTTAAAAAGTTCAATTTGCTCGAAAAACGATTAAAATCCTTTTTTTTTATTTTTTTAATAAATAAAATATTTTTTTAATGAAAATGCGTGACTATGACGACAAAACATTAATTTTTTATTCATTTTTAGCGCAATAATAAAAAAAAGTTGTAATAACGAGGAAGGATGTCAAGCCAAGCACCTGCGAGATGGTGTCATTTTAAAAGAAAATTTTCCGGGTGAGCATCGTAAAAAATGTACTAATTAAAAATTTATTTTATGGCTTTTGATTTATGTTGATGTTTATGTTGGGAATACATGTTGCAAGGCGTGCATTTTTAATGATAGATCAACAACGAAAGGGAAACGAGCGAATGTCAGACGGCGTAATGTTGAAGTAATTAATTAGCGGAAAGTTTGCTTTACATTAGCTATACTATTGCCTTCAGGCAAATTTTTTCCTTTTGAGATGTTTGTTTGATGAAAGGATGAAAATAATTTCAATTAGAGGAAATTGCTATTTAAACGGTAAGTTTTTGCATTTTTTTTATTAATTTTTTGCTCGTTTAAAATTTTAAAAAAAAAATAAAATTTATTTTTAGTTTAAAAAAAGTTTAAATAATCTTAAAAATTTAATAAAATATAAAAAAATAAAAATAATAAATTTCGTAATTTTTGTAAATAAAAAAAATATTAAAAATTTTGAAAAATTAATAAAAAAAAAATTAAATATTATTAAAAAAAAATTGATTAAATAAAATAAAATATTTTAAAAATAATAAATTTATTAAATGAAAAATAATAAAAAAATAATAAAAATTCAAAATTAACTTTTGCTCAAAGATTTAAATTTAATGTTAGTTTAAAAATTAATTTTTATTTTATTTCTTCGATTTTTTTCATCAAAATTCGAAAAAATTAATTTTTTAATTTTATTTTTATTTTTTGGTTAATTATTTAATTTAAATTATTTAATTAATTTTAAAAGTTTAAAAAAACTGCAAAATAAAAATTTAATAATATATAAAAATAAAAAAAATACCTAATTAATTCAAAATAATAACATTAATCTAAAAAAATAAAAAATATTAAAAAGGTAAATAATAATTTAAAAAAAATTATAAAAAAAAAATTATTTTATTAATAAAAATTTTTTTAAATAAAAAAAAATATTTAATAAAAATTTAAATTTAATTTTTATTCAAAGCTTTAATTTTAGTTTTCAAAAAATTCAAATTTTTCTATTATTTCAATTTTTTTTTATAAAATTGCGAAAAATTAATTTTTGTTTAATTAAATTTTTTTTTTGATTAATTGATTTTTATTTTATTTTTAATTAAATTAATTTTATTTTTTTAATTTAATTTATTTAAAAAATTAAAAAAAAATTTATTTTAAAAATTAAAAATTTTCTACAATTGAAAAAATTCCTTAAAAAGCGCTTATTTAATTATTTTTTTCTTACTTGAACTTTAAACAAAAAATTAAAAAAAAAATATTCATCTAATAAAACTTTTTATCTATAAATTTTTTTCTCAATAAAAGCTTCTGAATAAATAATAAATTTTCTCTTATGAAATAATTTATTTATTATAACAAAATTTTCTCACACAAAAAATAGGAAAAAAAAAATCCAAACAGACACAAATTAAATTAATTTAATTAGCATACTTTGCTAATTCTACCACAAAATTTATCTCCCTGTGCGAATTTCGAGCGAAGTACTTCTACAGATTATTTCACCATAAATCTTATTTAACGCTTTTTTGATTGAAATTTTCAGCAGCAGCATATTTATTAATTCATTATTACGAAACTTTTTTCATCCTTTGTGACTTTCCTGTCAGTTGTCGACGATGCGAAATTCAGGGCGCATTGCGTGGAAATTTCATTTAATGGCAAATAATTAAATTCCGTAAATAAATTTAATATTTTCCATTCATTTCCCTTTTCAATTCGAAATGTTATTTAATTTAATATATATGTTTTTTTTTGCATAAAAACGAGAAAAAATGTCACTCTATAATTTGATAAATCACAAGAAAAAAATTAACCTGTTTATGAAATTTTTCTCTATTTTATTTTTTTTTTCTATGATGATTTATCGGTTTTCCATTTTTTTTTCTCGTTTTAGAATGAGGAAATGTCGTGGGAGTTGATTTGTTATTCTTATCAGTCGTCAACGGCGAATGGCGAGAAACGAGACAAGACGACAATCCAAATATTTGCTTGTAAATAAAGCACGGTAAATATTTGATTATTTATCTCATTTCCGTGCAAAATTTACACGAGCGCACCCCAAGATGAAGATGATGATGGAACTGTTTGATGACTTACTCCCGTGAATTTTTCTACCTTGTTCATGCTTTATTTTTTTTAAGAGTTCAATTTGCTCTCAGACACCGAAGAAACCGCCGTCGATAAAATAATAATAAAATAAAATTTATGGATCTGCACAGGTAACGAGCGCATCGCATCGACTTGATTCGCAATCTGAAGACGAGTCAAGTTGAGAGTAAAAAAAAAATAGGAAATTTCTTTGCGATAAAATTTATTCACATTCCCGTTTATATTTTTTTTTTCTTCGAGAACGGGACTTTGGTAGACTGAACTTCAGATCGGATGAGAAAGAGACGAAGCAGGACGAAGAGTAAATAAATTTCTTTCATTGCCTGTAGGTTAGTGAACCGAATGAAATGAAACGAAACCAATTCATTGAAGTGTCTGAAGTAGCTTGGTTTGTGTGTTTGTGAAGAGATGTAGTTGAAAATGTTTTTAATTTGAAAATGGGATTTTTTGGGGAGAAGTATTTGATGAAAATAATTTTTTAAAGAATTTTAGTTAAAAGTATCAAAATTAATTAAATTATTGAATTAAATTAAATTTAATGTAATTTAAATTATATTAAATTAATTAATTAAATAAAAAATTTAAAATTTTTAGAATAAAAAAATAATTTAAATATTCGTTATTCGATAAAAGATTTTTTTCAGTAGAAAAAAATTCTGATTCAATTCATTTAATAAAAAAAAATTTTTTATGGTTTCAAAAAATATTTTTTTTAAATAAAAATTTTAATTCTATTTTTTTTAATGACAATGTCTCAAAATGAAACTGAAAATACATATAAAAAAATAACCGAAAATTCAATTTCTTCATAATTCAATTAAATTTGTCTCGTTTTTTTGACAAAAAATGAAAAGAAAATATACAAAAATTAGATTTGACCACACAAAAAATGTAATATGCCATCTCAATATTACATTTTTTCGCTTTTAACTCAATTTGTTTCTACTAAAAGGATTTTCTGGTAGAAAAGTCGCTTATTTTTTATACTGTCAATATTGTTCTATGGGATTTTCATGTTTTTAAATTTTTTTGAGGTAATTTAATTTTTTTATGAAAATCAAAGATAAACTATGAATTAAAATTTAAAAAATATTTTTTTGGTTAAAAAAAATAAAATAAATAAAAAAAAATATTAAAATAAATTAAAAAAAGCATGAGATGCAAAATTAAAAAAAAAAATAAAATTATTTATAAAAAATAGTTTGAAGTAAAAAAAAAAAAAATTATTATTATTTAATTAATTATGTTAAATTAATATTTATTATAATTATTTTTAAAAAAATATATTTTTTTATAAAATTTTTTATTTATTAAAATATTTATTTATTATTTTAATTAAAAATTTATATAAAAATTATAATTAATTAATTTAAAATTTTTATTTTTTTTTTATTTAATTATTTTTAACTTGTAAAAAATGACAAAATTTTTATTTATTTTTATTTATATTTTATTTTAATTTTTATTTTTAAAATAATTAAATCAAAAAAAAAAAATCTAAAGAAAAGTTACCTTTAAATAATTTTTTTCAACATAATATTTTCACACACGTTCAAAATTCACCCCAAAACTAAAAATTCATTCCGCATACTCAAGTAAATAATGATATTTTAACGCAAATAATTTTTCCTTCTACCAATACATGTGTTCAGTCTCTCTTTCTCTTTCTTGTTCGTTTTACCACTTCTGCACAATTTATGATAAAAATCACGATATAAATCACAAAATCGCACACTGAATAAACCGCCAGACGATGAATGAGCACGAGGATCGACTCAATCAAGCAAACTCGAAGAGAGAAAAAGTACGAAGAAAAGTACCCAAAAGTAGGTTTTTAACACTCAATTAACCACAAATAATTTTTTTTTTGTTTTTACGATTTTTTTTCGGTTCTGTGAAGAGACTTTGAACCAAAACAAACACCCGGACTTGCTCAATTTTTTCTGTAAAATTAACTCCAGAAATTTTCCCAACAAAAGTTCTCGAGTGTTATTTACCAAAAATATTAAAATATTATACGCCACAGACTCGTACTGAAAATGTCTGTACGTGAAAAAGGGTCTTCTTAGATAACATTTTATCCTTTTTTTTTGTTGTGAATTCTATTTTTATAAAATGGAAATGTGGGGGGAAAACAAAATACCAGGCTAGGAGGAAAATGCGCAACACGCAAGAAGAAAACAAACGAAGGTTTGTGAAAAAGGGTGTCTCGCATGCATGAGTAGAGCGAACGTAGAAGTAACTTTCCTCGCATAATTTTTCGAAAAGTGCAGTTTTTTGTCACGTACGTCGCTGTACGACGCTCTGTGGAGTTGTACGAGAAATGGGGAGCTCAGATAATCACAAACTGCACTCGAGTTGCTAAAAATAGCTACAAACTTGGAGTACATTATCTAAGAAAGCAGGAAAAATGCAACAACAAAAAAAAACCGGAAATATAAAATAATGATAAAAGCAAAGGAATCTTTTTTGATTTGACTTTGGAATAGAATGTATCAGGAGAAAAGGGATGTCAGAAGACATTTTTATGTCGTCTAATACCGTTACTTCTGTACACGTTCGTACGTACGAGTTTTTCTTTTTTCCGATTTTCCTCGTACGACGGTCTGTACAGATGAACGTGCGATAAGAAAATTCGTGAGAGAGGAAAATTTGTTGCTATAAAATTTCTCTCACTTTTTTGAACGAGAGAGAGTTGAGGAAATTTCAAATTGTGAGTGGTTCGTCAGAAAACCATCAAACACATTTCTTGCATTTTTCATTCAAATTTAAATTTTTCACATAATTAAATTTTGCACAACAAACATTCCACGTTTTTTATTCATCATGACATTGCTGGGCATGTGAGAGTCATGTTGAACTATTAATTTTAAGTGTTTATTGTTTTTGTATTTGTTTTTAACGCATTTTAAAAGAAAATGAAAAAAATTCTCGAAAATATTAGATAAAAATTGATTTTTATAAAAAAAAATATTTATTTAATTTTTATATTTATTTAAAATTTTTTTAAATTTATTTATTTTTATTTTATTTTTTATTATTTATTTATTTAATTAATTATTAAAATTAATTATTAATTAAAATTTGAAAAATTAATAATTGATAATTTAAAAAATTAATTAATTTAAACTTCTTTAAAAAAAAAATAAAACTTTATAAATTTTTTTTTCAAATAAAAATTTAAAAAAAATCAAAATTTGATTTAAAAATAATAAAAATCTTGTTAATGGAAATTAAAGTGAAAATTTACTAAAAAATAAATTTGTAAACGAAAACCTAAATCGTAAAAAATATTAAATTAAATTTTTATTATTTTAAAAAAAATAAGAAACTCATAAAAATTCTGAAATAACTTAAAAAATTATAAAAACAGTTTAAAATTAAAAAAAAAATCTTATAGAACACTCATAGAATAAAAAAATATAAAAAAAAATAAATTAATAAAATTTTATGATATTTAAAGGAATTTATGAAAAATAAAAAAAAAATATACAAAATTATCAAAAAAATTGAAAAGATAAATTTTTATTAATTATTTTTTTTTAAATAAATTTAAAAAAATTAATAAAAATTAAAAAATAAATAAAATTTAATTAAAAAAATAAAAAAAAAATTATAATAAAATCTTATAAAAAATTAAAGAAATTTATGAAAATAAAAAATATACAAATTCATTAAAAAATTCTAATTGTAAAAAAATATAAAATTTTTAATAATCATTTTTTTATATATTTTTTTTTAATAAATCATTTAAAAATTTAAAAAAAATATATTAAGAAAAATATGAAAATTTAAATTAAAACCCCGAAATGCAGTTAAATCCTTTTTCCAAACATTAACTTTAAATCTCACGTTATTTTTTCAATTTTCCAATTTTTGTCCAGAAAAAGTGCTTTTCGTGCGTCGTTGTTATTATTTTTATCCAAAAAACGACACAAAGGAATGACTTTCCTCAGTAATAAAAACAATTTCGGCATCTTTTCCTCCTTTTTTTTCGTTTATTTCTTTCTTTCTTTTCACTTGACACAAGCATCATGAATATGTGCAAAAAGGCAATAAATGTCTCGAGCAAAATAACAATATGCAAATCATTTATTTTATTTTTTTTTTCTTCCTTACATCTCATGTGTAAGTTAGTGTCATCATCACGAGACAATCTTCTTAGGTAAGGAAGAAGAAGAAAAAAAGGAGTTTATTGCAAAAAGATGATACACACAAAAGACGGAAAATTTGTTCGAATCAATTGCAATCGAAGTAAGAGAAGACGAAGAAATTACCATTTGTCGTTTTATTGTGCATGCGAAATGAGATTAAAGGACAACAAGCATCAAATTATCGCAACGACCTTGCCGATAATTTACATTTTGGCTATTTAGACAATCAAACAGTCGTCGTGAGAATTACATGAGAATGGAAATTAGGAGAAAATTCGTTACGTTTTCGACGTGTGGGTGGATTATTGGATTAATGAGAATCCGTTTTGGGCTTCGTTTTCGTATGAGATAAATGGTAAGGTTTGGATTTCTCTTTAAGAAAAAATTTATTATAAATTTTTTTTAACAGAAAATCTGATGAAAATTTCAATTAATCTTAGAATAAAAAAAAAATAATTAAAAAATTTTTCATGAAATTTAAAAATTATTTTTTTTTTGAAAAATTTCTTTAAAAAAAATTAAAAAATGTGAGTAAATTTTATACAATTTTTTTTAAAGTTTTTAAAGTTTGAATTAGCAAAAAAGCGATTTTCAAATTTTTAACGGTCGTTTTTTAAATTGACAATTATAATTTTTTTTTTTAAATTAAAAAACAAAATTTTCACAAAATTTTCTATTTTTTTCCTTTTAAAAGTCAATTTAATTTAAATGTAAAAAATTAAGAAAAAAAAATATTTGAAGATAATTTTAATTAATTAAAAAAATATGAAAAAAATTCCATTTTTCGTTAAATTTTTAATATGACCTTCAAATGACCTTCAAATAAACATGTTATTAAAAAAATAATTTTAAAATATTTTTTTTTTATTATTTTACTCCACAGAATCGATTACACAACTTGAAAGTCATCCGAATTCTTTCAATAGTTTAACATCAAGAAACGCATCGATGGACATCGAAACTATATTTAGATCATTAGAAGGCTACATAAGTGGATTACCTCACATTTTATGGCTTCCAATAGTTTGTTTCTCTTCACTAATTTACAAGTTTTTCTCTTATTTTTCTGTCATCGCTGCAGAAGGAAAACTGTCGTGTGACAAAAACGAAGGGGCAAAATAAACAGTTACTTTGGTTTCATTTTAGTTTTCATTCAACATGCCCCGTGGCAAGACATTAAAAAAATAAGAAAAAGGGAGAAAAAACGAGCGACGTGAAAAAATAAAGAAAAAACTCTACTCTATCGGAATTGAATTGAAAGGAGGAAGCTGATTTTTTTTATTATATTGCGAAAATTGCTTTTATATTGCCGTTCATCGTCGACGTCTTCAGAATCTTGTAAAAAAAAAGTTGAAAAGGTGTAAAAGTAGTATCAACAAAAAACTCGAGAATTAATTAAGTTAAGTATGTTGTAAGAGTTTATGTGAGAAAAAAAATCGTAAAACTATCGAAAATGGCTCCTCAACAAAGAGTTAATAATAAAAAAGTGAAAAGTAGCGATAAAGAGAAAAAGGAAAAGACGGAAAAAACTGAAGAAAATGCAGAATCGGGAGAAGGTTCAGGCTTAAGAGGGTATTTGAGTTCAGAACAAGGTAAGAAATTTTATTTAATTTTTTTTTTTTTCATAAAAAAAATTTATTTAATTTTTTTTCATAAAAAAAAATTTATCAAAAAAATAATTTTTAATTAAATTAAAATTAATTAATTAATAAAATTATTTTTTATTTTACTTTAATTAAATTTTATTTAAGTTTAATAATTTTTTAAATTAATTTTTAATTTATTTAAATAAAATTCAGGTAAAATATCAAATAATTTTTTTAAAATATTTTTTTTAACTTTTTTTATCAAAATTTTTTATTTATTAATCTATTGTTAATTTTTTAAAATTTAATTTAGAATTTTTTAAATTATATTTTAATTTAATTTATTTTTTTAGTTTTAAATTTATTTATTTTTTTAAATTAAAAAAATCATAAATTAATTTTTATCCAAATTTTGCTTTTAAAAAAATATTTTTAAATTTAAATTATTAATTAATTTTAAATATTTTTAAAACTTATTTTGATGAAATTTATTTATTTTATTTTTTTTTAATTTTTTTTTCTTTTAAAAAATTTAGAAATTGAATTCTGTTAATTTTTATCTTAATTTTTTTTTCTCATCAGGTTCAAACTTCATGAAAATGTTCGTAATGATGAATTCTTTGGTAATGTTCCTCACAATGGGAGTTCCCGCCATGAAACAAGCTTACGAGATCGCTCGCAGTTGGTTGGAAGAATGGGGATGGCTTTAAACATTAACTCACAAAATGATCGCTTTTATGTTACTTCGCACCGTTTTGCTCATCGGCATCTTGTCAGTCTACAGCATCGGGATGTTTCGTTTAATCAATCAATTTTTCGGCGAACGTTATCAGTCTCATCTACGTGATGAGCTGAGCAAACGAGCAAAAGACACTTTGCAACAGCAAAAAGTTTCCGTGTCATTATCTAATAACGATTTTAATCGCGACGACTTTTGCCGAAGAAAAATTGACGGATTTTACGGAATTATTAACGAGGAAGAAAACGAAGTGAAATTACAAAATTTTTGTGCAAATGACGACGACAACGACGCCAAGAACAATAAATTAACGTTAAACGATTCCAGTTATAATGTAAAAAAACATGAACATGAAAAAGATTTCCGTAACGCCGCGGAACGAAGACGCAATAATGAGAACATTAAGAAGAAAACTCAATTAAAAAAGAGCAAAGTGTTTATGACTACTACCGCGAGTGAAACGCAGGCAGAAAGGATGAGCGAAAAAGATGAAAAGCATAAATTTTATGATGATGCAGATTTTGTGACGGCAGCTCCGCGCACCGAAGACGACAAGTTAATCGACAGCGAAGAAGGGTGCTTTAAAAGTGTGACGGAGGAGGAAATGTGTTCAGTTGATAAAGGTAGCAGCAAAGGATGGCTCTTCTAATTATTGTTCTTGAGGGTAAGATTTTTACTGAAAAAAAAGTCAAGTTACGTAATTTGTAACAGTTAACGATCATAAAATCAATTTTTTATGGAAAATTGTTCAAATTACGTAACTGTGCCTAACTCAATTTTTTTTTATTTTTTAATCCAATTATTTCCATTTTTTACCTTTTACAGATGATTTTTCATTAAATCTCATCAAGAACATATAAATTTTTGTATAAATAATTAAAATTCTAATAAAATTTAATTTACTCTTTTAGGCGCATTTGGTCAATAAATCACAAAATTTATAACCATGAGGCTTCATTGTATGAGCGAATTTTAATTTAACATCATCACATATTAGAAAAAAAAATTATTTGAGGAGATTCCAATTTTGAGGGATTGGCAAAGCTCGAGTATTAAGAAGAATAGATTTGAGATGAAAGAAATTATTTGAAAGAAAGGAAGATTTCTTAAAGTTTTAACCATAATTTTTAGAAAATTTTATAGAAAACTAATATCTAAAAATTTTTTACCAAAGAATTCTTTTAAAGAAAATCAATCAATCTTACAACAAATATTGTTGTAAGAAAAGTTTATGGAAGTATCGAACAACCGAAACGAAAATTTACAATCGTTTCAAATCAATATAAGAAGGAATTTCGTCAATTTTATAAGTCTTCATCAGCGTCCTTTCTTCAGTAAGGTCACAGTTTATATAAATTAAAAGAAAAGGCAGAATTGAGTAGTCCGGCGAAATATATGAACGAACCATATCTTTTACTTTTTGTCATACAAGTCTTCATCAGGATCATTAATCGACTCAACAGCCATCGGTTCAGAGCAGAAAATATGGATCACAAGAATTTTCAAAAGGAGAACTGAGTAGAATAATTCAATAGAACAAAGACTATGAGGAAAAATAATTCGTGTACTTTTTGTCATACAAGTCTTCATCAGTATCATTAATTGATATTTGGTTAGGTAAAAAATTTAAACAAAAGACTCACTTTTCAAAATCTATGAGCAAAATGTAAGAAATAATTTAAAATTTAGAAAAACCTTCTACAGAAATTTGAGTTAAAAGAAAAAGTTTTTAAACTTCTAATTTATTAAAAAATTTAAATAATTTTTTTACTCGAGTTAAAAATACTCGAGCTTCACAAACACCCATCTAAACTCCAATCCCCAAATCTCCATTTTTATCATTCGTTTTTTGGGTGTAGTATCAATCACTTCTCTCTTCTTTTCATTCCTCTCGTTCTATGTCAACCTTATCATCAAACCATAATTGATTTCGAATGCAATCAACAACAACTCTCGCATATAGTACACAAACTCGCATTCATTTCCGATGAACCATATCCATCGCATACACAACATTGTGAAAATTGACTCGAAAAATGCAATAATCAATAGCTCAACATGACGTTGGCTTACAAAGGCACTTTTTTCACGTTTTTATTTTTTCAATAAAAAATTCGATTTTTTTTTTCGTTAGTTTTGTAATTAAACACGAGACCATGTATATAGGAGAGGGCAATTCTATAGAAATCATTTTTTTGAAAAATAACTGAAAATCAAACACCATGAAAGTGGTTTGGATTGTGTTGTTAAGCTATCCGGACATGAATAGAATATCAGAATATGAACTCACAGAATTCGTTTGGTTTTGAAAATGAAATTTTTTCGCGCAATTTAATTTATTTTTTAATAAATTTCGATGCTTCATTTTTTTTTTGTTTAACATGCAATTATCAAGTTAATTTTTTTTTTGCTTTTTTTACACTGATGGTTATGTAGGTAGGTGTTACAAATATTTATTTCGTGTTCATTAAATTAAAAAAAAAAAGTTGCAAATTTAATTTTGTGCAATATTGATTTCGGAAATCGAACCAAAAAAAAACGTTTCCTTGATATTTATTTGTTCAAGAGAAAGACTCACTAAAGTGCGTGTAGTTCAACGATCTCTCCCAACTTTTATCTTTTGTGCAAACAAATTAATGCGAATGGAAATATAACGAACAAAAAAAAATATTGTAATCCGATTATCATATCATCTTTTTGTTGTTTTTCTTGCGTACTTGATTAAATTCTCATCATCTTACATTAATTATGTAAAGCATTGTTCTCACATGGTTCATTGTTATCAATGGCACCTCTTCACTCATATGCGAAAGTATCCATTCGCAGTTACTTCTCGTTTGCGGCAAATGGACTGATAATTGTGTACGGATAGATAGATCCGAGAAAAGACAGACAAAACTTGTAAAAACGTACGTCGTCTGGCTGTACGATGTCGATAAGTTTGAGCAAGTTGAGCAAAACTTCTTTCACTTTTAATGTTTCTTACTTTTTCTTTCTTTCTGTTTCTCGTTTTTGTCGTATTTATTCAAGTATTTCTCATAAGTCTCGAAAAGTGTATGAAAAGTAATGATGATGAAGACGAGTCGACTTGCAAAAAGTTGGCTAAACTGTTTTCCCTATAAACGTTAATGTTGACACACGACATGACAGGCAATTGTTTGGAAATGTCAGAGATGGTTAAGAGGAAAGGTTTCAGGGGACAAGTTTTTTAATGAATTTGGTGAAAATTTTATTATTTAAAAATTTCATTGGAAATTTTATAAAAAATATTTAAAAAAAAAATCAAAAATCTTTTGAATTCATTCGATTTTTTTAAAATAAATTTGAGCCTACAATTTTTTTTTAATTCAAATAATTAAATATTAACTTTTTTTTAATTAAAAATAAATTTCTTTAAATAAATCTGTCAAATTTTTTATAAAAAAATTTTTTTAAATTATTTAATTGTTATTTATTTTTTTTGTTTTGATTCAATTTAATTTTCAGATGAAATTAAAAAATATTATTCTGTCAATATTGATATGGAATGTAAATTTGTAAGTCAATTTTTTTTATGAAAAATTAATTTATAATTGTTTTTTATGAAAATTTAAATAAATAATTTTTAAAAAAAAAAATAATGAAATTTTTTTTTTTTAAAAAAGATTTTTTAAAAAGTTTTTAGAAATTTTCTGAAAAATAAATATTAAAAAATTAAAAATAAATAATTTTAACAAAAATAAAATTTAAATATAAATTAATTTTTAATATTTAAAAATTGTAAATTGTTCTATTTTGTTTTTAAACTTAAATTATTTAAGTTAAAAAATTATTGCAAAAATATTTTGAATGAAAAAAATAAATAAAAATTTTTTAAAAATTAATTTAAAAATAATAATAATAAAATTATTAATAAAAAAAATTAATAAAAATTTAATTAAATTAAATTTAATTTAATTAAATTAAATTTATTAATCAATTTACAATTTTTGGATTTATTTAAATTTATTTATCTTTAATTTTTAAATTATTTTCTTTTACAAATTTGAGCAAAATAAATATTTAAAAAAAATAAAAATCTCACTGCTTTTAAATGATAAAATTTAAATAAAAATAATGTTTAAATATTAAATAATTTTAAAAAATTTTAAAATTCTTCTGATTTGTATTAAAAATTCACCTAGTTAAATAAAAAAAAAAATTATTACAAAAAAAAAAAAATTTTAATTAAATTTTAAAAAAATATCTTAAATAAAAAAATTATTAAAATTAATTAATTAATATTTAATTTTTTAAAATTTATTGAACTTTAACATTTTTTTTCAAACCACACCTCAAAAAAATAATTAAAATTCACAACTTCAACTTCACTCATCAATCATAAAACTCATATACAAAAAAAAACTCACGAAGGCCCTTTGGATGATCTCAAACGACATCCATATAAGCAACGATAACAAAAACGTGTTGGCATCGCAAATCAATAACAATTTTTATTATTCTTCAGCATTGGCTTAGTTAAAGAACTACGAAACGTAGGTTCATCGCAGCATCGTACACACGCCAAAAATGGCAATCAGAATCACGTAACAACGACGCGACAAGAGCAATCGAGATGATGTGTATTAATGACGAACTAAATTAAACTATTTATCGACTACTTGTTGCTTCTCTTGTTCAATTTTCGAACAATTTCATCTCTCACTCTCACAAATAAGCATTATTATTATGCTAATTGATTAAAAAAAAAATACTTTTACCATCGTCGCCACTTTTATCAATGAACGAGTAGATTATTAACATAAGACACTCGATGATAACTCGTTAGAGCTAATTAAAAGCATAAAAATATTATAATTTTACTGACCTGATTTCTACTTTTTTTTCCAATCGGAGATAATTGTATTCCAAGCAAATGTTAAATGTTCTCGATCCGCGACAACGAAGTACGATAAATGTACCGTACAGCAATTATTTGTTATTATTTTTATTTATTTGTGTCGGAAATTGACACATTTTATAAATTATTTACACTTTTTTCCAATAATTTCGATTTTTTTCAAGGTTACACTTTTTTTAATTTTTTTTTCTTCTCGACATCTGCTTTTAATTTAAGGATTTTTTTGTTTTTCTTTCTTATTTACATCTTTTTTTGTTTTCTACATATATCACTCTCTATACGGGTACTTAACATTCTCCTTGTTAACACGATATTTTTTTGCACAATTAAGTTTCTTTCGTAAAGTCTTTAATGAAGTTGTAACTGCTTAATTGATGCAATTTCAACAGTTAATTGCTCAATTTGTGCAGTTTTTGAGGCATTTTGGGCGATTTTGCGCGGATTTAATTGAAAAATACACAAAAACAAAAATATTCAGTGCGGACCCAAACAATGTTGTTGTTTGTCTGTTGCTCTTTTTTTTAAATTGCTTCAGTTGGGGCTTATGGATATACGGGAAACACGTACAGAAGGGAAGTTGCGTCGATGACTTAGTGCGAAAGTGACTTAAGTTGGTTTAAAGACTCGGCGCGATGAGGCGAATGAAAGGGATAAATGTCAAAATTTGTGACGTTTATGGATTTTAAGCGCGATTGGATTTAAATTTTGGGGGTTTTTTAATATTTATGAATAGAAAAAATATAAAAAAATTAAAAAAATATAAAATGTTAAAAAATTTGAAGCAAATTAATAGCAAAGAGAATATCAAATTCAATTTTAAAATTTAAATAAATATAAAAATAATAAATAAAAATTAAAACATAAAATTTTAATAAAAATTATTTTAAAAAAATATATTTAAAAAAATAAAAATTTATTAATTTAAAAATTAAATTAAAATAAAATTAAATTAAAAACAAATTGGTTTTTATAGGCAAAAATTACCTTAAACGTTCAGCAAAGTTTTTTTTAAAAATAATTTTAATTTAAAAAAAATTATTATTAAATTTAAAAAAAAAAAATTAAAAGCTTTGAATTTTGAACATAAAAAAATAAAAAATATCTGAATAAAAAAAATTAATAAAAAAAATTTTTTAAATTCTGTTTTAGGTTTAAAAGTAAATAAAATTATATTTTTTTTAAATTATTATTATTTATTAAATAAAAATTATTAAAATTTTTTTTTTAAATTATATAATTTTATTAAAATTATTTATTAAAATAAAAATTATAATTCAAAAAATGACAAAATTTTAAAATAAAAAAAAAAATAAAATTAAAAATATTTAAAGAATTATAATTTTAAACTTTTGAATGTTGAAGAAATTTAAAAATAAAATTTTATTTTTGATTTTAATTGAAATTAATCTTTTGAAATTAAATAAGATTTTTTTTTAATTATTTGAAAAATTTTAACTATCAAAAATAATATTTTTTTTTTTAAAAAAATTTTTTTTCGAACTGAGAAACGAAAAAACAAATTTTTAAAATTTAACAAAAACTTCTAAATTATTAAATTTTTAGAATATTTTGTTTAAAAAAATTAATTTGAGAATGTTTGAAGTAAAAAAAATAATTTTGAAATTTAAAAATTAAATAAAAAAATTTTAAAATAAAATATTTGAAAATAAATCAAAATTAAAATAATAAATTAAAAATATAATTTTAAATAAAAATTTTTGAAGCCTTTAAAAATATGTTTTTAAACTTACCATATTTTTTTAAATTATTTTTTTTTTTTCATTAAAAATAAAACCAAAAATTTTTTTCATTTTCTTTAAATTTACAAGCTTTTTAATTTCAACTGAATAAGTTAACAACAAAAGATTGTAAGTTTTTTCTTGTATATTTAATTTCCTGTCGAATTAACTTGTTCTTGTAATAATTTCTTAAAAATAAAAAAAAATAATATATAGAAACATGATGGATGATTAAATCATTCGTAATTTTTTTATTTTAATTAAATTTAAATTATAAACGTAAACGGAGTTTTTCTTCAAAAATAAGAAGGAGAATGATCGTATTTTTTTTAATTATTTTATTTTTTTTTTGTATTAATTATTAACAAAATAACAGAAAAATTATCTTGGTCTCAACCTAAATTACTATTTTTTTATTTTTTCATACTTTTTTCTTGTTCGTCTCGTGCAATTTTTCGATATTTTTTCTCTTCTAAGCTGATGTTGGAAAAATGGAAAGCGTTCGTTTTTTGTTTGGCATTTTTTTTATTTTTATTATTTTTTACTTTCTCGCGCGCGCAAGACAAGAAAAAAGAAAATTAATAAAGAATTTTTGTTTTTTTTATGAGTTCACTGGATAGAGTTCCGAAGACAAAAAAAAAATGATGAAATGAAAAAAATTTTCGGAAAAGTATAAAAAAAATTAATATAGAGTTAAGGACATATAATAATGGATGATTAACAACAGGACCGGCTAAAATTTATCCTGAAATATAAACAAGTTGTTTGTTGCAGCAACAGCAATGATATTTTCTAACGGATGCCAGGCGGTATGCAAAATTTTCTTATTGAAATCCAAGCAATCTACACTAATTTCATCTTTTTTCCGTTTGCCCGCTGTGCAGACTTTTCGGGGTCGCAGCACCGTCTTCGGCTTGATAATTTCCCGTGATGCCTCCAACGTGACATCTTTCTTTGAGTTGCGATCGAACACGCGGAAAAAGTTATTATAGCTACCAGTCATAATGGAGGAATCGTTGCCGTTCCAACAGCACTCGAACTTATCAAAAATACAGTCATTTTCATAAAGTGAGCATAACTTGGTGCGTAAGTATTCGTGAACCTGTAAAAAAAAATGGAAAAAAATCGAAATTAATATTTTTTATTTAAATTTTAATTAAATTTTGTGAGAAAAAATTACAAAATTTTATTAAAAAAAAATTAATTTTTTTTTTTTAATATTTTTTTTAAATTTTTTTAAAAAAATTTTTATTTTAAACCATTAAGGAGTTTTTTAGTCAAAAAAATCTTTTTAAGAAAGAAAAAATTTTCTTGAGGCTCAAAAAATATTTTTGCTTCAAAAAATAAAATTCTGAAAAATTGAAAATTTTTGAATAAAAATATTTTTTATGAGGCAAAATTTTAATATTTAGACTTTTTTTTATTATTTTTAGATAAAAAATTTTCAATTTCCATTAGAAAAAAATTTTCTCATAAAATTTTTTTTATTTTAATAAAAAAAAATTAATTTTTGAAAAAAATATATTTCAAAAAAAAAATTCATTTTTGAGAAATTTTTTTTAAGTTTTAAAAAAAATATATTTTTTTTTATTTTAAAAAAATAATTTTGAGGCAAAATTTTATTTAAATTAAAAGTTAAAATTAAACTTTTAAATTAAATTTTCAACAAAAATTTTTGATTTTGAGAGAAATATTAAGTTAAAATATACCTAAACTTTGAGCAGATTTTTTTTTTCAGCAGAATATTTTGAAAATTTTTCTTAAATTTTTGGATAAAAAATTATTTTTAAATTAAATTTTTTAATCGAAATTACAGAAAAAATATTATTTTAAAGCAATTTTATAGAAATTTTCTTCAAAAATAAATTTTTTAAAATTTTGAACTTTTGAGAAAAAATAATTTTTTTTTAAATTTTTTAATTCAAGAAACAAAAAGAAAAATTTTTAATATTTTTTTTAATTTTTTGGTTGAATAAAAATTTTTTTCAAAATAATTTTTTTAAAAATTTTCAACTTTTCAACATAAAATTTTAAAATTTTTCTCTCAAAATAAAAGAAAAAAAGTGATTTTCTTACCGGATAAGTTTCAATTGGCTTCGTTTCCATGTGCAAATCCCACACTTTAATACTCAAATAATCTCTACTTATCATATAGCGCCCGGAATTGCTCAGCTTGACATCACTGATTGAACTAATAATTTCGCGGAAGAAACTTTTGTTGGTCATGTCGGCATCCTCGGGCTCCTCGAACAGCCTCGCATGACGATCGCAGAGCGCCGACGAGCGCATATCACACAACCGAATGGTGCCCTTACTGCTCGAGTACACGAACAAATTGCATTCCGTCGGATGAAACTCCGCCGCCGTGATAACTTCCGTGAGTTCCTCCATGTTGGCCGGCTTGATGTCGACAATGTTGAAACTCTGGTCGGTTATCTCTAAATGCCACAAGTTGATGCGCAAATCGTCCGCCGACAAGTACGTCTCCTGGTCGGAATTCACGGAAATGCTGTTGATGTGGTAGGTGTGAGCGTTGGCGAAAATGCGTCGCGGCGAGGCTTCTACCATCAGATCCATCGGTTTTATGGCAGGCACACGGAGTTCTGTTATTGACGTCGGATCGCGGATGCAGCCGTTCTCCTCTTTTGTGTTGTAGCCCTCGATGCGTTTGTCGCGCTCCGACACTTTCCACAATTTGATGGTTTTGTCGTTCGTCGACAGCAAAAAGTGCGGCTGATTTTTCCGCTTTAGCCATCGGATTTTGTTGATCTTCTCCTCGATCTCCAGCGACTTGAGGTAGTCGAATTCCGGCTCGTGCGACTGAAATGTGGAATAGACGTTGTATTCGCCGCGACGTGGTTGTGATGTCTTCGAAGCAGGATCTCTCTAAAAAATTTAAAAAAATTGACATTAAAAATTGAAAATAAATTTTATTGAAAAATTTTAATATTAGAAATTAACGTAAAAAAATAAATTTAATTAAAAAAAATGAATTTGAAAGATTTTAAAATATTTTAACTTAAAAAAATAAATAAATAAAAAATCTTTTAAATTCAATTCCAAAATATTTTTATCTTTAAAAGAAAAAAAAAAAATAAAAAAAAATTTTATTTTATATAAAAAAAAAAAAAAATTTTTTTTAAAAATTAAAATTTAATTTTAATTTAATTAAAAATTTAATTTAATTTAATTGAAAATATTTAATTATAAAAAAAACAATTTTTTATACACTAAAATTATTTAAAAAAAATAAATTTAATATTTAAAATTAATTAATTCAAAAAATCTAATTTTAGTTTAATTTAAAAATTTAAACAGATTTTTTTGGGTAATATTTTTTATGAAAAAAATTATTTATTAAAAATTAAAATTTTAATTTATTAAAAAAAAGAAATTTCATAACATTTAAATTTCATTGAGGTAATTAAATTTAAAGATTAATAAAAAAAAAATATTGAAGACAATTTTTTTTTAATTTTAATTTAAAAAAATTAATATTAAAAAAATATTTAAAAAAATCAAAAAAAAAAATATGTAAAAAAAATAATTAAAAAAAATTAGGAATAAATAAAATAAATAAAAGAATTGAAATGCTAAAATTAAATTTGAAAATAATAATTTTATTTATTTAAATATTTTTTTTAAATCAAATTTTAAATTTTTTTTTTTGGTTTAAAACAACTTTTTTTTATTTTAAAATATGTAAAATTAATTTTATTTAATTTTAATTATTTAATTTTTTTAAAATTTATTTAAACAATTAAATTGAATCAAATTGAAATTATTTTAAAAAATTAAAATTTTAAAAAATATGTTAAAATTATATTTTCCCGTCAATTTAAAATAAAAAATCCTTACCTGAAAAATCACAACTCTGCCGCCTTTGTCGCCCGTAGCCAACAATTCCCCGTCGTCATTGAACTCCACGCAGGAAATTATATCAGCATCGGTGACGTCATCATCCAAAGCACCCTTGATTTGCGAAAAACACCACGAAGTCTCGCCATTTCCTGAAAAAAAAATCAAAATTCCAATTAAAAAATTTCCTCTTCAACAAAATCTTCACTTTTAATTATTCGCCTCATTTAAAGGAGTTGCAAAACATCTCATTTACACGCGCAAACAAAAGATAAAAAAAAAAAATAAAGAGACTGAAATCTCACAAAAGTGTCATAATTTCGTCATGTGATGATAATTTAAGTTGCGAGATAATTGACAAAATGTAATTAAAAAATTGTAAAAAATGCAAGAAAAGTGTGTTAATGTGAAAAAAGTGAAAAAAGTGAAAAAAGGAAAAAGCCTACCTTTCAGCGCAGTATTATTAAGCAAAGCGTGATCGGAGCTGCGTGTATTGTAGCGAGGCGATGGCGGTAATGAAGTGTCGGATGATGATGCTATTTTGTGTGATTTTTGTGTGTATGGAAGGTAGGGAAGAATGTTTTTAGTGATAATGACAATAATAACGCAATAAAATTAAGTGAAAATGATAAGAATGCTGTTCTCGTGTGTCATAAATGATGCGGCGGCGGCGGCCCGCGGCGATGATTGAATGAGAAAAGTGTTTAATGTGTGTGTGAAAAAAGATTTTTGATGGATTACTCGTCGCAATAATGGAAAGTGTGTGACCTTCAGAGGGATTTTTAGATGAAATTTGAGATAAAAACGTGCCAAAAGTCACGAAGATTTAATAGAAAAAAAATGATTTTTTGTTAGAAAAATAAGATTTAAGACTCAAATGAAGGATTTTAAGGCTTAATTTAAGATTTTTTTTCTAAAATTAGTTTGAGAAGACTTTATTCTAAAATGATAAGAAAATGGCTTAAATTCAAAAAGTTCGTTAATGAAAAGTTTTAGAATTTCATTAAAAAGTTAAAATTTTTAAAAATTAATTTAATTAATTAATTAATTCTAAATTTTTAAAATATTATAAAAAATTTCAAATTTATAAAAAAATTAAGATTTATAAAATTTTATAAAAAAGTTAAAATAAAAAAAAACAATTTAACAAAAAAAATTATTTAAATTTTTATAATTTGATAAAAAAATTTTAAATTTTTTTTTTTTATTATTTTTTTTATAATTTTAATTTTTTTTTAAATTTATAAATTTTAATTCAAAATTTTGTTCAGAATGATTTTTCAAAATTATTTTTAGATTCAAAAAATATTTTTAAAAATTTTTATTTAATAGATTTTGAAGTTATGAGGTCTAACAAAAGTCATAAAAGATCGAATTAGAATGCAAAAATTTTTAATTTTTATTTTAAAATAGTTTTTTAGATTCTAAAAATAAATTTTTGAAAAAAATCATACAAAAATGTAAAATTTTGCCTTTTTATCAAAAGTAATTTTCCGAAAATTTTCTTTGAGTGTTCAAAAATTTAAAATTTTAAAGAATTTTCAATTAAATTGAAACAAAAATTATTTTTTTCTGAAGATAATTTTTAAAATCGCTCTCCGAATGAACTTTTTTGTACAAAAAATTATCTTTGAACATTGAAAAATTATCAATTTTAACAGATTTTTATCTTTTTTGAGTCGAAAATCTTTAGTTTCAAGTCATAAACTTTAAAATTTTAATTTTAAAAAAATTTTTAGGTCAAAAAATTTGAAATTTATCAAATTTTTGATATCTTGTTAGTTGAAATTCTTCCATTTTGGATGTAAAAGTTATAAAATTATTGCTTTAAAATGCGTTTTAGACAAAAATTCATCTCCGAAGTTTAAAAAATTAAGAATTTAAACATTTTTTATTGTTTTGTGACTTGAAAAAATTCAATTTAGAGCTAAAAAGATCTAAATTGACATCTTTTTGGTTCAAAAATTTTCTTTGGAGATTCATCAACTTCGAATTTTAACAATTTCTGATAATTCGTGAATAAAAAATTATCAATTTTGAGCTCAAACTTTCCAAATTGTGTCGTCAAATCGATATTTTGATATAAAATCTGCCATTTGAACTCCTAAAATATCAAATTTTTACAATTATTGATCTTCAAATTGAATTTTTCTTATCCAGAAATGCCAGATTCGATCCTAAAATGAAATTTTTCAATAAAAAAATTAAATTTTTATAAATTTTTGTCCTTTTTGAGTTGAAAAATCCTTTAATTTAATGAAAAATGCAACAAAATTGGCACTTAAAAATTTTTTTGAACCAAAATTTGTCCTCAAATCTTCTCAAACTTCGATTTTTTAACTTTTTCATCCAAAATTTCTCTCTTAAAAATTTTTCTCTTATCAAAACCATCAATTTTCGACCTCAAATCGACCAAATCATCAAAAATCCCCCTTCGTGCCGTCTCAATTGATCGCAAGAAACCACACACTCATCGACGCAACAACATATTCCGTGTGCGGCACAAACAACAAAAACCAAAACTTGACTCGAAAATGTCAAAAATGCTATTAAACTGTTGCTTCATCGATACGGATTGTTTATTTCTCCGCCGTCGCCGCAGCACGACAAATGTCGATAGTTGGCATTTACTTGATGGAAATCCTTTTTTTGTTGCGTCAAAATGCGGCTCGTTAATCATCGTCAGCGGGATTTGGCTCAAAAAGTGACAAGAAGGGTTTCAAAAAAATTTTTGTCTTTGTGCCGAGATGATAATTTGCGACGACGACGACGACGAGAAATAGAGAGCGAGCTAATAAATTATTTTGTAACATCCAATAAATGCTCAATAACATGTGCAAATGTACAACAAAACACGCACACAAATGTACACGGGCGGCGGTACGTGCGATAAAGCGACAGTCTCATAGGTTTTTTTTTCCAATAATAGCATTTTCACTTTTTCCTCGCGAATTGTTGTTGTTGTGCGGCATTTCCGTCTTGCGTTTCTTCGTCGTTCCTCGGAACTTCTTCCGACTCTCGAATCTGGCTCGTCGGGCGAAAGGGTGTAAAAATGTGATTTTTGCATGCACACACACAGACACACAAGCACACACGGAAGACATGTAGCAAAAATATACAATGCTCTGCTTACCAGCCATTTTCTAGATGGGAATTTTTGCTCGTTTTTTTTCGTTATTGCGCCGTTTTGCGATGCGGTTTGCACAGTTTAATGGCCGGCGTTCTCTCGATTGTTCACTTGGGAAGGACTTCAACACTCGGGTTTGTTTGCAAACATTATTCTAGGCGTAGAAATTTAATCAAAAATACAGACTTTTTAGCGTCTCGAAACGTATCGGCAGTTTTCGAGTGAATCTGAATCGGAACCAACTCGAAGGCATGAACGGTCGGAATAATGCGATATATGGAAAAGTATAAACGGAACGGAATGGATGAACAATCGAAATGGATGCGATTTGAGACGAATGAAAGTGATGAGGCACGTGACGACTTGCACGAGGAAATCCATAGTGACTGAGTGAGACGATGTGAGACGAATGAAAGTGAACTGTTATACAGCTGTCAGCTAAGTATACCAGTCTGTTATACTTAGCTGACAGATGTATAACAGTTCAATTTCATTCGTCTCAATTGAGGATGCGAGTCACTATGGATTTCCTCGTGCAAGTCGTCACGAGCCTCACGTATACAGATGTATAACAGTATCACTTTTGATCGTCTCACTCAGTCACGATGGATTTCGCATGTCGATGCGGGAAATGGTAGATGGCGCTGGCGTCCTTATCAATTGCATTCGTCTCATGGGAAAAATCGGTGCCGGAAATGAAAAAATCGGTGCCGGAAATGAAAAAATCGGTGCACTTCCGGTCGAGAGTAGCGCCTTCCACGCCTGCAAATAACAACTTCCAAAGGCGTTGCAAGGCGAAAATTTTTGGGGGGGCAAACAGAACAAATATAGCTTTTGACCCCTAAATTCTGAAAATTTTCTTTGAAAACTTAAAATTTTTGGGGGGGCATTGCCCTCATTTTGCCCTGACAACTTCACGAATAATCATCAAATTTCCCATTTTTCCCGTTTTTTAAAGAGCAAAGAGACGCGACTTGAGTGAAAAAAGATGCCGGTCATTGGCGTGAAACGAGACGAGCTCTTCAAGGCACTCGGCAAGACTTACAGTAAGTAAAAATCGATTTAATTTTTTATCTCCATGTCTTAATTAAATAAAAAATTTATTTAAAAAAAAAATTACTAAATATTTATTTAATTATTAATTTAATTTAAAAATAATTTTTTTATATTTTTTTAATTAATTAAAATATTATTTATTTTTTTGAAAATTCATTTAAAATTTTACAATTTTGACTTGAATAAAATTTTTATAAATTAAATTAAAATTTATTTTTTTTATTAAATTAATTTTTATTAAAAAATTAAAATGAATTCATTAAATTTAAAAATATTTTTTTTTTTTTTGAAAAATAATTTTAATTTATTTTATTAAAAATTGCATGTTAATATATTTCTTGAAATAAAATAAAATTAAAAAAATTCTAATTAAAATTAATTAATTAATTTTTTTTAGAAAATTTATTTTAATTAAATTAAATAATTTTATTAAATCGAAATAATTTTTTAAATATTTTTAATTAAATTCGTATCTAATTAAATTTTTAAAATAAAAAAAAAATCAAAAAATTATCAAAACTTTTAAAATAATTTCAAATTTTTATAAAAATTGAATATAATCAATGTAATCATTTTTTAAAGATAATTAATTTTTTTTTCTTTAATTTTTTTTTTTTTTTAATTTACATTTTGTCCAAAATTAAAATTTCGTTATATTTTTTTTCAAAAAATAAAATTTTTCATTTTTACATGAAATTTTTTAAAAATATTTTTTTTTTAGAATAAATAAATCAAAAGTTGTTAATGTCAATGAACAACAAAAAACTTTTTGAAAAATTTATTTTTTTTCAATAAAATATCTGAACATATTCATTTTCATCAATTTTTTTTATCAATTGATTAATAAAATATCAACGGACTTTAAAATTATTGCAAAATTTTAATTTTTTATCTTAAGCTATTCCACAAGATTTTCGATAAAAATTTTAATTTCTTTAAAAAGCTTGCAAATTGTCAAAATTATTGAATCAATTCGCCAAAAAAAAAATCTGACAATTTTTGATTATTTTAATTAAAAAAAATTATTTTATTTTTTAAAAAAAAATAAATAAAATAAAATAAAATTAATATTTTAAAATTAATTTTTCAAAAAAATCAAAAATCCGCTTAAATCTCTCAACACATGAAAAAATCATCACACTTTTTCCAATAACGCGAAAAAAACGACACTAAACATTCAACGTCATTAAAAACGTAAATAAATAGAGAAAAAAAATAACGCAAAGTGTACTCACCTCTCATCTGCACATTCATGGCTTTGTTGATGTAATTGCCGATTTTCGAGAAGCTCGATTGCCGACTCACAGGCTTCGAATCCGGATAACTTGGAGGCGGAGAACGCGGCGGCGATCCGCCCCAATCAACAGGTTGCGGGCTCTGTCTACCCCATTTGTTGATGTAAATATTGTTTGTCGTGCTGTGCGCCGTTTTGAACGGGAATTGGAGATCAGACTGCGAAACAGGTGAAAAAAAAATTAAATGAAAAATGATTTAATGAGCAATATTGAGGTAATTGTTTGTTCAATAAATGAATATTATTGAGCGACGACGAATGAACAGAAAAAAAAAATATTCGCAACAACAACAAAAAGTGCATGTATGATTTATTCAATCACATAAATTTATACTAAATGTACTTTTTTATGCTTTTTTGTGTGTCAATGTTGTTTGTTGCGAATTTTTTTTTTTTTTTACTTAAAATAGTTTATTTGATTTGTTCACGATTTTCTGACAACTATTTGTTTTGCAGTTGTTGCTGTTATTAACAGGGTTGACAAAAAATTATTAAAAATAATTAATTTAAATTAAAATTAAAAAAAAAAAACAAATTAAAAAAATTTAAAATAAATTAAATTTAATTAATTAAATATAAAATTTAAAATTTATATAAAATATGAAAATAAAATTAATTTTAATTTTTTTAAACAAAAAAAAAATTAATTTTTAGATAATTTAAATTTTATTAAATATTTTTTACGACGACTTTTGTCCTGGGGTTCTTTGGACCTCCCATTAGTTTTTTAATTTTAAAATTAATTTAATTTTGACTTAAGTTTATGTTTAAGAAAATTTTGAAATTATTTAAAAATCTAATATTTTTTTCTTTTTTACTTTGGTTAAATTTCATGAAAAAAAAAAAATTTTTTTTTAAAAAAAAAAAATTAATGTTAAATGCAAATAATTTAATTTTTTATAATTTATTTAATTTTAATTTAATTTTTTTTAATTTAATAATTTTTTAATTATTTTTTTTAAATTAATTATTTTAATTAAAATTAAAATTAAAAAAAATATTTTAACTTAAGAAGAAATAAATTTTAAAATTAAATTAAATTTTAAAATTTACATAATTTTTTAATTTTTAAAAAAATTTCAAGAAAAATATTTTTTTAAATTAATTTTTTTTTTTGATAAAAAAATTATTTGATTTAAGTCAAATTAAAATTCAATTAATTTAAAAATGAAAATAAATTTTATGAATTTAATTTTTTATTTTAATTAATTTAAATTAAATTTATTATTTGAAATTTTATTTTAAATTAATTTAAGCTCTTGTTTAAGAAAAATTTAAAATAAGTCAAAAATCAAATATTTTTTTAGATTTTGAACCAAATTTCGGGAAAAATAATAATTTAAATTAAATTAAATTTTTCTATTTAAATTAAATTTAATTTAATAATTTTTTTATAATTTAAATTTATTTTTAAAATTTTAATTAAATTTAAATTTAAAAAATTATTGAAATTTTTTTGAGCCCTGTTCATTAGTTGAGAACGCGCACGGACATCAATGCCAATGACATTTTTTCCACTTTGCAGCTTTTTTTTCTCGCTGCTAATGTTCTACTTAGCGAACATTACACACTTGTTAAGTAAATTGACAAATTAATCAGGTAGGAACAAAAAATTCTCCATGTATGCGACGCAGAAAAAAAATCATTTTTTTTTTCAATCATAAAAACGCAAATAAATTAATAATGACAGATTTTTTCATTTTAATTTTAGGTTCGGCCTGCGAAACTTTTCAAGCACGTGAAATTTATTTGCAATAATTTCCGAACACACAACGCGAGAGACTTTTAGAACCGCTTTAGATGCAGAGTCAAGTAATGCAAATACGTAATTGATTAACAACAATATTATCTAAGCAAATATTTGCTGAATATGGGTGCTTGACGTGCAAATGTCGGTACTGCAAATGTGTGACGGCGCGAAACATTAACACGTGAAACTGGTTCTGTCTCTCTTTTGAATTTTTGCGTATTTTTTTCGTCGTGCGAAGCTGTTGCACCGAGGCTTTATCCTTGTACTTGTTGGTCCAGTTATGGTGCGACGCCTGGTTGCAAGTCGAAAGATTTAAAGTAGAGCGTGATTTTCTGATATAATTTTTATGGTTGGAGTTTGAGTCGAATGGATCATGGGCGGAATTTGGAGTTCAAGGAAGGTAAGTTTTTAATTTTTTTTATGTTTAAAAATTCATCCTAAAAGGTAAGTTTTTGAAAATTTCATAATTAAGGGCAATTTAATTTTATAATTAAAAAAAAATGATTTCCTCCAATTTAATTTTTTGAGAAATCATAAAATTTTACAACAAAAAATTTTTTTATAATTTTTATAGTTTTTGAAAAGTTAAAAAATATTTGTAAAAATTAATCAAAATTAAAAAAAAAATAATTTTTTCTTTAAAAAATGATAAATTTTGTTAAGAAAAATCTCTTCTAATTTTAAAAATTGAACTTGTTGATTAATTCTTCATAGAAAAAAAAAATAAAACTTTTTACTTTTTTCGTAAAAAAATATTTTTTAATTTTTAATATAAAATTTAAAAAAAAAATAATTTTCAAAAATAAAAAAAAATTAATTTAACTTAAATATTTTTTTTTTAAATTTTACACTGTTATGAAAGTTCATATGAATTTCATATTGAATATGATCGTTAACAAAAATATGACTTTTATTGAAAAACTTTTTGAACTTTCATATGAATTTCTAAAAAATACTAAAGCAATAAAAAAAATAATAATTAAAGTATTAAAATTAATTTAAAGAAAAATAATTAAAATAAAAATTTATTTTTTTTTTTTAAAATAATTAAAAATTAATTTATTTTTTAAAAATTAAAAAATGAAAATTAAAAAAAATAATTAAAATTAAAAAAATAAAAAAAATTAAAAAAAATAAAAAAATTAAAAAAAATTTTTAAAATATAATTAAAAACAAATTAAAAAATTATTTCAAAATTTAATTTTATTTTAATTTTTTTATTTTTTTTAAATTTTTTGTTACAAAATTGTACATAAATTGAATTTCATAAAAAAATAGTTTTTTTATTTTCAAAAAACCGTTAAAAATTAAAAAAATTTTAAAAACTTATTTAAAAAAAAAATTTTATATTAAAATTTTAAAATTAATTAAAATAAACTTGTTAAATTTTAAAAATTAATACGGGAAATAAAAATAAAAATAAAATAAAAATCTAAATAATTAATTTTTTTTATGTAATTTTTTTATTTAATTTTTATATTTTTTTATTTTTTTATTTTTTTCAACAAAAATATTTATTTATTTATGAATCAAAAATTTTTTTATAATGAACCTTAAATTTTTTTAATTTTTTATCAATTTTAACTTTTTGACATATTCTGAAGCAATATAACTTATCACTTCGTTTAAGACTTAGCTTAAAAATTTAACTTCAAAATTTTTTTAAAAACCTTTTAATGACGTAAGATTCTTCATTTTAATCCAAAACTCTTAAAAAATGACTCAACTCCTGTCAACGTTAAGAACAAACTATTCATCAACTTCTTATCACTCCTCAGAGCATTTTTTGAAGTAGTCTCGTCATTATCTTGTCAACAACAGCACTTCACCTTGTTACTTCGTGTTAGTTTTTACATACAAATGTCACAATTACTCGATAAATAATAACTAAACAAAAATTTAAATTCTCCATTAATTTTTTTTTTGCATATTAATTGAAAGTTGTTTACTCAACGAATTATCAAAATCTCAGAATCACGTAAAAAAATTTAAAAAAAACATCTGCCCGAATTTCCGAATCTTTTTGGATCATCTTTGATCAGAAAATGACCTGCTATAAAGTCATTCAACTCTCAAGACAGAAAAAAATTGAAAATTGTCATGTAAAAATAAAAAATGGTGACTCACGTTTATGAATTTTTTTTCTGGTTCTTATTGGGGGGCCTTGAATTGGATTTTCGTGTTGTCAGTGATTTCTTTTATCATTAGCACTTGTTCGTCAAAAAAGTATTAAATTTTCATAATTTCATGTTTTTTTTTGTTCTTTATGAATTTTATGATTCACTGCACTTTTTTGCACGTGTTTTGAATTTTTGTTAGATTTTCATTCATGCAACATAGAATTATTTTTAGAAAATTGTTTGTTTTTTTTTTCTTATTATAAATTGCAGACTTTTGTTATTTTTGCACAAAATTTTTATGTTTATGATCTCAGTTGTGAGAGAAAAGATGGAAGGTCACACCAAAAGTATCACGTAAGATTTTTTTCGTGGAGCAGATAAGAGACTTTGTGAGACTTAGTAATGCAAATAGTATTAAGCTAATTTATGGCACAAGACAATAAAATTTTTTTTCCTTCAAATTTTTCACTTTTTTTGTATAAAAATATTCGTGATCTAATTTTTTTTCACTTTTTATGTTTTTTTTTATTTTTTTTAATTTTTATTCGAAACAGATACCTTCAAGTTAACACATGATAATTACACGTCGTTTAAAAATATATCGAAAAATTTGTTTATTCTTTAGTTTTTTTTTACGATACGATCCAATAGATAAACAATTGATCGAAACAATTTAATATTTTTTCTTTTAATTTAAGCTAATTATTATGTCGTTTTACGGCATGGCAGTCCAAATGCTCAAACGAAACTAAACTTATCTGATCTCTCGAGTACTGGATACACGCGACGACGACGACAGCGAACGACATACGACATCAAAATATACGACTCTGCTCAAGTAAGTACTAACTATTTAGTAGAAAACAGCAGACAGATAAATGTTTTTTTTTGTACTTTTCATGCGGCGCGTATATAAATTTGTTAAAAAAATCGTATTTTTGTTGTTTTTTCGACAGAGATTTTTTTTTCTTTGAGAGAATTAACAAAACAAAATTAACGTATGGGAGTGTCGTCTGTTTACTCAGAAGAGAATTTTTCTTTTTGATTTTTTTTTTATTTTTATTTATTTATGTGCCAAAATGAGATTTTAAGAAATTTCCCCGAATTTTCTGATTTTTGTTTGTTTTTGCGTAATCATGCGGTAAACAAGAAAATATTATTATGATTCATGGTTTTCGAAAGAAATTGAAAAATGGGATTAACGGAAAATGTGCAATTTTTTTTAAAGTCATACGTGCAAGTCAGTTAAGAATCACGTGACTTAAGATAAAAATTTTAATTAATTTTTTTTTTTTCAATTTTTTCTCAAGCAAAAAGATTTTTTTGAAGACTTTACGTTTTCAAGGATTTTTTAAGCGAAAAAGTGCATTAAAGATGCATTTTTATGTGAAAAATTCAAAAAAATTGTTCATGATCAGTTTCCCTGTGAACTTTTTGGATTATTTTGCACATTTAACCCGATGCAAAAAATATTTTAGTAATGAGGAGTATAAAATTGTGAATATTTTTGAATTTGAATTTTATATCGAACATGCTCGATGAGAATTTTTAACGAACTTTTTTTTCTTTTTAGCGAAACATAATTTTCAACCGAAAATGATGAACTTGAGTGACGAAGGTAAGAAAATACTCATAAAAATTGAAAAAAAAATATTTTTTAATACTTCTGAATATTTTATTTTTTCTTCTGAATATTAAAAATTCATGAACTTTGAATCCTTTCTTCTCTTGAATAAAAAAATCATTTGATAAAAATTTAAAGAAAGTTTAGTTAAGGAAGCTAAAAATTTTTTTTTAATTAATTTATTTTTTACTTTTTTTTTTGAAGATTAAAAAATTTTAAACTTTTCTAATTCTTAATTTAAAAATATATTTTTTTTATTAATTTTTATTTTTTTAATTAATTTTATTTAATTATTATTTTTTTTATTCATTTCTTAAATTAATTTTTTTTTATAATTTTTTTTTAATTTTTGTAATTAATTTTTCTTTATTTTTTTAAAAAATTATTTTTTATTTATTTTTTAGAATAATTCTTTTTATTTAATCTTTTTCAGAAACATTTTTTGATTCAAAATCATCTTTTGGTAAGTTTTCTAAAACTTTTCATTAATTTTATTTTTAGAAAAACTGCTCCCTATAATTATGATTATTATTCAAAACCTCATTTTCTTTCGCTTCCCAATAGTATCTCTTCAAAGGAGCTCCCAATGTAAAATTTCCAATCCATGACAGGATCATCAAAGCATTTCCTATTTCGTAAAGAATTCCTCCCATTATCATACAATAAGCAACAGTTATCATCGAAACAGCTTCCAACACAGTTTGACTCCACAAAAATATCGCTACTAACATTGATTTTTCCTAAAAATTCATTTCATTCCATTTATCTCGAAGAAAATTTAGAAAAAAAACTTACCATTAACTTCACAAAAATCATCAGCAGCAAACACGAAGTCAATGAAATTCCCGCAAAAATACATTCGCAAACCCCAAGTAGCTTCATGTCATCTCGAAATTGATCGTAGAAGCCAAAACAGGAGAAAACCAAGACAGCAGTTGCTAAATGTGACAATGCCCAAATTTGAGCAGCTGTGTGAAGAGTAGTTTGCCAACAACATTGCTTCGTGGAAGAAAACATCGTACTGCTGAGACTTTTTTGAAGTTTACAGAAAAAAAAAGTTTAGAACGAAAAATAAACTAATATTTAGATAATTTTCGTGACATGCAAACGACATGTGACTTACTCGTAAGCAAGAAACATGACTCAATTCGCAATATCTAAAGAGTTTGGTTTAATGTAAAGAATTCATGTTTCGCAAACATAAAATTTTTTTGCGAGATAAAAATATTTATTTTTTATTTCTTCTATTTATAAATTTTTTTATATTTAATTTTTTTTTAATTTCAGGAATTTTTTCATGAAGTATCTGATGAAAGGTTAAGTTTTTAAAAGGATGCTTTGAATTAAAACCTAAAAGTTCAAAATAAAGCTATCAACTTTGGCTGTCAAGAAGAAAATTACAAGATAGATTACATGAAAAGTTTTAAGGTGTTTAATTTCCAACAAAACCTCGAACAGACTTATACTATGGATTCAAAGAAACATAAATGGCTCTAAAGAAAAGCTTCAAGCCAATCAATACTATTTAGAAAATATATCTTCAAGAAACTGAAAGTACATATTAACTTCTTCGGGGTTCCATCAACAAGAATTCATACACTTCCCATATTATGTTGAATATATCTATACCTCAAGTCATCGAGCTCATCAACTAATCAAAAAACTTGAACAAAGAGTAAAGAAATCTTATTTAAGACAGTTGCTTAAGACTACTTATACTTTATATGTTCTATAAAAACTTTGGCGAAGAGCTGGCAATACAGAGCAGAGCAATACAAAATTAGTCTGAACCTTTGCTCATAGCAGAGATCATCCCATGAACCTTTACGAAATTAAGGAAATATATCAAAATATAAGAAATTATATCAGAATTAATTGAAAAATTTTACTTCAATGGAATTTGACTAAAAGAACTTGTTAGAAGAATTAAAATGAAATTCTGTTATAGTACTTCAAGTCCTCTTTTAAACTCATATCAACTGCGAAACACAAACTTTTCACAATTTAACAAGAAAAAATACCGGAAAAGTGCTTGTCTTACATTTGTCGCGCTCGTTACATGGAAAAATAATACGAAACTATTTACTATTCAATTCCAGTGTGTTAAATACACGCATAAAGAGACATTTTATAACAGTTACATTAGTAGTTTTATGCACATTGAAAGAGAAAAAAAAATCGTTTTAGATTTATTATGTTGCAACATGCAAATGATACTTTTGTTTCAACTTTTCTTTATCAATTATTATTACACATGAACTGCACACATTCACACAACAGGTCACCACGTCGATCGTCAAATCAGCCGTTATTCATATGCTGCTCCTCGGGGATGCCATGTAACTACAAGCAATAAAAAAAACTTTTTCAAAAAAAACAAGAGAACCTTGATTGAATGATGTTCGTTCGTTTCTAATTAATTTTAATGGTCAAAAATAATTAGAACGTTTTTAGCCGTGGGCGTGCAAAAAATGCAAAACAAAAAAAATCAAACAACCAAAAGAGAGAAGGGACAGGTTGCAATTGATGAGGTCAATGCTTTTCTTGCCATTAAAAGTGTAAATTATGTCGATTTTGTTTGAAAACAATCGCAAATGATGTCATTCGGAGGTCAAAATGTTTTGAACGAAATTTTGCACGAAGAATCTTACGCAACCGAAAGTGAATTTGCAAAGGAAATCATAATCTTACTTTTCCGTATTTGACAAGCATTGTGAAAAAAATAAAAGTTTTCTTCTGAAACGCGATTTGAATTGTGATTTGAAGGTGTTTTGTTTCGTGTTTTGTTCGTTTTGTGATATTAAGCGCCAATTGTTGTTTCAATGAAACATTTTAATAAAGTTATGAACGTTAAAAAAATTGTAAAAAATAGCCTCAAGCGACTTGATTGCTTTGGAAGGAAGAAAACAACGGATTTCCTTCAATTGTTAAAGATTTAAAAAAAAATAAGAAATTAGAAAGAAAAAGTAACAAAATACAGAAGACTCTTAAGTTTTTACTTCAAGGAATCGAAAAAAAAAATTAAATAAAAAATTATTTTTTTTTTAATTTAAAAAAAATTAATATTTAAATTCTTTAAAGTTTACAAAAAAAAAAATAAATATTAAATTAATTAATTAATTATTTTTTTTTAAATTATTTAAAAAATATTTTTTTTATAAATTTTAATAATTTTTTTAAATTATAAAAAATATAAAAAAAAATATTTTTTATTAATTAAAAAATTTTTTTTTTTTTGAAATTACAAATTTAAAAAAAAAATGTTTTTTAAATCTTAAATAAATTTTTTTTTAATAATTAAAAAATTAAAAAAAAATTATTTCTCACAAATTACAAATTAAAAAAATGTTCTTTTATGAATTAAAATTAAAAAAAAAATTTTTTTTCACACTTTAATGTTTAAAAATTTTTTTTAAACATTTCAATTCTGAAAAAAAAATCATAACCTATTGCCCCAATTCTCGCCAATTATTTGAGTAAATAATCATTCGAAACAATTCTTTTGTAAAATTTTCAATTTTTTTCTTTACTTCAGCAAAGACAAACAATCAAAAGATCAAAAAATTCCACAAAACTGATGAATAAATTTGTAAATATTTTTTTTCTGTAAAATGTCTCTTTCGCGTCAATTCGCAGCACTTCTCAGTCTCGTCACATCCATAAACCGACTTAAAGATGGCAAAAAAAAAATCTTTTTAAATATTCTTATGAAAAATGTAAATAAACAAGATTACAATAAAATTCTCACTTGGATGTGATGACAGCTTTAATGAAAAGAACTTGATCCGATTACTCACAGCAAAAAAAAAAAACTGGAAATTTATTAATATTTTTTTTAGTCATTAAACTACATTTTTTTTTCGCGCAGAACGACGTGTGAGTAAACTTTTTGCGCATATTTAATGGTGTTTGACCAATCAATTGTAATTATAATTAGCGCTAACTGTAAATAGTCAGCAGCTTGTTGTCTAGACAACATCAATCTCTAATGCATATCTCGCTCCTCTAAAATGTACTTTTAAAAGGAACATTGAACGAAAGTGAACGAAGAATGTTCAGTCGTCAATCCAACTAACTAACAGTTTTTTTTTCAATTCTCTCTCTATTTTTCTCTATTAATTGTCGGGTCGAAATCAATGAACAACTAACATTATTATTATGCAAATCAATTAAAGCGCTTGCTTACTTTGCATTCAATCTCAATCAATTCCGTTTTTTTTTCTTCAATGTGATCAATTAATTAAAGTTTTTACGGTTAAATTTCCAAGTAGTAGCAAAGGACCGCACACACATCTAATGTTATGGTAATTGCTTCGTTCCGTCGTGTGTGAGTGTGTGATTGAAGCAACATTTAAAGTGACACAACGGGAAATATTTATAAACACAAGAAGAGGTTGTGAACATTCTCGTCCTTTGTTTACGTTCACATAACGCTTTACTCATCGTTGGACACTTTAGTGTGATTGTTGTTAGTTGCAATTTGAAGATCATTCTTCGCGAAAATTTAAATTTTGAAGTCTGTCTGTTCATAATTCAAATTTTACGAAATTTTTAATTGATTTTTTTGAATTAAATTTTGGCAAATTTAAAGATCAAAATAAATTTTAACCTCAAAATTATGTTTCAAATTTCGTTATAACCTCAAAATCAGTTTTGGCGCCAATTTTCACAAAAATGAACTCCTCAGTTTATTTTTTACAGATCTTGTTATTTCCTAACCTAAAATTATTCAATATTTTCATATGTTGTTGATCTCTTTAGACTAAAAATTGAAAAAAAAAATAGTTCAGCATTTTTTATAAAAGATCTTACCTAACCTCAAATTTAGCTGAAGTATCAAGAATGGATGATCTCGGTAAGTTGACTTTTAAATAAAATTCTAAAATTAAATTAAATTTAAAATTTCAGGTTAAACTTCGATAAAAGAAACTTATAACCTCAAAATCAGTTTTGGCGCCAATTTTTACAAAAATGAACTCCTCAGTTTTTTTTTTACAGATCTTGTTATTTCCCAACCTAAAATTATTCAATATTTTCATATGTTGTTGATCTCTTTAGACTAAAAATTAAAGAAAAGAATTCAGTTCAGAATTTTTTATAAAAGATCTTTCTTAACCTCAAATTCAGCTGAAGTATCAAGATCATCCATTTTGGTAAGTTAAAATTTTATATTATTCCTAAAATTAAATAAAATTTTTAATTTCAGGCCTAACTTCGATAAAATCGATAAAAAAAATTTAAGAAACAAAATTATAACCTCAAAATCAGTTTTGGCGCCAAATTTCACAAAAATGAACTCCTCAATATAATTTTTAAAAGATCTTATAATTTTCTAACCTAAAAATATTCAATAATTTCAATAAAATCAAGTGTTTTAATGAAAAAAATCAAACCTTTCAGCTGAAATTAAAATTTAATAAAACTTTTAAATAAAATTCTAAAATTAAATTAAATTTCAGGTTAAATTTCGATAATGTAAAAGATCAAATTATAACCTCAAACAAACTTCTTTTTAAAAGTATAAAATTGCCCACCTCGGTAAGTTGACTCAAATTTAAATACCCAACTCGGTAAAAATTCTAAAATTAAATGAAATTTTTTAATTTCAGATATAATTTCGAGAAAATTTAAATAAAATTTGAGAAACAAAAGTAATATAAAAAATTAAAGACAACAAAAAGCGCTTTCATCTTTAACTTTACCTCTTCAGCCCTTTTCAACACGTATTTTTCTACTACTGTCATGCCTTCACTTTCGATTACTATTGCATATAATTACCATAAATAGTGTCATGACAAACAAACGTTCGATTGTCGATCCCGTCGTCGTCAGCAGCAGCAGCAGAATCGCAGCAAGGCAATGTCTGGCGCTATTCGTTATTTATAAGAAGTCGTTAAACTTGAGAGTTTGATTTCTTTTTTTTATTATTTTTCTGCACAGTCCTTCGCGTACAATGACATCGTCTACCTTGCGATGCGCTTTTCAAACGTATAATTAAAGCTGCTTTTTTTCGTGAATCGGATGAACACAAAAAGACGTGCCTCGATTGAAATTCACGATTATTTTATTGTGTATTTCTCGCTCTTCTATGGAGTTTGACTTTTGTTTCTTAAAGTTTCAATTGTCTCCGAATCACACTTTTTTTAATAGGCATTTAAACAAGTTCATGCCTTATTATTTTATTTTTTTTAATAGTCATTTTTCACACAGTTACATTTTTTTTCTTGCATTAAAAAGCAAACACCTGTCGTTCTAAATAACGAAAAAAAAAATGCAAATTTTTTTTTGCACTTTCACACTTTTTATTTTTCTTCTTCGATCGATTCCATCATTAATCAATTACGACATCGATCAAAGTGATGTCCCTCGCTGTCATCAAAAAAAATTTTTTTTTTTTCGTACAACGGGCGATGAACTGAAGTTACTTTGCTGCACATGTCAGCATCAAGTCGTCGTCATCACGCAAAGGAATGGAATTTCGTGTCACATTTTCATCCAATTTATATTTTTTTATGAATTAAAATTATATTTAAATTAATTTTTTTGCTTTTGCGAGCAATAAATTCACATCAGCGAAACACGTTTCATGCATTTCGGAAGCATTTTTCACTCATCTTCTACTTTCGTCGCAGGTAACGAGCAATAAATGTGTTTTTTCGGGTCACACTGAAATGTACCAATTAATTATATTTTTCATGTTTCATTTTGTTTATGCGCTTTTTGTGGGCTTTCTTCGTTTTCGGATGATAAGAAACAAAAAAAAGGTGAAAGAACCAAAAGGGCTTCGTGACGTTTGGTAATTAAATCACAAGAAAGTGTGAAATGTCTCGTTATGATATTGGAAATTCTTGCATTTTTTGGCTGCAGGAGACAAGTAAGAAAAAAAGTTATGATGAGGATGATGTAACTTGAATTGATGAGGTAAGTACAGTTTTTGCATATTTTAATGATTAACGAGAAGAAATGAAGTGAAATTTTTATTAAAAATTAATAATTTTTACTTGCTTTTTTTAATTTTGGATTTTAATGAGGATTTATATTTTTTTTTTAATTAAAATATTTTTTAAAATTTTATTTTTAATTTTAAAAAAATTATTTTTGCTGAAAAATAAAAATAAATTAAATTAAAAATATTTTTAAAAAATTAAAAAAAAAAAAACAAATTTTCGTTAAAAAAATTAAAATTAATTTAATTTAAATATTTTTATAATTTTTTAATATATTCTCCATTAATAAAATTAATTTTTTTTAACTTTTAAAAATTTATTTTTAAATTAAAAAAAAAATAAGTCAAAAATTTGAAATAAATTTAATTAAAAATATTTAATAATTTTTTAAATGATTTTTTAATTTAATTATTTTTTTTTATTTTTTAAAATTAATTTAATTAATTTAATTTAAAAATTTGAAATAATTTTAAATTAAAAATTTAATTTTAATTTATTTTTTTAAATATTTAAAAATTATTAAAAATTTTTTTTTTTAATTTTTAAAATTTTATTTTATTCTTTATAAATTTTTATTTATTCAATAATTTTTTGCTTTATAATATTTTTTTTATAATTTATTTGCATTTTTACATAAAATCTTCAAAATAATTATTTTTGTAAAATTATATTTTTTTTTATTAAATTTCAATAATATTTTATTCATGAATTAAAATTTAATTCAAATTAAAATAATATTTTTTTTAAATTTAATAAAACAAATTTAGAAAATTAAAAATTTTTGCTTTTTCAATATTTTCATAATTTTTTAAAAAAATATTTTTAATATTATTTTTTTAAGTAAAATTTTAATTAAATTTATTTATATACTATTAACTTAAATTTCATAAATGAAAAATTATTAAAATAAAAAAAAATGTAAAAAAATTTTTTTGCACTAAAATTTTTAAAAATCAATTAATTCTTACCTTCTTTCAGCAATCACGTGTCGTCGCAATGTCTCACCTGTTTTCCAACCTCACAATGATTGACTTTCATTTCCTTACTTCACTTTCAATTAAAATTCATCACTTAACAAAAACCGTCAAATATGTCAAGAAATTATTCGCTCAAATTATTTCAACATCGTTCCCTTTGTGTGAGTCAAAAAAACCGCATAGCTGCTTGTTCACTTTTGCGTCATCGATCAGGAAATTCTAGCTAACAAGAATCACTTTCGCACAAATCGAAAGCAAGTTGCTTGAAAGTTGAGCTCTCGTCGCAAGGAGACCACGTGTTGTTAAAACCGATTGCGGTTATGTCTGATTGTTTCTCTTTTTTTTTTGTTTGTCGTATTTGTAGGTATTCTCCGAATTGCGCGTAAATTATCACTCACTCGAACAATAATAATTGAATTGGTCGCCGAAAATAAAAAAAAGAAAACTTCGTGCAACGTCTTTCGATGCTCATTGAACCATTTAAAATCAAATTACAATTCGCACAATCAAAAGCGGAACAATCAAAAAATATTTCGATTTTTTTTTTCGGGTGAAACAAAAATTATTATTTCAAAAAAAGAAGTAAATATTATTGCGAAATCGGATACAAATGCAATTATATTTATTGAGATGATGATAGTCTGTTTATATCCAATGGGCTATTAAAACCGCAAAAAAACAACGCTGGATACTGATATGATATGAGTAAGTGTTCAATTATAAAGGTACAAAAAAGTGTAACTGAAAATTGGAAGAGGGCAATAAATTTTGTTCGCTGCCTTCGAATGCGATTTTAATGTGAAATGCGACGAAATTGAATTTTTATCGGATTTCACGCCCCACGAAAATCACGAAGTTTATTAATTTGTTTATCCTAATTTTTGATTTTTTTTTATTAATAATTTATTGCAATTTTTTAAATTTTAATTTGGGTCAATTTAACAGTTTTTGACTCAATTCAGCGCATATTCAGCAAATTTCAAAAGATTTTTATTTCAATTCAGCGCGTTTGAAAAAATCATAAAACGAATTAAAAATAATTTTAATTGTAATTCAGCTGCTAAAATTTGAACTTAAACTCAATTCAGCGGATATTCAGCAAATTTCAAAAATAATTTATTTCAATTCATCAAATTTAAAAAAAACTTTAAACGACTTGAAACTAACTTTTAGAGCAATTCAGCTAATAAGATTTGAATTTAAACTCAATTCAGCAGATATTCAGCAAATTTCAGAAAATATTCAGCAAGAGTTTTTTTTAACTTTATTGAGGATTATCTCCTAATTTACTATTCAGCAATAAATTTACATTCGAGTCAAATCAGATCAGATCAGATCAAAAAAAACAAATAAACCAACAAAGCAACAACAAGATCATTACAACTTCGTCTCGTAGAATCAACAATGAAATGCGTGTTGACATAATTAAGAGACACTTGTCGTAAATTTTTTTTCTGTTCATTCCTTCGTTGTCCTGTCTCCTCGCACAATGTGATGCCTTCATCGCCACACAAAAGAAAAATATAATTTATTCCGTCACATGCATAAAAATGCATCAAAAAAAAAGTATCAATGCAAGAAAAAAAACTGAAGAAGAAAAAAAACTTCAAGTGATGGTTTTGTTCACTCTTGACAATCTCATGAGCACGATGAGTTTCAAAAGTAAGGAAAAAAAAGACATTGTCATGCGATCGATCATTTTGTTCCTTCTCCTTGTTTCTCGTGTTTTTGTCTTGTTGTTTTTTCTGTTGAATAAATGTTTCCTGATGCGCGCCTCCCCGAAGATGATTTTTCAGAAAGCTACTGTTTTTGTTTTGTTTCGTCCCGAGGAATAAAATTGTATAAGAGTTAAATAACAATTTGTATTATTTGACAAAACAAAAAGAAAATGAAACGAGAAGTTATTAGAAGATGTGTGTAAAGAAATAATCATAACATGAATAGATTTTGAAATAAAGGCTTTAGTTGAAACTTTTCGTATGAGTAGAGTAAGTGCATTTTGTTATTTTAAAAGATTTTTTTGAATTTTGAGTTATTTTCAGCAGCTTTGAGTTTGATTTAAAAGAATTTCAGTCATTTTTAGATTTTTTAAATATTTTATGCCAATTCAGCGGATATTCAGCAACTTTAAGAACAACTCAAGAGATATTCAGAAGCTTTCAAATCAATTCAGCGGATATTCAGCAACTTTAAGAACAACTCAAGAGATATTCAGAAGCTTTCAAATCAATTCAGCGGATATTCAGCAAATTTTAAAATAACTCAAGAGATATTCAGAAGCTTTTAAATCTATTCAGCGGATATTCAGCAACTTTTAAAATAACTCAAGAGATATTCAGAAGCTTTTAAATCTATTCAGCGGATATTCAGCAACTTTCAAATCAATTCAACGAATATTCAGCAACTTTAAAAACAACTCAAGAGATATTCAGAAGCTTTCAAATCAATTCAGCGGATATTCAGCAACTTTCAGAACAACTTAAGAGATATTCAGAAGTTTTAAAATCAATTCAGCGGATATTCAGCAACTTTCAGAACAACTCAAGAGATATTCAGAAGTTTTAAAATCAATTCAGCGGATATTCAGCAACTTTAAGAACAACTCAAGAGATATTCAGAAGCTTTCAAATCAATTCAGCAGATATTCAGCAACTTTAAGAACAACTCAAGAGATATTCAGAAGCTTTCAAATCAATTCAGCAGATATTCAGCAACTCCTTTAATACAAATTTTCCTCTACAAATCACTGACAGACATAATTTTGACACAAAAACTCAACTTTTTCATCCCAAAACTCTTTAAAACAATCCGCTTATAGCACTAAAAACAACACAAGCTAACACTTGATGCCAATCAGTTGATTAAAATATATGCATAAACTGCTCTAAGGTGTAAAATAATATAGATTATATTGATAACTGCACTGCAATATATTGCAAATCGATAGCATGTGCCTCATCTACGTTTTAACTAAAAAAAAAAAAAAAACTAAATATGTTTACATATCTCTTTCACAGTTAGTGTAATTTAAAGACTTTGAAATCGTTTAAAAGATTTACATCGATGAATTTGTGGCGCCAATCTAGCATTCGATGATAACTGTCGTAAATTCCTCGAACTAAAAAAAACTTAAAAAAAAACGCAAAAAAATTTGTCGAGTCAGAAATCATCAAGTTCAATGATTTCAACAATGCAAGTCAATGTGCATCAATTCCGAAAGAAAAATTAAACTTCTGTCAAATTTTTAGTTAGATCTGAGATAACTAGCTGGATAGTTAACAAGACAATAATAATTGAAGTTCATGAGAAAAATGTTTAAAATTCTATTAGTCATGCATTTTATATTAAAATAATTTATCAGTAATCGATCTATGAAGTTGCACCAAGTCATCCAAAAAGTGCACAGAGTTTCTTTCATCAAACCTCAACTAATAAACAAACTTCAGTCACTCAGTAAAAAAAATGAGTTCCTTTCTCATTCTCTTCTTTTTCTCTTTGATAACGCTCAACATTTTCTCTCAACGATGCATTTTACGGTTAAAACTACTCTCGATCGCTCTCTGTTTTGCTTTTTTCTACCATACAGCCGACGTTTTGTACGGTAAAAATTTACATGAAGCCGGCTATGGGTACGATACTCGCGATCAGAGTAGTAATAAAAAAGTTTTAAAGCAAAATTTAAATAAAACAAGCGGCACGATATTCACGTTTTCAGTTCATTCTGGAACGGCATGCTGAAATAGCGATATTTTTCGTTCAAAAATTAAAAAAAAAATATTTTTTGTTGACGAATTATATTTTTGTTAAAAAAAAAATAAACAATTTTTTTATTAATTGACGTGAATAAAATCAAAAAAAATTTTATAATTTTTTTTTGATTGATCAGTGAAAATTTAAAAAAAAAATAAAAATTAATAATAAATGATAATAAATTAAATAATAAACATAATAAAAAAATTATATAAAATATAAAAAAATTATAAAAAACATAAATTTAAAAAAATAAACAAGAAAAAAAATAGACGCCGTTTAATAGGCATGAAACCACAATAATAATAAGAGTGAATTAAGTAAGTGAAGTGTTAATGAATTATGAGACATGCGGAATTATTATTAAAATATATAATGTAAGTTGTTCCAAATCCAGTTTTTATTGATCATACATAAATAAATAATATTTTTAATCATTTGATACACACCTCTTTAAGAGTAAAATGTTTGCAGAAATTACACAAAAATCAAGTGTGAGACTCTCTTATAAAATTTTGCGTCAGTGAAAGTATTTATTTATTTTTTAAAATTATTTTCATTATTATGAATGTGTCTAAAATTAAAATTTTTTTTTGTTTATTTTTTTATTTAATTTATTTTTTAAATAATAAAAATATTTATTTTAATTTAATTTAAAAAAAAATAAAAGAAAAATTCTAAATTTAATTTAAATTCAATCAAATGCTCAACTAAAAACGAACACGAATGAAAAAAAAAATGCTGACAGTGATCTTTTGTTTCTATGCCCGGTTTGTGTTTTGTAAACAGTTTAAAGTATTATTTTATTATTAATAATGTGAATATAATAGAAAAGTATAAATAAAAAGGAAAGATGTCTTTTTCTGGAGTACAAAGTTTTGTCAGACGTCAATCATGTCGACAACCATTATAAAGTAAATAAAAAGGAAACATCTCTTTTGATGTGATCTGCATTTTGTGGAGTGAGATAACTTTTTTTTTTATTTTTCTGAAAAAAAAGTTTTTTTTAACAGTTATGTTGAATTTTTTGCATATTAAATTTCAACATTGAATATTGAAAAATATAATTTTTTCATTTTTTTTTAAATAAAAAAATAAAATTTTATTTTTATTTAATTTAAATTAATTTTGTTTGCATTCGATAAATTAAAAAAAAAAATATTTAAAAAAAAAATATTTTATAAGAAAAGTGAGTTTTAATAAAAAATGCAAAAATTTGAAGAAGTAAGAAAAATATTTTTTTAAAATAAAAATTTATAAAAAAAAAGTTTTAATTTTACAAAAAAAAATAAAAATTAAATTTAAAAGAATTTTTTTTTTTAATTTTTATTTTTTTTAATGAATGAGAAAGTTTTTTATTTATAAGAAAAATAATAATTTCTTTGTGGTTTTTTTTAAATAAATAATTTTGAATTAAAATTGTGAAATATAATAAATTTTTATTTATTATTTATTTAATAATTTTTATTCATTTTAATAATTTTTCAACTAAAAAAATCGAATTATTTTATAACTTTTTATAAAAATTTTAAATTATTTAATTTTTTTATTATAATATTTAATTAAAAATTTAATTTGAAAATTTCATTTATTAATATTAAAAGAAAATGTTTAGTGTCAAATACAATTATTAATTTTTTAATAAAAAAAATATTTTTTAAAAATTATTAATTTCTTTTTTTAATAATTGAAATTTTCAATTAAAAAGGTAAGATAATATGTATTTTAATAAAAAAAAATTAAATAATTATAAAACTAAAAAAAAAATATTTATTAAAATAAAATTATTAAAAATAAAATTTTATTTATTAAACAAAAATTAAAAAAAATATTAAATTATTTTAAAAAAAACAATTTAATTTAAAATTATCTAAAATTCTTACAAAAAAAATAAAGTGAACGACCTTTTTCCAAAACAACAACAAAAAACGAAGCACCAAAAGCAGTTCCTTAACGGAATTTAATTTAAGTAGTTGTAATATCAATTATCTCCATAAATGGCCCAAAACAAACAAAGGCACTGAAACCTTTTATATAATACCTTAAATACAATGTCTCGTGAAGAAACTGCCGATGGACAGAAAAAAATGTAATTGCCATCTTTCAAAAAAATAAAAATTTTCAGTACAATTCGAACGATAATTTTTGATGAGATGAGCAAACAAATGAAAAATTAACGACCGAGTTCAATAATAATTAGCACGTATCGTTCTTTCACAGTTCATGATATATGTTTTCATTTATAAGTAATAATTATTTTTTTTCTGTTTCGAGACAGACAAGAAAAAAGAAAATAAAAATGCAAATAAATATCAATTTAAAAAAAAAATTAGTGCATCATCAATAATAAATAAAAAAAACAGCTGAAAAAAATAATTATTATGGAGTTCAATGGTAAAACAAAAAAAAAAGTTATAAAAAAATAATTGCAATTTTTTAAAGTTTTTTTTAAATTTTTTTTTATGAAAAAAACAAGTTCCAACAATATAACAATCAAAGTGCATCAAATATTTTATATCCATAATAATTGAAAATAATTCCGCAATTCCTTATATATCGCAATAAACTTGATTGAATTTTTCCTTTTCAATCAACTCATCTTTACCATGTTAAGAGCGAGAATGTATTTGAATCTTTGTTGAGAATCATCTCATCATCATCAACAACAAAACAACGCACTATGGCAATCAACTTTGATTCGCATCACTTGTTTCATTATACGATCACTTTTACCTTGATTTTTCATAATTTTGTATCTTGCTTGTGTGTTCTGAATTTCTGATGGATCATTTTCTATTTCTGGAATGCATTTAGAGAGAATAAATGAACTGACTTCCTAAACAGTGGCGTACTTAATTTTTTTTCATGGTCTATTTATTCTGAAAAAAAATTATTTTTTTTGCTTGGTTTGGATTAACTGAAAAAAAAATTATTTAAAAATATTAAATTAATTAATTAATTCAAATAAAAATTAAATTATAAAAATTTTATTTAAAATTTTTAAAAATTAAATTAAATTTTTTTTAATTTAATTTTTTAATTTTTTTAATTGGTTAATTTTTAAATTAATTATTTTTTTTAAATTGCTTTAATTTATTTTTTTTAATTTAATTTTAATTGTTTTAAAAAGTCATTTAATTTTTAATCTTTTTTTCAATTTAATTTATTTTTTTTAATTTAAATTTTTTTTTAACTGATTAAAAAATTTTTTTTTTAACTTTTATTTAAAATTTTAGTTTTTAATAATTAAATTAAATTTATTTTTTAAAATTTTAACTGATAAAAAAATTAAATTTAATTAAAAATTAATTTAATTATTTTTTTAAATTTAATTTTTAATTTTTAAATAATTAATTTAATTTAATTAATTTTTAATTTATAAATTAAATTATTTTTTTTAAATTAAATTTTAAATTTTATTGTTAACTGATTTAAAAATAAAATTTAATTTTAAAAATTTTATTTATAATTTTAATGTTTAAAAATTAATAAAAATTTATTTTTAAGAATTTTTTTTAAATTTTTCTCTTCAAAATTTTTGAAGTCTTAAAATGCATCCGCTACTGCCCCGCTATAAAATTGCAAAAAATGAAGAATAATAGAAAAATTGAATCCCGTATTACGCAATCTTCAAGTCTCAAGATGATGAGATGATTTATTTACTTCTCGGCAACAATGAATGATAAAGAAAGAAAGAAAAAATTATTAAGCAAAAAAAAAATTATAATCAACATTCTTTCGCTTTCATTTTTCTACTTAACATTTTAATAAGAATAAAGAGATCTTAAAATACCAGTAGCAAAGTGCTCGCAGCACGGTTTCTCGCTCTTTTCTGTATTAGTGATCAATTTTTTTTTTCGTGTTACTCTTTGTTGCTCGTTATTATTCTTCGATATCGATGTGCGTTGTTGTTGTTGTTTTTTTTTTGTGAGCAACAAACAAATAAGAACAAAAAATCGTAAACATATGCAAAATATCATTTCAGTGTGTTTAGTTTTTAAGTTAACATATATGAGAAAAGACGCGAAACTGGTTATTTATTTTTTAAATTGTATTGTTTTTGTGTGATTTTTTCTCTGTTTTTAATTTTATAACAAAGGAAAAGATGTTTAAAGGAAATTACAAGATTTTTAGCCTTGAGAAGGGTTTTTATGGATTAAAAATGCATGAAAATGATTTAAAAGCTAATTTTTGGTTGAGTTGTTTTTTGTAATATTTTATACAGTTTTTGAAATATTGATCGTAACCTATCATTAAATGATAATTTTTATTTATTTATTCTTTTGAAGTTATTTCGTTTTGTTTTTTTTTTGAATTAGTGAGATGGCGATTTTCAAATTTTAATTCTTTTATTCAATTTTTAAATATTTTTTTTTTTGATGAAAATTAATTTTTTTTTTAAAATAATTTAATCTTTTATTAATTTTTTAATTAAATTTAAAAAAAAATTGGTAATTTTTAAAAATTTTATATTTTTGAATTTTCTCTTATTAAAAAAGTAATGTAAAAAAAAATTTTTAATAAAAAATTAAAAAAAAAAAATTTTAATAAAAAATTAAAAAAATAATTTTTTTTTTTCAATTAAAAATTAATGAAAAGAAATAAATATTAAAAATTTATTTAAATTTATTTTTTTAAATTATTTAAAAAAATAAAATTTAAAAAATTAAATTAAAATATTTAATCACTTAAAAATTAAAATTTTATTTTTTTAAATAAAAAAAAAATATTTTTTTGTCAAATTAAGTTCAAAACTAATAAAAAATATTTTTTAATTTTTAAAAAATGTTTAAAAATAAACTTTTTCTTAATTAATAAAAATTTATAAAAAAAATTAAAAAAAAAAATTTTTTCAATTAAAAATTAATAAAAAGAAATAAATATTAAAAATTTATTTTTTTAAATTAAAAAAATTAAATTTAAAAAAATTAAAAAATATTATTTTAAAAATAAATTAATCACTTAAAAATTTAAATTTAATTTTTTTAATAAAATAAAAAAAAAATTTTTTTCAAATTTATTATTAAAATTAAGTTCAAAACTAATAAAAAATATTTTTTTATTTTGTAAAAAATGTTTAAAATTAAGGAAAACATTATTCTTATGAAAATTTCAAAAAATTAACGATCAAACGCATTTAACAATCTGAGAAATTTCATATTAAATTTGATTATCCAATTTTTGAGCTGTAAAAAAGTCTAATTTTTTATTAAAATTAAAAAATAATCAAATTAAAATTAAAATTAATTTTATTTTACAAAAGTTAAAAAAAAAAATTAATTTAAAATTTAAACTAAAATAAAAATTAAAAATTTTAATTAAAGTAAAATAAAATAAATAAAAAATATTAATTGATAAAAAATAAAAAATTAATTTAATTGATTTTTAAATAAATTAATTTTTAAATTAAATAAATTTTTAATTAATTAAATTAATTAAAAAAATAATAAAAATTAATTAATTAAAAATAATTTATTAATTAATGCTTAAAAAATTTAATAAAAATTCCCTTTTAAAGCCAATTCCTTGAAAAAACTTCAAAAGAATTTTTTCAAACATTTTCTCAATAAAATTGCTCATTAAACTGCCTATTTAATGATTTATTTCTACAAACGCAAAAATATTCATTCAAATTAGATCAATTTTCAACATAAATGTGGTTAATTATTCACCTTGAAATTCAGCTTGGCTTATGTTATAATTGCAAATAATAATACTGATAATCTCTCACCTTCCAGCGCACAAACGGGTGTCTAATTCGCACAAATCGAGTGCGAGAAAGAGAGAGAGATTAACAAACAAGTTAATGTTGATCTCAAAAGTAGCAAATCTTTCTACGGCATGTGTTACTTTAGAAAATATCATTTTTTTTTTACGCATATTGTTTTCGCATGCAAAGCAACTTGTGAGGTTTTTCTGTGGCTTGACACCTGTGTGATGTAAGAAGAGAGATATTGTAAAGCCAAACTATCACCGTAAATCAGGGCCGCTAAACTCTTGTTTTCGAACGAAGCAAACGGCGAAAAAAGCACTAAAAGTATCGTAAATTTGTAATTTCTTCCGTGAAATTTGCCACACAACTCTCCGCGGTAATTGAAATATCTCGTGCAAAATGTGCGTAAACAAAAATTAGTCATTCAAACGATATTTACTTACATGGCTAATGCATTTGTGGTAGCGAGACATGGCATGGCAGCTGTTTGAAAGACGAAAAAACCAAAATGAATGAAGAGAGTAACGCACTTTGAAAAAAAAAATGTAAAAAAAAAAGTTTTAAGTGCTTACCTTTGTAATTTATTTACGTTGCATTTGAATCCAGAACACTCACAAGCCTTGAAAACGACGCAGGTTCATGTGTGTTGTAGGCAAGAACTTTTCCAAGGCGACCAAAAACTGTTTTTATTTACAAAATAAAAAATGAGAAACAGAAATTCCTACGCATTTCATGTCGATTTGTAGCGAAAAAAAAATTTTTTTTTATTATCATTAAATAATGATGATTTTTTTCTTCCCCCTTTTTTGCTTGTCGGTGTGAAAGAACGAATGAAAGAGCAAAATCATAATAATTTAGAGCAATTTCAACAGAAAAATTGATGAAGCTCATTTACGTGGAACAAAGAAGTTTTTACCGACAATTTATTCGACTCAATAAATTTTTTTCATTTTTTTTTATTTTATTGCATTTGTTGCTCGGAAATAGTGCTCAGTAGGCAAAAATTTGAATGTTTATTGAAAATAATGAGTTTTTGTTTACAAACGCAAAATAAATGCACAACGATTTTTATAATTGTACGTGTCAGTTTAATTATTTATAAAAAAAAAACGTTTAAGTGGTGCTTCGTTCTGTGAATTTGTTGGGAAATTTTTAGTTGTAAAAAAAAATATTTTTTAGGTTAAATTTTAAATGGAAGGAAATTTTTAATATTTTAAATAAATTAATATTTAATATTTATAATATTTTTAAGATTTTATAAACTACATGAAATTTATAAAATTTTCGAGGATCTTCAAATTTTCGAAAATTTTTCTTGATGATCTTCAAATTTTCGAAAATGAATTTTTATTAAAAAAAAACATTTCAGAAATTTGAAGATATTTCAAATTAATTTTCGAAAATATTAAAGAATTAAATTTTGTAAAATTTTTAATATCTTTACATAGTTTATTTCAAAAAAATTAAAATTTTCGAAAATCATTCTTTAATATATTCGAAAATCTATTTCAAAAATTTTTCAAATTTTCAAAAAACATTTTTTATTCAATTTCTAAAGAAAATTTGATTTTTTTGTTTTTTTATTCCAAAAAAGAAACAAATTTTCGAAAAATCGAAGATTTTCTGAAATAACTTTCGAAAATGAAAAACTTTAGAAATCGAATTTCGAAAATATTCAAGAATAATTTTAGTAAAATTTTGTTAGAAGAATTTATTTATTCTGAATATATTAAAATTTTTAAAAATTATTCAAGAATTTTTTTTTTCAAAATAGATATCGAAAATTTTTAAGCTTTCTCTTTAAGCTTTTTAAGCTTTCTTTAAGATCTAAATTATTATTAAATTTATGAGATTTCGATGATTTTCAAAAAAAAAATGCGAAATATCGAATTTCGAAAATTTCTAAGTTTTCGAGAATTTTTTTTACATATTTATAATTTAAGAAAAATTAATCTCAAAGATCTTTGAATATTCTTGGAATATTCAAAATATGTTCTTTTATCAATCGAAGTTTTTCAAGAATATATTTTCGAAAATTTGTAGATCTTAAAGAAAAAATTTTCGAAAACTTTCTAAAATAACTTTCGATATCGAATTTCAAAAATTTGCAAATCTTCATTTCATTTAAAATCTCACTAAAATACCAAAACAAAAGAAAAATTGTTCGAAATTCATCCTTTTACCAACCTTTGAACTTAACAAGTTAACCCGTCAAAACTTTTCCCATTTAACTTTTAAACATAATCTTTAATCAGTACTTTTAAAACCTATTTTGTGACCCATAACCTGCCAAAAAAACATAATTTCAATTCGCCAAAACATTTACGAAGCATTTACAAAAACATTTCCAGCAAATTATCCTCATTATTTGGTTGTTATAGTTTCAGCTACAATAATTGGTCAACTCAAGACTCGCCATAAATAAGAGATAATCATATAATTGCAACATTATCTCCCTTTTTTGAAAACTTTTACCGATCTTTTGTACAATTTTTTTCTTTGTCTTTTAAGAGAAGCCCCTTAAACAAAACAAAAAGTGTACCGTTCACTAACAATTAGACAGATAATGCGAGAAAAAGGTATCACTCATATCGAATGATATTTTTTTAACTGTTATCATGACTGACTTTTACTTCGGACGTCATAAATGGATGTCAGTGCGAAAATTAACCAATTACACTTAAAATTTTTTTTTTAAGATAAATGATCTTGACGTGCGAAAAAAGTCACGTGACGCGATCGTAAAACCGTTTAATTAAGAATTTACACTTTTGCAGACACGAAACGAGTTTTAATCGATCTATTTTTCGTGTCTTTGAGATTTCCTTCGGTTTCTTATCAATCGCCATTCATTCACGGACTTTCTTCTCAACCGAGGCACGAGAAAAGTCAAGAAGTTGTGCCGTTTATCACATTTAACGGCACATAAATTACTCGAATGTCAATTTTGAAATGGGAGAAATGGTATTGAATTGATAAAGAATAGCTGCATTTATTTATTGAGTGCACCGAATGCAATTTAAGGCAAACTCGCAAAGCCACTGATAAAGTAGCTCCGTTACTAATGCCGCGAAATTTCACTTTCAATCTCTAATTTTGCGTTTCTTAATGAATTTAATCCGAGTAATTGATTAAAAAAAAACTTTTCTTTCGTTTCAGGCGCTGGCAGGACATCATAAAAAAGTGAAATGTTTTGAACAGCTACAACGGCAATAAATCACATCGATACGCGTTACACAACGCCTGACGCTTAACATTTGATTGACAGCTATAAAATATGTGAGTTACAAAAAAAAATCGGATCTGTAAGTGAAAAAAAAGTGCACGCGGAACAAATAAATGTTCGCATTGTGATGCAACCAACATTACAGAATTAATTCAATTATGTACAAACAAACGATGACAATCGACAAATAAAGAATGATTTTATTAAAAATAAATAAAATACGAAAAAGTTAACATCAACAACAAAAGTAAAGTGAGGTAATAATAAAAAAAAAATGCTCAAATATCAAGATTTTTTTTTTTATAAAAAAGTAAACTTACATAAGTGAAAAACATTTTGGACATTTTTTTCAACCAGTGTGGATAATAATCAGAAAAAGAGATATTTGTAAACGGATTCGAATTCTTTATAGTAAAATTTAATAAAATACATAAAATAATATTTGTTATCAAGCGCAGCAGGAGCCCAAAGTATATTAATGACACAAACAAACTGCCCAACCAGCGAATCACAAAAAAAAAATTTATAAATAATTTATAATAAATGAACGGAAAGTGAAGTGAACGAGACGCGACGCTTAACAAAACGCACACAAAAAAATGACAAATTTAAATAAAATAAAGGTAGTAGTGTTGGGAAGTCCGCGAGTCGGGAAATCAGGTAAGTTGTACATTAAAAATAAAAAAAAAATATAAAAAAAGAAAAAGAGATTTTTGTCAAAGTTTAATCTTTTTTGTTGTTTGCATTTATTGTGAAAAGTTCATGTTTCGCAATTTCTGAATTCTCGTAAAATAAAATAAAAATATTTAAAAAAAATTAAATCAAAAAATGAAATAATTTAATTAAAATTCTATTTAATTTATTTTTATTTAATTAAAATAAAATTTTAAAAAATAAATCTTATAATTAAAAAAATTAATCAACTAAAAATTATTAAATTAAAAAATTATTTTATGCTAAAAGTTGCATGAGAAAAAAATATTTTAAAATTCAAATTCAAAGAATAAAATAATTTTATTAAAATTCTATTTAAAAATTAATAAAAATAAATTTAGGAAAATTAAAAAAAAACTAAAAAATTTTCAAACTCAAAAAATTAAATAATTTAATTAAAACTCTATTAAAAATTTTAATAAAATTAAAAAAAAATTAAAATATTAATTTAAAACAATTTTAAAATTTAATTAAAAATAAAAAAAAAAAAAAAAAAAAACAATTAAAAAATTATAACTAAAAAATCAATTAACTAAAAATTATTTAATTAAAAAATTTTTAAATAAAAAAATTACTTAAGTTTCAAAATTTTAATTTATTTTTTTAGATGCGAATTTATGACTTTTTTCATTAATTTGTGATATTTTTAGGAGTAAAAGAAAGCTCAAGTATTGTAACGTTCAAGCTCATGACGAATATTGGTGTACCAAAGACCTTCATGTAGAACCCATTTCGAAGCCTATTTTCTAAAGCAAAATGAATCTATAACTTTATCTCTTGTTTTCTATGTAACAAAATTTCTTTCAAATGGAAGGACTCAAAAAGATCTAACCAAACGAAAACCAGAATCATAAAGTATCTTTCAGAAGACTTGGCATATCAATATTTTACAAACTATGAAAAAGTTTATTTCAACAATGAAGCAGAACTAAACATGAAATAAAAAAGTCATACAATTTTTGTTTAAACAAAATTTTATAGAGATCGTATGTTCAACTCACAGAGGTCAAATAAGTTTGTTCAGCTGACCTTACTGACGATGTCAATGATAGTATGAGGATTTATTAGAGCAGATCCAACTATTGATCCTATTTAAAAATTTAGCTTCAATTGAAAAAGCAAGGACAATAATGACTAAATGAAAAGAAAGTCTTAATTAGAACATCTTAAGATTTAAATTAATTCAAGCAATTGTAGAAAAAACGAGAAAGATTAATAAAGCTATTCAGAGCTCATCGAAACTCTTGGCATATAAAAATTTCAGAAATAAAAAAATTCTAAAATCGTTCTAAAAATATAGACCGAAAAATTATATCCTTGAAATAGCGGAGATTACTTTAAACAATTATATGAAAAAAATTGAGAATAATTTTTCTCTTAACAAAAAATTTCTTTCGTAACTTGTTCTGCGAAACACTCGTTTTTTACAACGACATACCAAAACGCAACGCCAACTCCCACATAAAACCGTGTTAGCCATGTCGCAGTTATTGTCGCGGATTAATTGAAATCTTAGCAATTATTTAATACAAATAATGCAATAATGAGATGCGATGCGATGAAAAGATATCCGTATAAATAAATGTTCGTCGCATCGCGCGCACACGCAGATTATGCAAGCCAGATAAGATTTTTTTTACGCAATGTTATTTTTTTCTGCTTCGGAGCGCGTGATAAGTGTGTTAAAATGTCTCTACGTGTTGTCATACTTTAGAAGAAGATTGTTTTTTCGGAGGAGACCTTTCTCATAAACGACGACGGAGGAAAGAAAAAACTGCATACTGTGATAAAAATGTCAAGTAGTTTAAAGAGACAAATAGGAAACTGTCTGATACGATGTTCGTCTATTAATCAGATGCAACTGCAAGCTAACAAGCGAGTGAACATTCCTTCAGCGCGATGCTCGATGAAAAATTGAATGTAATTAACGAACTTTATCATCTTGTTGATCATCATCATCATCATAATCGTAGTTGTAACATATAGAAGTAGAAGAAGAAGATGTTAAGATGTTTGTGAGTGAAAGTGTTTGTTTATCTCACACATGTGCCCATTTTGACGTCATCTAGTTACATACTTACTACTTCTGAGAAAAATGATGATGAGACAATACGTTGCGTAAGGATCTCCTCCCCCGGATAAATATTTGTTGTCTCAACGACGACGACGCGACATCCATTAAAAATGCATTTCAGGGGCGTAAGTGCTTGTAATTCATTTTTTTGGCAATACGAAACACTTTAAACGATTTATTAATGCTTATTGACAAGTAATTACAACATTTCTCACTTGATACCTCGTTAATCGTTAATTATTGATATCATAAATCTCGTGCGGGAGCGCAATAACTGCATGTACAAATCACATTTGATCAAATTAAAATGCAAATGAAATTGTCAAACAGGTGCAATTTATGACCTTTTTTATCGTAATAATTTTTTTTCAAGCCATCGACTGTCTTACGCAGCTTTTATTATGAGAGGCTTAAGGAATGTAATCTCTTTTCGCACTTCAATTTTTTTTTTATTAAATTCGTAAAAACGCATATGGAAGAAACAACGAAGCAACGAAGAATGAAATATAAATTTTTATAGGCCACCCGGAATTTAATTGGATTTTATTTTGATAACACCTTGCGGTTTCTTAATGCCCTTCGAAAAGGAAAGCGTGCAAAAAATCGAGTAAAAGTCGCGATAACACATTTTATTAATCGATTTTGATAAGTAAATCCCCAAAATTGAATATTTCACAGTCGTCACACAAAATTGTTGACAGCTCGAAGAAAAAAACTTAATTTTTACGGAAAAAAAAAGTTTTTTTCTCCAACCACATGTTGGTTTCGTTGTAAATGTTTGTTTATGTTCAAATGTCAAAGAATTGTTTACACATAATTAATAACGCCGCGATTGTAGCCGGTTGCCATTATTATGAAATTGTACAAAAAACACGCTACCACAAATGCGACGCTATTGTAAGAGGATGCTGACACCGCCAGCATAGTGCATTGATGAAAATGAAAGTGATTGTTAACAAAGCTGAAATGAGTGAGCAGTTTGGCTTAGATAAATGCGTGAGTAATGATATACTTTTTATCCGTAAGCCAGCTTTGTTAACATTGTAAGAAGCTTGAAATTATGACGGTACTGGATGATTTATTTTCGTTGATTACAAAATTTGCATGGAATGTGAAGGAATTGTGTTGTTATCATTAGTTTGAAAAGTACAGGGCGTTCAATTCAAAAGTGCTGAAGAGTTAAAAAGATCAAATATTTTTGAGAAATTTTATTCTACAAATCATAAAGGGCTTAAGTTTAAACTTTAAACAATATTTTATACAAATTTTGATATTTTTACATTTTTTTTTGTTATTAAAAATTTTAACATTTCAGAATCCATCGATTTTGGAAGAAGAAGTAAAAGACATAACTTTCTGCGAATAAGAAGCTCAAACCAATTATAATTCGATCTTATATTAATTCTTACTTCAGCCTATGATGATTTGGATCCAAAGAGAAGTTTTTTATAATGGCTTACGAAAGGAAAAGAACTTCCAACGTGATGTATCAATCAAATGGTTTTAAAAATATTACAAAATAAGAAACCTCAAACTTTCGTCTTGATCATATCATCCTGCCATCCAGATAAACTCAACTAAAAATGAAGTTAACCTTAATATTACAGATCTTTAAGAGCCTTGAACAATATTACCTAATGATTTTTTTTGAAAAAATTGCCCTATGAACAATTTGATTTAGATTTTTACGCTAAACGTCACAAAAATTAAGAAAAAACTTAAGCCAACGAAGAAACATGTAATTTTATTCTTCTAGGTGAGGATGAGAACTAGAATTAATTTGAGTACTTGATTTAATTTTTTTTTTTATAAATAAGGTAAAATTTAAGAAAGACAAATTTTGACTTTAGAAAAATTAATTTTTGTCCTATGATCATGTGGCATCTATATCATCCCCCATTTTTTTTGTCCAAGCCTGATGCTAAAAATTGTCGAACTAAAAGTTAAATTTAATTGTGAATCCAATCCAAAGTACAAAAACCAAATACTTATAAGACTTCTTATGAATTATTCGATGAAGCGAATATTTGAAAACTTTGAATTTCCTTTAAAAGAATATGAAGCTGTAAAAAAAATTTTGAAGTTTATCATCCTTATTAGAATCAAAAAAAAAATATATAAAAATGAATATGAATAAGAATAAATTTAATATTTTAATTTTTTGTCCCATGAGGATTTTCACGAGGGGGGGGGGAAATAAAAAAATAAATATTTTTGAATTTTTTGTTAGTGATTTTTTAACGTTTTTAGACTAAAATTGATTCTTAATAAAAAGAATAAAATTTGAATCCAATCCAAAGTACAAAAACCAAATACAAAATCTATCAACTTCTTTAAAAACTTTAAAAAAAATCACGTGATTTAGAAATTTTACTATAAAATAATGAAGCTAATTATTTACAGTAAAACTTATTAGATTTTAGAAGAAATTTTTCCCCCTGAAAAAAAAAAAATACTTAAAAAAATCGAATACTGAATAATTTTGAAAATTTATGATATTAATTCAATAAGATTTGGAGAAACAAATAGATCAAACTCGGATCTAACTAAACTAAATACGAAGTACCCAAAAACGCATGAAGATTTATGACACGAAACCCCCTGTAGTTAAAACAACACCCCATCGCCTATTAACCAAACCCAAGAACCTCATTCGCCTAATTGTAATTCATCCTGTCGTCTTACAGGTGCGTCTTGCACAACATGACGATGATGTACAAATCCATAATTCTTACCACACCAAAAAACATTGATACTATCGCAGCATAAAAACAACGCTGAAAAGAAGAAAAAAATTGTTTAATTTGAAATATTTACAATAATATGCAGTAAATAACCGCGCGCAACTATAACTACTAATGTCATTTATCTTTTCTATTTATTTTATTCACGAAACGTATCAAAGACAACTATTCAATTCACATGATCATTATATTTTATCAAACGTTATTACTACATACATTTTGTATATATTTATTTATTTATTTCCATACACTATTTTTTTCTACTTTTTTTTTACTCCATAACTTTTGTGTAGGCGTCAAAACATAAACACAACAAGTCGTCAAGTTGTTTACTGATGATTTACCGATTAAAATTATGTTTACAATGTTTCTTTGATGAACAATCACTGACTTGACTTTAGCTTTAAACTTTGAAGTTTCACAAAAAAAAACTCTAATTGAATTATGTTGCGCTTTATTATGTATCGGTTTTTGGAGTGCATTGTCAATAAAGTAATAATAATGTGTTCCGTAACATTTAAATTATACTATTGAGCAATTGTAACAACGAAACCCTTTCTGTGCTGACCCATGCAAGTCAATGCGCGATAAAACTCGAATTTATTGTAATGTAATAATGTTGTTCTTTGCCAAATTTACGATTATCTTTGCATAGATTGTGATGCAAGACAGGTTGGCAATATCAAAAAGTAATAAAAAAATAAAGGAAAATGACGATAGGAGTGAAAGTTTTTCGAATTTGATTGTTTTTGAATACTTTTTAAAACGAAAACTTGATATAATAATCATAAAAAAAGAAAAGAACAAATCTTATGCAATTGCCCGACCTTTGCATTGTCTTTTTCTTCTTTCATATTTTTTTTTTAATAAGATTCGTGCAAATTTTTTTTTATTATTGAAAGGCGATCAGAAGAGATCTTAGCCGTTGGCACACTCTGTACCAAACTCATATATTTATTCGAAAATTAAAGCCATAAATATTAAAGATGATGATAATAATGATGAATTTCTTCTCTTCACAAATTCATCATTATAACATGTTTTTTCGAAGGCAATTTCATAATCGGGCCGAAAACAATAAACTTCTTAATTTTTTTGAAACTTTCCTTTAGTAAAATATTTTTTTTTTTTTTAAATAATGATGAATAAAAAAAAATCCATTCTATGGAAATGTACCTTGTAAAAATTTCACCCACGTATTTTTATCAATTTTTCATATCGACACGAACTAAATATAATAAAATATATTTTTGTCCTCAAATTGTCTTCATTATTTTTTTATAAAAATATTTTTTTTGCAACTGAACTTGTCTCTTGAGTAATAAAAAATACCCATAGAAATAAATTTGCAGAATATAATTTTAATAAATAATTGAAAAAAAACAAATAAATAAATAACAAAAAAAATCTGATTATTAATGATTGAGACTTCATTTACTTTTGTACAATTTAAAAAAAAAATAATGAAAACATTAAATATGTGTCACGTATAAAAGTCGCACCAAATAATTATTATTATCCTTTGACATGCGATGAAACTGACTCATAAAAAAAAATCTTTAATAATAAAGACATGTAAATGTAATGGCAATAAAATTTTATTTTTACGATGTGAACGACGCGCTTGAATGTTTTAATCAAAAATATGCCATCATAAAAGTAATTTTTTGTGATTTTTTTTGATAACATAAAATAAATAATAAAAAAAGAAATATATTTTAATTATAAAGAGCGTGGTTGTTCGATACTAATTAAAGTGCGCAGTAAAGAAAGTGAAAGATGAAAAAAAAATTGTTTTTAAAGTTGAAAGTGAATTTTTTTTAAATTTTATTCTTGACACAAATTTTAAACCTAATTTTCAAAAAGTTTAAGTTAATTGAAATTAATTTTTTTTCTAATGTTTTTTCGACTAATTCAATGTTACATGAAACATTTGTTTAAAAAGGGGATTCCAATTATTCGGGATTTTTTGATTCTCGGGTAAGTAAAATATTCAAAATTTTTTGAAACTGAAAATGTTCTTAAATTAAATTTTAATAAACTTTAAATATTCTATTCTATTAAATATTAATATTAAATATTCTATTTAAGATCTTAAAACTCAAATGTTTATAGAGACAGAAATTGTTAAAGATTTGGCATTGAAAATGGAAGCCTATGGAAGATATTTTGTTGGAATACTCGCAAACAAGAAGATATGATATAACATAGTAATTTAACTTTTACAAATTCATACTTTTTATGAAACCGAAACAGAGAGACTAACAAATGAAAGAGACGAAACCAATCATAAAAATTATCATTTGTTTTAAATTATTGATCATGTACCTATATGGTAAAAATATTATGTCAGTAAGGCACAAGATAACAACATAGTTTTCTCCAATCTTGTACTCAGTTTAGATTCTTAAATCTTGAAAATGAGGAAGAAGCAAAATACGACTTATCAGGGCTTAAACTGCTTTCGACTTTTGCTTTTGCTTGCCCAATTTTTTGCCCAATTTTTGTGTATAATATCCTTAAATGTGAATAAAGTAAATTATTTTAGATTAGTTTTTTCATTTTTTATATAAAAAACCATAAAAACTTTTAGAAAATAAGCAAAATACGACTTATGATTTTTACTTTTTTCATCAAAGTCAGATCAACGTCAGACGTTCTTCCGTCAGTCGTTCTTTCGTCAGTCGTTCTTCCGTCAGACGATGAAAATTTTTTTTTTCTCAGTTTAAGTTCTTCCGACGGTTAACTAATATCTCTTAAGTCAAGAACAAAAAGGTTGATGATGACAAATATTAGAATAAAGATTTTAAGCTGTAAAAATAAGACTTAGAGAATCATTAATTGCGGATAAATATGGCAGAAGAGATCGTTGATATAAATAATAATAATTATAATTATAAATAAAATAAGTAAAGAAAAATCTTTAATTTTCATAAAAATTTTAAATTTTGCAAATACATATGTTAAAAAAATTAGAAAATCTAAAAATTTACTAAATTTTTAAAATGAAAGAATTTTTATAAGGCTTGTTTTGTCAAATACATTTAAAAATTAATTCTCGAGCTTCAAACAACCCGTCAAACTGAACTCTCTTCATGCACATCAGACAACGCACTCCTCCTCCTCCCTTTCTCATTTTCTTTTGATATTGTTTACGAAAAAAATTTTTCATTCAAATTTCTGGAGGTCAAAAACCTACAGAGCAGATTGTCTGTTTAACCGCAAAAAAAATTATGTAGGTCAATTGGGCATCTGAGATAAATCTCAATATGCCACGATCGATACATAATCAAAATATTTAAAGTAAAATACAAAACAGGTGGGTTCAATGAATCCCAAAGCGAAAAATATTTTCAGACAATTTGTTTTGATTTCTCGCATTGCATTAAACAAATCGCACAATCGCAAGGTAATTTTCTAAAGGATTTATTTTCTTTGCATGTCAGTCAGCTACAAACAACAAGAAAAAGTGTGTTATTCTCCATTTATTGATATGCTTTGTACGAAACGCATATATGCAAAAATAAAGCGACAGACAGAAAAAAGTGCATAAATAACAAATTGACACAAATAATCTCACAAAAAAGGCAGAAAATGTGCGTGTAATGACCTTTTGTTGTCCAAATAATTTCTAATTTTTGCATTTCCTTTCCAATATTAAAATTTCCATATAAAGTGATAAATTTCTAAACACGCGAATTTATTTGTTGATTCATTAAAAGGGCATTTACGGGCTGATTACCAAACAAGAAAAGTGCGCGCTTGTTATTTTTTCTCAATGTTGATTGTTTTCTTTTCGCGTTGTTGTTGAGTGTTATTGACATCTCTCGTGCTTTCTTCACAAGATTTAGTATGTCACTGGGGAATAGTGAAATTTTTCTCATTGGTGTCAAAAACGACAACAACGAAAAAAAAATAACTGGGTGAATGGTACTTGACGAAAGTACAAGTGAATATTAAGAAATTCGTAATAAATAGAGAGAAAATATTAAATCCAGATAATCTGCAACAAAGTTTCGTCGATACAAATAAACATGCAGTAATTTCCGTCATTAAAGTTGGTGATGAAATATTGTCTCTCTCTCTCTCCTGCGACGGTGCACCAATGCTTTATCAATGAAAAAGAATCTTTTTTTTTCGCCAACGTTTCATTTTACTAATAATAGATAAAAAATTACACATTTTGTCAGCGTGGTATCGAGTAATTTATATCATTAAACAAGGTATTTAATATAAATTTTTATTTTTTTTCTGCAATAAAACGTAGAGAAATATTATTATTATTATTTATATGTCCGCGTGTGAATGTTACAGTAAAAATTGAAAACGAAAACAAAACGATTTCATCTTGCGATGCTGTGCGCGAAACTCTCTTGCGACATGGCATGTTGACACAAAACTTTTTGTGGAAGAGGAAAGTTGGCAATTTGAGAGTTTGACTATTTTTTTTTTGTGTAAAAACAGTGAGAACTAGATACAAAGTTGAAGAAAGTAAATTTTTTGACATTTATGCCAATATTTGAATGTAACAGGCGATTCAATGTCAATTTGAATGATTTAAGATAAGGTAAAAGTTTGTAAGGAGGCTTACAATGTAATGAGCCTTTTATGAGTAAATGACGAGAAATAATTTTTAAAATAGAGAGAAAATTTTTTTTAATACTTTTTTAACACTTTTTTTAAAAATAATTAAAATAAAAAAAAATTCTAAAGAAAATAATTCAAAAACATTTTTATACCTACTTCTTTAAAATCAGTCTAAATTTTTTTTTTATTTTTTTCATAATTTTTTTTTAGTTTTTTTTTTAATTTAGCTTTTTTAATTTTATTTTAATTTTTTTTTAATTTTAAAATAATTTTTTATTATTTTTAATTTTAATTTTTTTTTTAATAATTTAAAAAAAATTGTTTCCTATTAATTTAAATAAATTAAAAAAATAGAGTTTTTAATATTTTTTTTCAATATTTTGACGATTTAAAAAAAATTAATTTTGAATTATTTTAAAAAATTAAATATGAAAATGTTCAAAAATTTATTGTTAAATTTTTTTAAATTTAATTTAATTAAAATAAAAAAATTACACAAAAGAGTCTTTATTTTTTTAATTTCTCAAATTTTTAAACGGATTCGCCTTTTTATATATTTTTTATTTTATTTTTTTAAAAATTTAAAAATAAAAATTTTGTGTTTTTATTCGTAAAAAAATTTGAGAAATTAAAAAAATAAAGACTCTTTTGTGTAACTTAAAAAGATTTCTCGCACTCGAAATAAAAAATTTTTGTGAAAAAAAAATTATTATTTTTTATTTTTATTATTTTAATTATTTTTATTCTTAAATTAATTATTAATTTATTTTATAAATTTAATTAAATTTTAATTAAATATTTCAATATTAAAAAATAAATTTAAAAAAAAATATTTTTATTTAGACAAAAATTTAATTTTTTAGATTTTCTTCTAATTTATTTATTTATTTTTTTTTTCTAAAAAATTTTTTTTTTTTTTTTTTTTTTAATTTAACAGACCATCCAAAAAATGCTTAAAGCTCCTTTTCTTCAAAAAAATTATGAGCATAAAAATAATAATTGTTAATATTTCTCAATGACATGGCACAAAATGCCTTGTAGAAAATTTTATGAGATTTTTATATCTTTTTTTCCGTACATTTCTACCACAAAAAAAACATTAAACGATTAATATTTGCTACATAAATATTTATTATTTTATTTTAATTTTACGATCGAATTTTAACCGAAAATTTCACTTTTATTTGCCCAATTTGCCATGGAGCAAACATCCTGCTTTTGTACAACCAATTAATTTCCTTTTGTTTTTTTTTCTCGTTTCTTTGCAGCGGTTACTGTGCGGTATCTAACGAAACGCTACATCGGCGAATACAGCTCAACAAGTGGTGAGTTAACTTATTGTTATTACATTATTTATTTTTCTAAACACACATTTTTACTTTGCCTTCGCTCGGGCACAAAACAATAATTTAGTTAACACGATGCAGAAATGGTGTTTTTGCTACGCGTCGAACATCGAAAAGCAATCTCTCGAAACTCTTTTTGAGACGAACAATTAATAAATTTTCGTACAATGTCTTGAAACCTTGGAATGTTTTGTTGTTCGGTACAAATTAAATTAAAGTATGCAAAGAGAAGAAGAAGAAGAATAGAATGTTGTTGTTGTTATTGTCGGAGTGCATCTAAATTATTGCAACAGCAAAAAAAAATAGAAAATGAATTCATATCGGTTCATTTTATCTCGCTCTGTACACCTTTTGAATTACGTTTCTTGTCCTTCTTTCGTGTTTTGCATTATCGGAACATGCGAACCGCAAAAAAAATAGAGGCAAAGGAGACGTAAAGAGGTACAAAGTTAATACCTAATTAGCGAAACGATCTAGTTTTGTTTTGTATTTACATTTAATTAAGCATGTTTATCATGGAGTTTCTATCAAAAAGTAAGGAAGGAATGCTGGAGTCAAATGAAAAAGGTGTAAAAAGAAGAGATGGATACTTTGTCTTGAAATTTATGCAAGAAGTTGTTTGGATTCGTTACGGATATCAATTGTCCCTTCTTCTTGTTGCTTACAAAGCTTTATCTTGTACAGAGATCAGATTTGATCCAAAGCGATACAAAACGCGGATCTAATAGTAAACGATTCCTTTTGATATGGAAAGTTGTTCTAAAAGGCTTACGACAGATAGAAAAAGGAGAGATTACGATCAGATGATGTCGAGTTGTCAGCCATGGAAATTCGTTCTCAACTTTGTTACTTTTTCTCTAACAGAACTTGAATTATATTGAAGATTTGAGACATTTGAAGTCTATATAAACTAATAGCTTTGATGTTTTAAGTTTAATAGACTTCAAATGTCTCAAAAACCTCAAGATCATTTGAAGGTCAAAGATGTAGAATCAACAAGAATCAAAAGTTCATAAAGAATTCGAACTCAGGAGACATCGTTGAAGCTTCGTCGAGTTTATATGCTTGGTTTGCATTGATTGGAAAAGATTTGAAACTTCCATTCATCAGTGAAGTATGAATTGAAACTTCAACAAGAGAGAATAAGGATCTTCAAAGTCGATCTTTGGAATTAAAGTTATCCTTTAATACTCAAAGTCAATTCAACTAATTAACTTCAATAAAAAATTCAAAAAGCTTAAGTATGAAAGGCTTTCATTAGTTTTTTAAAGTTAATTAGTTGAATTGACTTTGAGCTTTAAAGGAAAACTCAAACTTCAAAAATCAATTTTGAGATTCTTTGGAGCTTTATCTACAAAGCCTCTTTTATGATTTAAATCGTAAATTATCGAAAACAGTCTATCTTGTAGAATCGAATCGATTCCCTTCAACGAATCCTGTAAGAGTTTCAAGAGTTTAAAAATTTTCTAAACCGTCAATGTTTCATTTAATGAGAGAGATTCAACTTACCCTTAACGACTTCAAAAAAATTCCTTTTTCATATAAAAACTGAACATTAGTCTTCTTCTTAGCCCATTATTACAAGTTTTCTCCTTTTAACTTTTTATTTCACTTAGTTAGTCTTGTAATCGTTTTAAACATTTTTCTTCACTAAAAAACTTGTGTTTTAATTTTTTTCATAGTTTAACATTTTACAACAACAATAAATAACTAAAGTAAAATATAACGTAAAAAAAGTAACATATTTCTCTATTTTTTAATAAAAATAATGAGTTATTGTACTTTACTCCAACCATATACTTCATTATACTTCACATAACTCTCTTCTACGATCTCGATTTTTTTTCGCTATTTTTTTATATAATTTGCTTAGCGTTTAATAAAAGTTATCTTAAATCATGACTAAGGTCATCTCTTCTTATTCAATTTAGCGTGCACTTTTTCTCCAGTATTTTTACCTCATTCGATGCCAATATTATTACATCGGTTTGCGATTAAAATTGCTTACTTTTATCTCGAACAAGACGACAAAAAAAAATACACAGAAGTTTATCTGAAATGTCGCGGGGGAACAAAACAAGATTTTGACGAGTTAAGGAATTTTCTCTCGTTATGAAACAGATAAACTGTCGTGTCATCGATCTGTCGCAGCAATAAAAAATTCTCCCGATCGAATTTCAACTTTTTTATTAGTTTTCAAACAATAAAAAATAACATATCAGATATGTCACGTCGTTTATTTTTATTTTTTGTCAAGTGCCTTGATCCGAGTTATCATATCTCATCATTTATTCGATGAAGTAGTAAAATTCTCGTTTATTTATCGATTTACCACACACATCTTTCTTTCTTTTCTTTTCAGATTTCTTGTATCGACACAATGTCACCTTTGACAATGTTACAACCGAAGTTGAAATATTAGATACGTCAAAATGTGCGGTGAGTACTTTTTTGAAATTCACTTGTAACTGTAAAAAAAATATCTCAGCTGAAGGATCAAAACAAAAATAAGAAACAAAAACTTGTCTCGTTAAAGAAGAATTTTTTTCTGTGAGGTTTTTAATTATAATGACTATCAAAGTCAACAATGCCATTTTGAGATGTATTTCAAACGAATGTCCGATTGTTTTCTTCGTAGGTTTTTGTGTTTGTTCAGTTGCTTATTGTTGTTTGGTTTGGTCATTATTGCATCCTCTCCGAGATTGTATGTAGGTTAAAAGACCATATTTGGATAATTTGCGTTTGAGTTTTGGTTGTTTTGTGAGAAAAAGAAACAAATTTTATTTTTTGTTATTTTTGCTTTTTTTTGTCAAAAAAAATTATTTAGTTAAAAAATTAGTAAAAATTATTTTTTCTAATACTTCAAAATTACTTTCATTTTAAACTTTTCAAAAATTTGTGAGAAATTATTTTTTTTTATTTAAAAAAAATAAAAATTTTTTAATAAAATTAAATTAAAAATAATTAATTTAATTTAATTTATTTTTTTTTTAATTAAAAATATTTTTTATTTAATTAAATTTTTTTTTTTCATAAAGTTGATTTAAAATTTTTAATTTAATTTTTTTAATTCTAAAAAAACTTTTTAATTAAAAATTATAAAATAAAATAAAATAAAATTTTTAAAAATTTTTGAAAAAAAAGAACTTAAATTTTCTATTAAAAATTAAAGTTTTTCCATTTATTGAAATTTTATGATTAAATAAAAAAAAAATACTAAAAAAATACAAACTAAAAAAAATATAAAAATCTTTTAATTAAAAATTTAATATAAAAATCTTTTAGTTAAAAATTTAATTTATTAATTAAAAAATTTTTTTTTTCATAAATTATATAAAAAATGTTAAAATATTTTGAAAAACATTAAAAATTCGTATTTTTCAAAAAAAAAAAAAAAATTCAAAAAAAAAAATTAAATTTTTAAAAGAAATAAAAAAAAATTTATACAAAAAAATTGGAAAAAAATTCAATTTTTTCACAAATTAACAATTAAAGAAAAACTCGAAATTCAAGCAAAAAAGCATAAATTTTTGTTCCATTCACAAATCTTCACTAAATTCATAATTACAGTCCTTCGCATCGAATTTCGCAACGATTTTCTAATTGTAGGTTAGATGCGCGTTATTTGAGAAGTAGTCTCGCTTGGCGCCAAATGTACGCGAAATGTTGTTAAATACTTGTTTTTGCGCATTAAAAACAGACTCTGCTCTCTCGAACGAAAGAAGAAAAAAAAATTATGATTGGCACCCATATTTTTTCCCTATGTGCGCGCAAAGTAAGGCAGTAAAACTTTTGATTTCTGTTTTACTCTAAACTTAATTTAATTAGTCACTTGATCAGCTTTGAAGAAGAAGAAGTGAACTCTCAGGTTGCTCAGGTCACATGGAAACGAAATGAAACGTCTTGTAAAAACAACACGACGAAAGAAGAAAAAGTGAGTGCTATGCAAATATTTTTAATGATGATGACTGCGACGAAGACGACGACGAAGCTTGATGATGAAACGAACAGTTATGTATTTTTGCTGCGGGGCTTTTGCAATAATCTGAACATGTGCGATCTGATCGTTCGGGTTTTCTGTTCTTCTGGAGCAGCAATAATCAAAAGCCAATTAACGGTGTCTTTAAGGTATAAACTTTGATTATTATTAATCTTTCATCAGCAAATGACATTGAAATGATATCGATATGCGGCTTCGAGCTTAGAATATTGTTCTGTGGTTTGAAAATGGTTGAACTTAGATTTTAAGAAGTTAGATTAACCTCTTTGGAATTATTTTTGTTACCAAAGACGTTAATTTAACTTCTTCTAAAGAAGTTTTTTAAACAAGAAGAGACTAAATTAACCTCTTTGGAGTTATTTTTCTTACCAAAGAGGTTAATTTAAGCTCTTCTAAAGAAATTGTGAACCAAGAAGAGATTACATTAACCTCTTTGGAATTATTTTTGTTACCAAAGAGTTTAATTTAAGCTCTTCTAAAAAAATTTTTAATCAAGAAGAGACTAAATTTACCTCTTTGGAATTATTTTTGTTGCCAAAGAGGTTAATTTAAGCTCTTCTAAAGAAGTTTTAAAACAAGAAGAGACTAAATTATCCTCTTTGGAATTATTTTTGTTACCAAAGAGGTTAATTTAAGCTCTTCTAAAGAAATTTTTAAACAAGAAGAGACTAAATTAACCTCTTTGGAATTATTTTTGTTACCAAAGAGGTTAATTTAAGCTCTTCTAAAAAAATTTTTCAAACAAGAAGAGACTAAATTAACCTCTTTGGAATTATTTTTGTTACCAAAGAGGTTAATTTAAGCTCTTCTAAAGAATTTTTCAAACAAGAAGAGACTAAATTAACCTCTTTGGAATTATTTTTGTTGCCAAAGAGGTTAATTTAAGCTCTTCTAAAAAAGTTTTAATACAAGAAGAGACTAAATTAACCTCTTTGGAATTATTTTGTATCTTCAGAACTAAAAGTCATCCAATTTCAAACCACAAAGCAATCGTTTTAGAATTCCATTTGAACAAATTTGTTCAATTGAGCGAACCACGAGAATTGACTAACTGGATTATCTCGCTGCTCATGTAAGATGTCAATCAAAAAAACCGAGCCGAACGAAGGATGGCAAAAGGAAGTGCATTTATAATTTCTCAAAGGGATTATAAACATTCTTTCTCTGTTTTAGTTGCGCAAGTCACTTTTATTATGATCATTTCTAGCATAATAATGTGTATTGCACGACTCATAAACTTCACATTTTATTAAGTTTCCCCTTGATTGACTTTGAAACAAACCCGTTCTGACACTTTACATGAATTCTGATTTTGTTTTGCAACCAGCTTCGTTCGCTGCCATTTTTCGTCGTTTTTTAATTTTAATTCGTGCCAAAAGGCACAAAGATTCTGATCAACTTCAGCTACAAGGCAAATCAAACTGCATTAAGGTGACATACTAAATGTGGTTTTTCTGTCGAATCGACGTCATTTGCGGGTCACGTGGATCGAACGATGGACTGAAAAACAAGATGAAAATGAGAACTTTTAACCGTTTCTGAATGAAGAAAATGTGTTAGTGACCCAATCATCAAACATCACACTTCAGACACCGTTCAACGAACATTCCAAATTGTCATAATTGTCAAATTAATGAAAGATAAAAATGTGTCAATATACACGGAGAGAGGAAAAAGTGTCAAAGTCTAGACGACATACATCGAATCAGTGACACTTTTTGCATTCCGAACATAACGTAATGAAACGTCTTCTCTCGTGTTATCTTGTTGCACTTGAAAAATAGTTTGAATATTCCTGACATACTTGCTTTGGCTACCGGACAAGCTTCGCATCGCATCTCGTTTAAGTTTGTGTGAGATATATTAGAAAATGTTGACGTTTTTTATTTCGTTCGGTTGATGAGGAAAAATTTAAGTTACATGTTTGGAAGTGTGAATCGGGTAAGTTTTTGGATATTTATAAAAGATAAAAGTGCTTTTGATATCTTTCTTGAAAATAATTTTTAAAGAAATTAATTGAAAATTATCAGAATAATTTTTTTAAATCAAAATTAAATTATTAATTATAATTTAAATTAATCAATCAATTAAAATTTAATTAAGTTAATTAATTTTATTTATTTTTATATATTAAAAAAATTAATTTAATATAGAATTTTAAATAATAATTAATTTTTCTTAATAAAAAATTTATAAAAATTTAATTAATTTTATTTTTTTTAAATATTAAAAAAATTAATTAAATTTTAAATAATAATTATTTGTTCTTAAATTAGGAATTTTTTTATTTGTTTAACTTTAATTATTTTAAAAATTATTATAATTATTAATTAAAAATATAATTTTTAATCTAATTGCATTTTAATAAAAAATTTTTTAAAAAATAAATAATTTTTATTTATTTAAAAAAATTAAAAAACAAAAAAATATTTAAATTCAAATAAAAATATTTAAAGATGGATGGAAAAATCAAAATTTTATAAAAAAAATTTAAAAAAAATAAAATTTTTGAAAATATTCATAAATTATTTTTTTCATGAAACTTTTATATGTCGAATATTGCAAAAATTTTTAAATATTCTTTTATTAAAAAAAATTTAAGAAAATAAAAAATAAAAAAAAAGTTAAAATTTTTTTTTTGAAAAAAAAAAAATAAAAATTACAGACAGACAAAAATTTCATTTAAAAAAAACTTTTTTATTTCAATCAACTTTTGTGACAAAAAAAAATATCTTATCATCACATTTATCTCTTACAAAACTAAATTATTCAATGATCGCCATCTGTATTTGCCAACATAGTAAATTTCATTGCCAACAAATTATAGAAATGTGCAAAATGCTGGCAAATATTTAACTCTTTTGAGAGGAACGAGGAAGAAACGACATGAAGGTGAAGAAGATATGTTAATATTATTCATTACTTTGTACCTTTGTACGCTACATTTGTAATTTTTTAACATAATTTTTTTTCATCTTCATTTTATTTATTCGCAGACGACAGACAGACAAACAACGCTATAAATGTTTGTAATATCTTTATTAATAAAAGAGTTGCTTGGAATGAAATACAAAGTAACAAGTGCAATGTCTTTTAACGAGATGTTCAACACAATGCCAAACATGTGTTTTCTATCAATTCCAATAGTGATGCGAATTCTTCCGGAGATTCTGCGGCAAATAAAAACAAAAAAAAATGAAAGTTTATTTATTCGCAAAGTTAACCAAAAGCCGTTCGTTGGTGACAATTATATAACACTTCTAATTGTAAATAATGTGCCCGATTAAAATTAATTGTTTACAATAAATTTGCATATTTGCACATATACGCACTCCAAACAAGCCACAAAATTATTATATTGTGTAATATTTATGGAGTGTTTTGACTGTGGACTTTACTTACCAACTAAACGCAGGCACTCTAATGACCGAAAGTAGCATTGATATAAATTTCGAGTCGCACTCGAGTTGCAATAATTGATAAGATAATTAAGTTTTATGTCTTTCGGTGCTGTTGTGACATAATATGGAGATCGTGGCGAGTAACTGGCAAGAATGTGACTTCCTGCTCCTTTCAATAATCAACGATCAAGACGATCTGCATACAAAAGGAGCTTATAAAATGACGCGCCATAACATGCAAATCCAATTATATTCTAATTGACATTTTGCTTTATTTTATTTACAATCACTGTTCGAGAAGGGATTTCAATTTTTTGGTAAGTTTTGAAGCTCGAGTGTTTTTGTATTAAGATAATTTTAAAAAAAAATCTTTTAGCAAAAATTTTTAGTTCAAATGAGAATTTCATAAATGAAGATGATTTCTTGAAGAGAACAAGCAAGAGTAAGATGGTACTATTCAAGGGATGTTACTAACTTGACAAAGCCTTTATTCTATAAAAAAAAAGTTGAAAATTAATTGAGAAGAAAAATAAATATTCTAAACGAGACAGTCTCCATCAGAGAGAAACTTCATATAATAGATGGAACATTCCAAAAAACATTCATGCTTGAATACCGAAAAGGAATTGAACAGTAACAAAATATGGGAACAGCAAAAAGATCATTAAGAAATGAAATGCTCAAGCTTTATAAGACAATATGAATTTTTAAAAATTCTTGAACACAACTCTATTGAACAACTCTATCAATTTATCAGAAAAAATTAGTTTCGTTCTCTATCATCTACTTATTGGAGTGATATCCTAAAGCCGAATGCTCTTCAAAATATAAAAGACAGTTTAACATTTATGTTTGAAGAAAAGCAAACGAGATATATATATTTAATGAATACAATTCTTCAAATTTCTATTGAAGCTTTGAACTGAACTTTTTGACAGAAAAAAAGTAACGACTTACTCTTAACGAGATTTTAAGAATTTTTTGAACCAATTAAATATATTTCAATTGAGAACAAAATAATTAAAAAATACTTTCGTAAATTTAATTAAAAACTTTAAAATTATTATTTTTGTGAAAAAAAAAATTAATTTTAACTCAACTTTAAGAGAACATAAAATTCACGATTAATTCTCGAGCAACTTTACAAAAACTTACAATCCCTTTTTCTGCTTATATAAAATGACGAAGAAAGAAGTGCATCAGCCTTGAAAAAAAATTGCAAATCCCTCTGATATGGATGTCAATTTATTTCTAATTTAATTTGCGCACACAGCGAAGTTCACTTCCTACTTGCTTATTACAACTCCGCATATTGTTCACATCTCTCTCTCTCTCGGTTTTTAATTGAAAAACCAACGGTAAATGATGCAGTGCATCGCCTTTTACAGCATCTCATATTGGCTTGTACAAACAATGAGGCGCCGCAAATGACAGTTGCGCGTTTTGTTTTGATTTTGCATCGGTTTTTAATGCTATTTATATATAAATAAATAGCAATCATATTTATGCTTTCAACTTTTTTTAACTTTTTGTCTAGACTCGATCGTAACAGAGGAAAAAAATGTGATAATTGAATCCATATTTCACGAAACCACTTGTGCGAACGACCTTGAACTGCGTTCCAAAATGGATTTGTTTCCTAAATTATCAACTAATTGCTTTGTTCGCAGTGATTTACTGACTGCTTCAACCTGATAAAAATTTCGTACAAATCGAGGTAGGAGATGATTTATCTTGTCGCAGCTTCATTTCGTGCACGATTAAAGTTCCAAATAAACATGAAGCCGTACAATTTGACTCGTATTATGTTACAAAACTTTTTTTTATCGTCGTAAAAAGTGCATCGTAAATTTATCCAAAAAAGTTTTAAGAGAGCAATAAATTTAAAAATTTTGGTTTTTTACCATAAACGAGGCACGATGAAGCACTGAAGATGATGACAAACATGACATAAAGTACACGCATGATTATGTCACATTCCGGGATTAAAATTATATTATTGCTCAGTTGACATTGAAATTATTTAAATATTTATTGATAGGAAAAACATAAAAGTTGTTGTCAAAAGTTGAAAGACCTGGATTAGGAAGATTTTTTTGAGAATAATATGACAGTTGGATAACAGACAATTTTTTTCTTATTTCATCGAATTGAAAAGTGCAATGAAGTGTGGTTTATACCATCTTTAGGTCAATGGCTTGACAAAAACAAAAAATTAACAAAAATTGCCTGCTAATTTAAAAAAATATAAATAAAAATTTGAAAAAAATAATTTTAAATATAAAAAATTAAATTAATTTTTATTAAAAATTATAAGAATTTAAAAAAAAATTAAATGAATTAAATTAATTTAAGAAATTAAAAAAAAATAAACTAAAATAAAAAAAATCATTATTCATAAATATTATTAAATTTATTATTTCATTAAAAATTAATTTAAAAAAATTAAATTATTTTATTTTATTATTTTATTAATTTAAACAAATAATTTTAAATATAAACAATTAAATTTAAAATTAAAAATTATTTTTTTACATTAATTTTAATAATAAAAAATTATTATTTTTGATTTTTTTGTTTCGTCAAATATCGACCCAATATGAACAAAAAACTTTAGAATGAATATTAATTCAATTTTAGGCTTAAAATGATCAAAAAAAAAAAAAATTAAATTAATTTTTAATGAAATTATAAATTTAATCATATTTATGAAATATAATATTTTTTTTTATCTATTTTAAATTTTTAAAATAATTTTAAATTAAGTTAAAATAATTTTTTTTATTTTTTTAATGAATTTTTTTTTTATTTTTTTAATTCAAAAAGAATCTCAAATTCATTCAAATTTATTTTTTTGTTAATTTTATTTTTTTTTAAATTAATTTTTAATGAAATTTTATAATATTAATTTTAAATTAATTTATAAAAAAAAATTTGAGATTTTTTGAATAAAAATATAAAAAAATGCATTTAAAAAATAAAAAAAATATCATTAAAAAAATTTAAAAAAAAAAATTATTTTAACCTTATAAAAATTTTAACTTAAATTATTTTTTTTTTGTAAAAATTTTGAACCGATTTTTATTAAATAAACTTAAAACCTTTAATAAATGATCTCCAATAATTATTTTGACAAAATACCTTCATTCTTCGAATTCTTCACTTTTGCTGACAAGTTTATCAAAAAATTCCATTCTTTGTCATTAATTACATGAATTGGAATTGATACAATTGCACTTTAAAACGCATTCATTCATAACTTTTTTTTATTTTCGCAACATATCAACATATTTTTTTTTGTTTGCTTATCAATTCAAGCATAATAAATGAAACTTGACGAATCCGGGTTGTCTTCTATATGCTTCGCAAAGACATCGCAGCGAGAGTTGTTCAATTTTTAATTTAGGTCATTTTCAAACTTTTCCATCGTACGGAAGTATTTAACATCATCTTCATCGGAGGTAAAATGAATGAAATTGAAAGAGAAATGGCTGTTAATGTTTACAAATAATAATTTTGATGAGCGACTTGAGCTATCAATGCCGTCATAACTCACTTTCTTCAACAATTGCACTTTCTTTCGCGACGTTAGCTGCATTGTGATGTTCCTTCTAAAAGAATTATTGATTTATTGCTCAATCATTCAGCGCGAGAACTTGTCAAGAAGAGCTATTGACATACTTTCGCGATCATCATTAGCGATTCGTTAAGGCAATTCGATCGATTTGTAGATTTTGATTTGTACGTTCATTAATTACCAGTTTTTCGTTGATCGCGATGTCTTTATTATCATTAAGCTCATTACATTAATTTATAGTTGAATATTCTTCGGCATCAATTTGAATTAATAACGCAAGCGCGCGCTTCTTTTTTGCAAAAAAAAAAATGAAAAAGAAATGTTGGCCTGATTTTCGAAAAATTATGTAAGTTGGAGATGACGAAAAGAAAAGACCCGGAAGATGTCGCTGAATGAAAGTGAATGCGAGACGCGAGCAACGAACCACAAATGCGAACAATACAGTTTTGATAGACACAATGGAAATTTTACCACTTTTTATGTCTTCCTTTTAGCCATTTTGCCAAGTCAACAGTTTAACACAAATAACAACAAAAGACTTTAGGTCATATAAATGGATTCGGACAGAGCGAGAGACATGCTTATGTCAGGTTTAAATGCTTGACTGCATTTAATATTATTTCACTTTTTTGTTGTTATTTTGCATTTTCCTAATGATTCGAGGTTCGAAAGATACAAATCTGATACGCCAATCATCACCGTATTGTTGAGGAGAGAGAAAAGTTGTAAATGATACAAGATGATGATCAATAATAACGTTTTGTGTGCATTTAAGCAAAGAGATGTCAATAAACATGCATTTAAAGCGATTAGTCTGAGATGCATGTAAACGTCGCGCATTTTTTTTTTTTTTGAAGAATGCGAAATTCGTGAGGAAAGGTAAAAGGGAGATTTTTTTGTTTTTTAACTCAAAACATTCAAAAATGAATTAAAAATTTCATATTAATATTCATATTATTAAATTAAATTTCAAAAATTTAAAAAATTTTTAATTTTCAAAAATAATCTAAAAATAAATAAAAATTGATAAAATATAGAAAAATTAATTTTAATATGAATTTTGTTAATTTAAAAATTAAAATATTAAAAAATTTTTTTTTAATATTTTCTTTTAATTTAATTAATTAAAACATTTATTATTTTTTTATTTTTATTTAAATTATTTTTATTTTTTATAATTAATTAATTAAAGCATTATAATTTTATTTTTGAATAAAAAAAATATTTTTACCAATTTTTTTTAATTTTTCAATTTTTTGAAAAAATTAATCTTAAACTTTTTAAGGTCATAGTCCTCAATTTATTTATTTTTTTTAATTATTATTTTTTTTATTTTTTTTATCTTTTTTCTTAATTTTTTTTTTAAATATTTTCTTAATTGTATTTAAAAAAAAATAACAATAAAATTTTTAAATGTTGAATAATTTTATTAATTTAAATTTAATTATTTTTTTTTATTTATTATAATTTATTTTTAAGTTTAATTAAAAATCTTAAATTTAATTTTAAAACTTTTAATCCTTTTTTAAAAGTAAAAATTTTTTAAATTAAAAAAAAGTGTTAATGAAATTAAAATAAAAATAGAAGAAAATTTTTTCTTTATCTTTAAATCTTTCTATTTACATAAGTCTTTGAGTAAAAAAATCCTAAAATAATTAAAAAAATATTTTTTGAAAAATCTTAAGAAAATTTTAAATTTAATTTTTTTTAAAGAAAGATAAAAAATTAAATAATTTTTAAAAAATAATTCTAAGGAATATGAACTATATAAAATTTAAGATTAAAAAAATAAAATAAAAATTTAGAAAAAATAATTAATTAAATTATATCATTTAATTAATAATTTTAAATTAAAAAAAATTAAATTTAAATTATTTATTAGGTAATATTAAATAAATATTTTAATTAATTAAATTAAATTAAAAGAAAAAAAATTAAAAAAAAAACTTTTAAAAAACAATTTAAAAAAAAACAAAAAAAAATAATTTTGATGCTCAAAAATATCAAAAAATCATTATAATAAAAATAATTTCATAAAAATTTATTCTAAAAAATAAAAAACGCTTTTATCACTTAATCCGTAAACGACAACTTTCAAGCACTTTCATTATTTAATGCACATGTTATCTTATTTTATGATTGTAATCCGCCTCATCAAAGCGCAATAATATCAAGCGATTCATTCATTCACACGAAAGACGAATGCAAAAATATGATTTGAACTTTTTTTTTAATCTCTTTGAAAGTCTATAAAATCTACGCAAGTCTCCAGACGTTCTAACACTATAAATAATGTGACACCGCACAGTTTATTCTTTTTTTTTTCTTCCTTTACTTTATAACACTCGCTCCATCGCAACGACGACTTACAAAGGCGGGTCACCTTTTATGGCGCACACACACATTTTGAAAGTTTTAGACTATTTATTGCGCATAAATATGACACTAAATGACAATAAATGTAACTTTTTTTCTTGAAAAAGTAAAAAAAAAAATTAAGAGCAATGATTTGGGTCATCCGTATTGTCTTGCCATCTGTAATCATTGATAATTTTAATTGAATAGTCGATACGTTTTCAGCCTACTCGTCGGCGCGCATTGCCGATGTAGGGGGTATGACAAAAAATTTATGTAAATAAATGATAGAAATGCATTGAATTTTTCGAGTCAGAAATGTAAACCGCAAGATATTTCTTTGGTGCGTCGATGAAGATAAAGGAATGGGAGCAAAATATACACTCATTAAATATTATTAATAATTGTGCTTAGTTTTGCATGCGAATTGAATTCAAATAAATTAGGCCTTTCGAACTTTCATTGACATTTTTTGTATAGAATTTTGGTTAAATTTTGTGAATTTTTTTTATATTTTTAATATTTTTTAATTAAATTTTTTTAATTATTTTTTAAAATATTTTTTTTAATTATTTTTTTTTAAATTTATTTTTAAAATATTTTCAAATTGTTTTAAATATTTTTTTATTTAATTTTTTTTAAACATTCTTTTTGTTATTTTTTTTTAATTTTTCATTTTTTTTAATATTTGTTTAATTTTTTAAAATATTTTTTTTACTATTTTTTAAAACATTTTAATTTTTTATTTTTTTTTAAACATTTTTAAATTAATTTTAAAATATTTTTAATTTTTTTTTTAATATTTTTTAAAATATTATTTTATGATTTTTTTTTTTATTTTTCAAAATATGTTTAAAAATTTCTTTAGATTTTTTAAAATATTTTTTAAATATTTATTTTTTTAGTATTTTTAAAATTTTTCAAGATATTTTTTAATTCAAAATATTCCTTTATTATTTATAAATATTTTTTATTTCCAATATTTTTTAAATTTATTTTTAAAAATTATTTAAATAATTTTTTTAAAAATATTTAAATTTTTTAAAAAATATTTCCTTTAATTTTTTAAAATATTTTTTTTAATTTTTTTTTAATATTTTAAATATATTTTTAATATTTTTTAATGATTTTTTTATATTTAAAAAAAAAAAATTCCTGAAAAAAAATAAATTTTAAAATTATAGTTTAAAATTTATCTGTCGTTATTTCGCTTTGCTTCCTTTAATTTCTCGTAAAAAAATTTTGTCGCAATTCCAAACAGCTTTAATCGATAAAAAACAGTATAATTGGTCTGTTTCGTTCAAATATGGGAAATTAGGTCTTCCATTCGCCGGAATTGGATATGTTTGCATAAATTTTGCGTCTAAATACAAAGTTTCGTTTTTTTGTATTGTTTATTTCTCGTTCAAGAAGACGAAGAAGATTCTACGCGATAAATAAAATATATTTTCCGCTCCAATAAGAACTTCGCCTTGACAATCGACAACTTTGTCATCATCAATGTCATTTATAATATTTTGTTCATTTCTTTACAGAAGACTGGCTGCTTGTACGAGCATTTAAGATGGGGCGACGCTTTTGTGGTTGTCTACTCGATATGCGATCGCAATAGTTTCGCCGATGCCTCGGAATATTTGTTGCAATTATCGAAGCTGAAACTACCTTCGTACTACACAACTTTGCTGCTCGGAAACAAAAGAGATTTAGATCATTCGAGGTAATTTTTTGTTAAAAGATCTTAAAAAAATTTAAAAGATCAAAAGATCACAAAAGATCAAAATTGAGGTTAGATTTTTAAAAAAATCCGCCATCTTGTTTTTTTCAGACAAATAACAGTAAACGATGGACACGAACTCTCATTTCACTATTCATGCCAATTTTACGAAGTATCAGCTGCCGAAAATTATGCCGGCGTCTCGTTAGCGTTTCAATCGTTGCTGCGTGAGGCACGATCTGCCCAGCTACTACGGGCGTTACCAATTCGACGTAAATTGGGTGTCAATAGTGTATCAAAGGTACGTTCAATCATTTAACAAAAAAACATGTCAAAAATTGATTTACAAAAAATAACATTTCAGGCACTTGGCAATATATTCGGGAAAAACAACAACAACAAAGGTGATCGAAAAAAACGACCATCATTAAGTATATAATAGTATACGGATAATAATAATGATGACGATAAAATTACATGCGAAAAAATGGCCCGTCATTTGATGTGACAGCATTTTTAAAGCACCTTGCTACCGTGAAGAAGCATGTTTGTGATATTTAGATTTTAAATTATTTTTACTCTTCTTCTTCTTCTTTTTTATGTAAATACAGTAAGTATACGAAAAAAATATTATATAAAATTTTAAGATAATTTATATTCAATTATTATTTATACTTTTAGACATTTAACAAAAAAAAACACATTTTCTTAATATTATTACGTAAAATCATGTAAAAACAGAAGAAAATGTGTTTAAGATAAATTTGATAATTATTTTTTATTATACATTATATATAAATGTATTTGTATTATATTAGTGTTACTTGATACTTTAAATAATAATATTAAATAATAATATATATGTTCCTATGGTCTTAATATTATAAAGAACTGTTAAAAAGAAATATTTATTTTTTGGATATATTTTGACACGAAATTAATCACTAAATTATTACAACATGAGAAATTATATACAATTAATTGTATAAAAAGTGCCAATTTTTTACTCTGAAATATTTGAAATAAAGAATCAGATACTTTATGAAAAAGAATTTTTTTGTTTTATTTTTATCAACGTGTATGTTAATTATTATAATTTTTAATATTTTGTATAAAATATTAACTTGTATAATGAAGATAATTTTTCTTATCATTATTAAAGTTAATATTTTATACAAATATATAAAAAATTAATATAATTGATAATTTTTTTAAATATTATATTATTTATTTTTATATATATTTTGTATAAAATGTATTTTTTATAATTATTTTTAGTTTATAATAATTTGAAAAGTTATTATCAACCATAATTTTATTTAAAATGATAACTTTTAGTTATTATATACTTTAAAATAATTGGTGCATTCCATTCTAAAAAATACCGAAATCCCGGATTTTAAATTTACCTATAAAAGTACAGATCTTATTATCTTATCTTGATGTCCATCCGAAAATAAGAAACTTTTGCTAAGACAACATATATTTTCGACTTATTTTAAAAATTTTTATCAATGGTTCAAAATTTTTTAAAAACGCAAAAATATCACATTTTTGGCTTTTCTGACCAAACAGTTCGTTTTCAACCATATGTTCCATGGCAAAAATTTATGTACTCGAGATGACAAACAATCCTGGTGAACAAAAATTTTAAAATAATAAACTTGAAATTTTGACCTTTTTTTCGCTACACGGATTTTTCATATATTTTGCGATAAAAATTTTTTAAAAGTATCATAAAATTTTTAAAAATAAGGGTAAAAAAATTTCGCCAAAGCAAAAATTTCTTCTTTTTTGATGGACATCACGATAAATTATTCAGTTTTTCATTTCTATTACTGTTTTATGGAAAAATCGGTAAATTTAAAATCCGGGATTTCAGTATTTTTTAGAATGGAATGCACCAATTATAAAATAATATGCATTTTATGCAAAAATATTCGAAATTAATAATAAATATTTTAAAAAATAATTTTTTTAATTATTTTTTTTTATAATAATAATATAAAATTTTTTAAAATATATATTATTAATTTTATTTTATATTTTGTATAAAATGTATATTTTTATAAATGTTTTAGAGTTTATAATAATTAAAAAAAATATCATTTATAATAATTTCATACAAAAAAAAAATATTCAATTATTTTAAACTTTATAATAATTGTAAAAAAAAACATATTATACAAAATATTAAAAAAAATAATTATTTTTAAAAAACATATTATTAATTTTAATTTATTTTTGTACAAATTGTATATTATTTTAATGATTATAAAGTGTGATTATAAAGTGATTATAATTTTGTACAAAATAATAACTTTTAATTATAATAAACATTATAATAATTATAAAAATATACATTTTATACAAAAATATAAAATTAAAATTAATAATTTTATATTTTTTCATAAAAATCAGGTAAAAATCTGTACAAATAATATACATTATTAAACAGAAGTTAAGCAATATAATACTAAAAAGGGTAAGTATAATAATTTAATATTAATAATTTTAAAAAACTAATCCAATATTAGCAAATATTATACTTTAAAAGGAATATTATATCAATTTACGACGACAAATAATTCCTTCTTGTCTAAATTTCATGCCATAAAATAATACGATGATTATCTGAAGAAAACTTGAATTATATTATTTATATCATAAACTATACAAAAATTACAGATTTTGCATTAAAATTTTTTTTTACAAATACTTTCAATTTTTTATTGAAATATTATTATTATTACCTTTAAACTATATTTATTTTTACACACATACAAATTTTATGTGTATCAAAATAATAATAATAATACATAACCGCAATAATATTACTTCATACATATATAGAAGACTAGTTACGTTTTTTTATGTTTTTTTTTCGTATTTTGCATAAGCCGGGCAATTCCTCGTGAAGTAACTTTGAGTAATGATGGTCAAGTTAAACTTTGCATAAATTTAAACTTGTATATAGTTTATCGTTATCGCCGCTTCTGATAATTTATTGCAAAATAATTCAATAATAAAAAAGTGTGTGTATGATAATTTTTAATAAATTGTATTTAAAATTATATTTTACACTTTTTTACAATGTTTTAAATATGAGAAATTTTTTTTTTGTATAAAAAGTAAGTTAATTGCCTCATCCACGCAATTGTAGTGTGTGGTCATTAACGGTGTTTAGCTTAAGAGTTTTAGACAAATGCGAGGCGAGTGCACTTTCAAAACTGACATTTAAGTTATGATTCGCTATTTTATTGTTTTGTAGAGTTTTATCAATTTTAGAAGAAAAAATAGAAAAAAAAAATAATAGAAAATGTGGGTGTTTTTCATAAAATAACGAATAATAGTAAAAAGTTATCAGACAAAACAGTGGGATATCAATTAAATTATTATTACGATTATTTTCTTCGCTTCACGATATTTTTCCTATATTTGAATGTAAATGATACAATAAAAGCCCAACAATAGATTTTAGAATAAACCAACAACGGCATGATTAACGATCAACCTTATTTCGAATGACTTAATTTTTATTTTTTGCTCTCTTTTCTCGCTTTTTATGGAAATCCGATCGCGCATCAGTCACGCGGTGAATATTTTAACGAGCAGGACATTAAAATTGTCATCTATTTTGAATAAAGTGAGTAGTGAGTGTACATTTGATTGATTATCTTTTGATTTCCATGCGAAGATATTGCGACGGAGATAAAATTCAAATGAGTCGTGCGGCGGCGGCGGAGCAAGGCACGTAGCGAAAAAAAAGTGTTAAAATATGCACGATTTTTCTGTTACATTTGTAATGATGATGTCCGAGAGTGTGGCGATGGAGTGTACGGAGATTGCCGTATTAAGTATCAAAACATGGTTACTAACATACGCTTCGGTAGTATTTACGAAGATGGTTTGTTTAGGGATTGAAAGACATTCGTGATGAGATTAAATGTAAAATTTGAGTTTTTAAAGCGACATCTGTTGGATAATTTTTTTTAAAGATTTTTTTTTGGATGTAAAATTTTTCAAAATAAATAATTTAAAAACAAAAAAAAGAAAAATTTCAACAACATAAAGAAATAATTGAAAAAAGTGACATCTGGCGGCAAAATTTAAGTTTGTTATATTTTATTTAAAAAATTAAAAATAAAGCGCCATCTATGTAAAAAAATATCTAAAAGAAATATTTGATAATTTAAAATATTAATTTTTAAGCCTATTTAATTTAAAATAAAAAAAAATTAAAAGAGACATCTGATGGATAAATTTTAGATAACTTTTATAAAAAGATGTAATTTAATTTTTTTTTATTTAAAAAAATATTTTTTAAAATTTCATGTTGATAAAATGCCTGTGAGTTTTTAATATTTAAAAGTTGAAAATTAAAAAAAAGGTTAAAAAATAATAGAGTTTGAAAAATTTCACATTTTTCCTTCAAAAGCGACATCTAATGAATATTTAAAAAAAAAAAATTAAATATTTTTATTTTTTTTTTTGAAAAATTAAAATTTCAGTTTAAATTTGATGTTTATTTAATATTTAAAAAACTTAACAGTTAAACTTTTAAAAAATTTAAAAAAAAAGTAATTTTAGTAAAATTTGGACAAAAACAAATAAGAAGCTTTTTTAATTATTATTATTTTTACCAAAATTTATTTGTATATTATAAAAAATATATATCAAAACGCCCTCTGACGGACAAAATCTTCAAAAACTATTAAAAAGCGACCTCTATTGAGTAAAAATTTAAGAAACTAAAATTTTTAATAATTTATACCAGAAATTTTTTCTACTTTAATTAAAATGATTCAACTAAAATAAATAATTTTTCATATAAAGCGCCATCTATCGTCAAAATTTTTACAAAAAATGCGACACCTTTGGGTTAAAATTTGATAAAACAAAAAATTTAAAAATAATCAAAAAATTTTTTTTGCTCAAGTGAAGATATTTCATAAATTTTTGAAATAAAGCGCCATCTATCGACAAATTTTTTTTTCAAATTTTGACACTTATTAGATAAAACTTTATAAAATAATTTTTTTAATTAATTTTATAAATTTTCTTTATTTTAATTAAAAAATTTTTATATAAAGCGCCATCTATTGTTAAAACTCCTTTAAAGGTAATTCAAAAAGCGACATCTATTGGGTAAAATTTTAAGAAATTAATTTTTTTATTAATTTTATTTAAATTTTTTTTACTTCAATAAAAAAAACCGAAAAAAAACTTGATTTCAAAAAATAAATTTTCAACTTAAAATTTTTTTTTAACTTAAATTTTAAATTTTTAATTAAATTTTTTTTTTATTTTATCAAAAAAATTATTTACGCCATTATTAGCTAAATTTCTTTTTATTAAATTATTTTTTTTTAAGAATTAATTTTTTATTTAATTTAAATTTTTTTTTTATTTTAATCAAAAAAAATTATACAAAGCGCCATCTATCTTAAAAATACCTAAAAAGCGCTTTCATTCCATTTTTTCTAATTTAACGACAATTACCATAATTTTTTTTCGTTGCACATATACGCGACGCATATGCACAATACGATTGCATAACCTGCTTAAGATTGACTAGACATTTACTTTACTACAAGGAAGAGATATTTGCATAAATATTTGCACATTTTAAACGCATTAATAAAAGTGTTTGGTTTTTTTTATTGCATTTCCATTCGTTCATTGCTACGGGCTGTGTCTCCGTTTGGCATGACATGATAGCGCCTGCCTTATTATCATTTTTATCACGCTTTTATTGTTATCGTTACCAAAAACACTCTTTTTTCGTACAATTTTATTATACTTTCCTTAAATTGCACTGCGATCGCTTGCGGGAAGTTGTTTCATGGAATGACCATAAGCATAAATAGGCAAAATGGTAATTTACTTGCAACGACATGCTTTCGTCGCTAATTATATGGAAATCGCATGTGATTATCGGACATCCTCAGTAATTTTGTAATTTGTCGATTTTAATGAGAATTTTTTTTCGTTTGAGGAAGAAATTTTTTCTTATTGGAAATTTTTTGTTCGAGGATGGTAAGCATTGTTAATTCGACAACTTTTTAATTAAAACATATCGAAAACACGAAAATCACCGAAAAAAAAGTGTAAAACACACAAAAAGGTGTCGTTCGTTCGTTATCTAACACAGAAAAAAAAAATAAAAAGAAACTTTAATTTGTTAGTTTCGAAGGATAATTAACAGAAAACAATTTTAATTGCAATTTAACGAGCCACACAGCAAAATAAACAGTTGTCATGAAATGTGTTTTTGCATTCATTAAAAGGCAGTCGACTATTAAAACATGAGTCGCATAGTAGCGAAAACCTGACAACAACACACCTTTGGAAACCTTTAACTCTGAAATATTTTTTGCGAAAAATTATTTTGCATGAAGTTAATTGCATGCAGCAAAAAGCGAAAAATAATTGGGAATAAATTTATGAATGAAACGATAACGGTTATCAGTTAGCTCTCTTAAATTAGGTTTATTTTAATTTTCGTGTCTATCACGTTAATCGTTTTTTTTTGTTTATTTTAATGTTTAAATACTGACATGACATGGAATGTTTTTTCATGATTTTTTTTTTTAAAGTATTGAGAAACAATGTGAATGGAGTGATAAAATTTTTTGTTGAATTTTTTTGTGGGTTGAGATTTTTTAAAGATTTTTTTTGTGAGTCAGAAAAAATAAAATTTAAATTAAAAAATTTTATTTTAAATAAAAACTATTTTAAATTATTTATTTTATTTTAAAAAAAATTTTTTTTTTTATATTTTTTTTTAAATTATTTTTTTAAAATAATTAAATAATTTTTTTTAATGAAATTTAAAAAAAAATAAAATTAAAATTGTTTTTTTTTATTAAATTTTATTTTTTTAAAATTTAAAATAATAAAAAATTTTTTTTAAAAAAAAAATTTAAAAATGAGAAAAATTAAAGAAAAATAAATTTTATTAAATTTTAAATTTTTAAATCATTTTTTAAAATTTTGTAAATTTAAAAAAAAATATAAAAAATTTAAATTAAAGAAAAATTTTGAAAAAAAAAATAAACAAAAAACATTTTAAAATTTTAAAATATTATTTTTTTCAAAATTTCAAAAAAAATTTAAAAAATTTTATTTATTTTTCATAACAATTATTTTATAATAAATTAATTTTTTTTTTTTAAAATTAAAAAAATTTAATTTTTTGCTCGTGAATTATTTTTTTTTAAATTATTAAATTAAATTAATTTAAAATATTTTAAAAAATTTAAAAAGGCAAAAAATGCAAATATTAATTTAATTATTAAAAAATTATTTTAAAAAAATTAAAAGAAGAATTTAAAAATAATTTTTAAAATAAATTTTGTGATTTAAAAATAAATTACCTCAAATTAAATTTTTTTCTTAAATTTGAAAAAATAATAAAATATTAAAAATTAAACAAAAATTTTATTTTTGAATGATGATGATTTTTTTAAGAAAAAAAAATCAAATAAAGTCTCAAAAATTATCAAATCAGGTACAAAAAAAATAAAAATTTTTTAAATTCTAAAATTTCTTAATTTTTTCCTTACATTTTTTAATTTTAGATCGACACTCATTGACGACGTCAATCGACAATCTCCTCCGCAACATGTTGCTTCTCGTTATCGCATCAAAAACCCGAATTAATTGCTCTTGTCTAGTCGAACAGACTCATAAAACGCAGCTTCATTAACCTATCTCTCTGTTCATGCGTTACACACAGAGGCAACTACTTCACGCCGCGGCTCGAATACTTTCTCTGTTTGTTTCTCGTTTGCTCACAAAATCCATGCTGTGCCTATTTTGCAAACAGAATCGCCGTATTTTATCCTACTTGCAACCTTTTTCTTTCTTTCTTTGCGAAAAAAAACCTCGAGAATAATTGTGGCAATACATGCAATTACTTTATTTATCACTCAAATTACTCGTGGACATTGCTCGCATAATTGTTTCAAATAAATTAAAATTTACTTTATTAGTCATTAAGTTCAGTTGCATGCTGTGCGAGATTTTTTTTTTCGTAAGCAAAAAATTTTACTTTGTTGCTTAAAAATTTTGCGCGTGCGCTACTTTTCTTCAGAAAATTTTATTAAAAAAAAATAAATAAAAATATTTTTAAAAAATTAATAAATAAATTAATTAAATAAAATTAAATTCAAAAATAGGATTAGAAAATAATAAATAAAAAAAATTTTTTAATTAAAAAAATTATTTTATATTTTTAAAAATTTATAATAAATTTAGTTTAATTAAAATAAAAAAAAATTAAAAAAAAATTTTTAATATTTTCTAAAATCAAAAATCTTTAAATTTCTTTAAAAAAAATAATTTTAAAAAAAATTAAATAAATATATTAAATTATAAAAAAAAGAATTAAAAAATTAAAAAAAGAATTAAATAAAAATAGGATTTTCAATTTAATTTAATTTAATAATTAGTTTTTTTAATTTTAATAAAAAAAAATAAAATAATATTTAAAAATATTTAAAGTTAATAAAAAAAATAATTAATAATAAAAAAAAATTAAAATAAAAAATTGAATTAAATAATATTAAAAAAAATAAATTAATGAAATAAATAAAAATAAATTCAATAAAAAAATAATTAAATAAATTTTTAAAAAATTATAAATCAATTAAGGAAATTATTAATATTAATTTAAAGGATATTTCAAAAAAAAAGGAATCTTTCCAATGCGTAATGATACGATGCACGTGCGAAGATGAAGGAGAACTTCACGCAACGGCATTGGCTGAATCATTCCCCTTATCGACAAAAATTTTTCCCCTGCACGGACAAAAAATAGCACCCTTACTCACACACACATCGACACAAACATTTTTTTTACAGAATATTTTTGGTTTTCATTGATAGCAACTACGATAGACGTACGTGCATCTACACGCCTAAAAAGGACCTATGACAATTTTTAAAAATTACTTTTTTGTGGTGCGTGCTCGAAAAAAATCGTCTCAGTCTTATTCTAATTGGCAACGCAAAAGGTCATATTTTTACGAATAAAAAATTGTGTTCTCAAAATTGAATATTTTTATTTTTTTATTACAAAAAAAAAAATCATACAAAAAATAAAAAAAATTATTTGTGAATAAAAACAAAAATTCGACCGATATTGAACTTGAAAAAAAAAATTTAAAAAATTTCTTCAATTAAAGTTTATGTGACGTTGATTAATAATAATTGCAGCAAAAAACGAAATATATAAAAAAACAACAAAACAGTAAAAGTGTTCGAATGACTTAAATGAAAGCGATAACTGTCAAAATCAATTAAATCTGGAATTAAATGCAAGTTATTTTTAAAAATAAAAAAAATAATTCTTTGAATATAAAGAAGAAGGAAGGAGACAATAACAAGTGACGGAAAGAAGGTAATTATTTAACAATTTATTTTTTTTTTATTATAATTTTTTTAAAATATAGATTAAGATTTTTAATTAATTAATTAATAAAATTAAATATAATTAATTAATTATTTTTTATTAAAATTTTAATTAAAAATTATCATATATTTATCAAAAATTGCAGTTTTCGAAAAAAAATTTTTTGTAGATAAATAATTTTAATAATTTAATTTTTTTTAAATTAATTAAATTTGTTTGAATTTAATTTTTTATTTAATTTAATTTAATTAATTAAAAATTAAAAATTAAATAAAAAAAAATCGAAAAATCAAATTTTTAAATTATAAATTATTAAAATTACTCAAATTAATTTAAAATTAAATAATTAAATATTAAATTAATTATAATTTTTTTTTTGAAATTATTTTTAATAAAAATAAAAATAATTTTGCTAAAAAAAAAAAAATTTTAATAAAAATAGAAAAAATTGACTTCAAATTCATCTTTTATTTAAAATTCTAAAAAAAAAAATATAAAAAATTCCTTTAAAAAAATCTTGATGAATTAAAGAAAAAAAAATAACAATTGCCATTTAAATGCACACTGACCACGTTCTTAATTCCTCAAAAAAAAAAAAATGGAAAAAAAGTTCAAATCGAAATTGAATTGTTTGTGTATCTTGTTACTTCAAAACGCAACAATAACAATGAAATGCAAAAAAATTGAAGTGTGTCCATAATCCTTAAAGATCTATCTCAATTCAATTCATTTCTTGACTAAATATAAAGAAAAAGATCAAAAAATATGATGAATGATATTTTTTTTATTCAATTTTCGGGTGCATTTGATCCATCATCCGATTTGCAACCTCAGGTTTCCGGATGCGATTTATTTATTTATTTTATTAAAAAAAATATTTTTTATTAGAAAATGACTTCTTAAGCAATTTCATGGTTGTCTAAAAAAATTGTTTTTTACAACTTATTTTTTTTAATTTTTTTTTAACTTAAAAAAAATTACTTTTAAAATTCGATCTTCTAAGAAATCAGAATTTATGAAGAAAAGCAAAAAATTAGGTCATAACTCAAATTTTTTAGAGGACAAATTTTTATTTTTTTGAATACATTATTCCAGTTCTAGTTCTCATTTCGAAAACAAGAAGAAAAAAGACAAAAGGTACAAAGGTCCCATTTTTTTCGTGAACAACTAAATTTTTGTTACAGATCTAATTTTTTTACAAGCAAGGACAAAATGTCTCATAAAAAACCTTTTACCCTTTTATTTTTTATTGTCTTCCCAACAAAAATTTTTCAAAAATCTGGGTCGAAGAAATTTCTCAGGTAAAACGATCCACAATACTAATGAATGTTGTGCAATCACGACCATTCATGGAAAACAACAAAATTCCATTGTGATAAGGGATTAGATGACCAATAATGAAAAAAACACAAAAAAAATAATAAAATGACGAATAGAAAGGATAACAAAAAAAAATATTAGAGTTTAAAGTACAAACGATGTCATAATAAACTTGTAAAGTCGGTTTCATGTATTTTTTTCTATTTTTTGAAGGTTGTAACTTGAACAAACAAGAATTTGCTCGAAATTGACTTTTATCAATATTTTTAAAAAATAAAAATGGATTAAAAATTTTTTTTTGCCATTTAAAAAATATTCTAAGAATTTTTCTCGAGACATCCAGACAAAAAAATGATAAAATTTCAATAAACAATAATTATTGTTATTATTTATTATGAAGAAAAAAAATCAGAAAAAATGACTAATAATCATAAACAAACACAAGACTCACGTATAAGCTCTATAGAAAAATTGTCTGTACAAAAAATAAATAAAAATAACAAAACAAGCAAATAATATACGAAAACGTCTGATTAGTTCTGTATGTGTTTTTAATAGCTTGCAGCTATTTATTGTCTATATTTTTTTTCCATGAAATTGTATTTTTGTGTTTTTGTTTATGGATTTTGAATCAATATTCAGTAATAATGGGAATAATCAGGTTTATCAGCATTTTTTTTTTGTCTTTTGTTTTTATTCGTAATCTACTTTTTTATTTTTTTCGTGTCTTAATAAATATTTATTTAGCTGATGAGTAAGAAAAAGTCAGTATTAGATGCATAAATGATGAGTCAGATTAGATGTTTTTAGGAGAAGCATTTGAAAAGTTGGCTTGTTGTTTAATTTTTTATTTATCAAAGAATTTTTTATATTTTGAGGTTATGTTCTTGAAAGATCAAGCGAAAATTGTTAAAAATAATATGTAAAAATCATATTTTTAGTATTTTTCTATAAGATCTTTTTCATTAAAAAAATTATTAATATAATCAATTTTCATGCTTTAAAAGGCTAAAAAATAAAAATTTTAGCTTTGAGATATTTTTTGAGGTTATGTTTTTAAAATTAATAGATCAAAAATCAAATAAAGACTCGAGATTTATTTTAAAAAAATTAAATAATTAGTTATTAATTGATATAAAATAATAAAATTAAAAATAAATAAAAAATTAAATACATAAATTATAAAAAATAAATAAATAAAATAAATAATAAATAAATTAAAAATAAATAAAATAATTTATTTAATTAAAATAAATATAATTTGATTAATATTTTTTTTTAATTTTTAGTATAAATAAAAATTGTGAAAATAATTAAAAATAAAAAAAAATTAAAATTAATTTATAAAAATTATTTTCTTAATCAAAAAATATATTTTTTAATTTTTTTTAAAAAAATAAAAAAAATAAAATTTTTAAAATAAACAATTATAAAAAAAATTTAAATTAATTTAATAAGAAATATTATTTTATGTAATTTTTAAAATAATTTTTTTTTTAATTTTTGAAATATTTTTTATTAAAAATTATGAATATTTTTTTCTTCAAAATATTATGAAAAAATAAAAATTTATCGAAAAAAATTATCTCTAAAGAACTAAAAATGTCTAAAATTAAGCTTTTTATAAATTCAGTAAAAACTTGATAAATTTTCAAATAGAACCGCCTTCCATTAACGCCATTTTATCGCTTTTTTTACGTGATAATTTTTTTATCCACTCACACTTCTACTTTTTATCTCTCCCGTTGTTCAGAAGTTTAATACGATTTCCCGTTAAATTTTTTTATGACGATTTTTATTCGTTAGGGAGAAAAAATAAGTAGAAGTGCGTCAAAATTACACACAAAATCCCCTCTAATGTTCAACATTCTAATCGTATTATGTACTTTTTTGCTTAATTTTTATTCGTTACAAGTTTTTATCGAATGTCAGGTCTAAAATTTTATCAAAAAATTAAGATTTAAATAAATTTTTACGAAAAATCTAAAATTTCAAATAAAAATTTCTGAGTAAAACCTCCATTTTAGACGATATTCCATCATTTTCTGTCCCAAAAGAAATCTAAAAACCTCGTAAGTCGTTAAATTTAATGGCAAGGACAACGCACAACGTTCATCGCAGCCAATATTTACACACAAAAAGTACTGAAAAAAAAATAATAAAACACAGACATGTTTTATGTACCGTTTCGAGCAATAGGGGCAAAATAACACAACAATTTCATTTATTATTACACGAGACGAGGCCTCATGATCGACGACGTATGTGCGCGTGCCTCACAGTTTTCCACCCTTCTTTAAAAATCTATCCCAAAAATACATTTTCATTTATTTTTTTTTCTCTCGATTACTTTTTGTGTGTGTCGTCTATATAATGGCAGCGTATCTGACAAAAAATAATGAAAAAAACGGTCCCCTAATTTTTTTGTCGATTTTTTTCTTTCGGGGGAGTCAAACTCCTTATCGAAACTTTTTCTGTCAGCACATTCATTAATATGTTATGAGAGAAAATATTAAAAATCGATTTTTATCTTTTTTTTCTGATGGAAAAATAAATATTTTGGCTTGGTTTGGATTGAAATATTATTTGAAAAATTTAGGAAAAATTCTTGTGATTTTTAAATAAATTTTTTTATAAGCAAATTAAATATTTTTTGTTGTAAAAATAATTTTTCTTATTTTTTTTCTTTTTTAAATTTAATTTGAATTCTTTTATTTAAATAAATATTTAAAATAATTTTAAATTTATTTTATTATTTAAAATAAAAATTTTAAATTTAAAAAATTTATTTACAAAAATATTAAAAATTAATTAAAAAAAAAAAAAAAAAAAAATTTAAAAAAATATTTAAAAATTTTCGGTTTAATTTAAAAAATTCTTTAGCATTAATTTTAAAAAATATTTAAAATAAAAAAAAAATAAAAAAGATTAAAAAATATTAAAAATTATTTAAAATAAAATTTAAGAAAAATAAAAATTTTACAAAAATATTAAAAATTAAATTTAAAATAAAAAAAAAAAATAAATATTTTACAAAAATATTAAAAATTATTTAAAATAAAAATTTCACAAAAATATTAAAAATTATTTTAAAAAAAAATAAAATTTTTACAAAAATATTAAAAATTATTTAAAATAAAATTTAAAAAATAATAAAAATATTTAAAATAAAAAACTTCACAAAAATATTAAAAATTATTTAAAATAAAATTAAAAAAAAAAAAAATTTTTACAAAAATATTGAAAATCATTTAAAATAAAAATTTAACAAAAAATTAAAAATTATTTAAAAAAATAAAAAAAAATACAAAAATATTAAAAAATTTTATTTTAAAATTAAAAAAATAAAAATTTTACAAAAATATTAAAAATTATTTAAAATTAAAAAAAAAAAATAATTTTAATAAAAATAATTAATTAATAATTTATTTTAATTTTTTTTCAGATTGTAATGTGGGATACGACAATGATGACATCCACAGCAACTTCATACGAAAATTTCTACAACATGCCCATCAAACAGGAGCTCCCCGAAAGCGAAACTGAATCCCCCAACACACATTTCGACTCGAAAATGTTCATGGAAGCCACGGGAAATGCTCTTGCTGCTCATCACGCATTCCATCCGCTTGGCTTTAATCCTCTCACGCCGCCCGGATATCCAAATATTTTGCTTCCTACCCAAAGAAATGCCCAAAATGATCGCCCAACGACCCCATTATCGACATATCCGGGCGTCTCGAGCTCTTTAACGCCCACACATACACCTCCAATCGACGTTACGCCGCCAAAATCGCCAAAAAATGATTTCACCCCGGAAAAAGACGACTCAGAATGCGGCGAGTCCTTTGATGACAATCATTCGATCGTGAGTTCAGATAATGCGGATTTAGATTCAAAAGTCCCGAAGGTAAATTCTCATGGGAAAGTTAAGACGCATAAATGCAAACAGTGCGGATTTGTCGCGGTAACGAAGCTAAGTTTTTGGGAACACACAAAATCTCACATTAAACCCGAAAAAATGTTGACTTGCCCAAAATGTCCCTTCGTGACGGAATATAAGCATCATTTGGAGTACCATTTACGGAATCATCAACGTTCGAAGCCGTTTCAATGTCCCTCATGCAATTACAGCTGCGTGAACAAGTCAATGTTGAATTCGCATCTGAAGTCACATTCGGCAGTTTTTCAGTATCGATGCGCGGATTGCAATTACGCGACCAAATATTGTCACAGCTTGAAGTTGCATCTTCGGAAATACACCCACAAACCGGATGTCGTCTTAAATCAAGACGGAACTCCAAATCCCTTGCCCATAATTGACGTTTACGGGACGCGTCGCGGGCCAAAAACGAAAGCTAACCAAACAAAAGCCGATTTGGAAGTCTTGAATGTCGCAAAAAGGATGAAAATTGAGGAAAATCACGAAGAAACGACACCCAAAAGTGCTCCCAAGCCCGAAATGATGCCATCGATGTTGCCGAGTGCCTTGGCAAACATGTTCCAATCACAAAATCCATCCCTCTTTCCATACCTGAACCTCAATTTACAAATGTTGGCAGCTCAACAACAAGCTATGGCATCACAACTCTCCCCGAATTTCCCCCAATCGCCCAAAAATGTCGCCGAAAGTGATGATTTCGCCCTAAATTTGACGCAGAATAAGACTCCGACCAAAAATGACGAAGCCCCGACCGCATCTCAAGACCTTCATGTCACTCCCGTTGGCAAAAATCGTCGCAAGGGACGCGCCTTCAAGCTCCCGAGCATCATTCCCAAGGCAGATCACGAAATGGAACGCCCTTCGTCGGCATCGTCGAACGAAAATGAGCCCCAAAGTCCCGTAACGCGCACAGAAACGCCCGAATCGCAAGTACAATCGACATCCGTGGACCCGAAAAAATCCTTCGAATGTAAATTTTGTGATATTTCGTTCCGAGATGACGTTCTTTATACTATTCACATGGGTTACCATGGCTACAACGATGTTTTCAAATGCAACATGTGCGGGGAAAAGTGCGACGACAGAGTTTCCTTCTTCTTGCACATTGCTCGTAGTTCGCATACGTAAAAAAAAAAATAATTTTTTTTACGTGTCATGGGACGGCTAAAAAATGGACTGCGCACACGCACTTTTGCGTTTTTTTTTTTGCAGAGACACACAAAAAATTGTATAAATTTAGGGAGGGCGCCATTTTGCGAAGAATATTTTTGTAGAAGCATAAAAAAACGCGCTCGAAGGGGAATCGAAGCCATTTTTTATTAGATTAAAATCGATAACGAAATATATACAACGGAAACCGAAACAATATTCTTGTACAAATTTAAGTCTTAGGAGTTTATGTACTACTAAAGAAATACAGAAAAAATATCCGCTAGTCGATATATTTTGCCCTTTTTATGAATTCATAGCGATAAAAGACTGATAAAATTTAAGAAAAAAAAAATTCTTGTCATTTTTTAACATTTTTTTTATTAATTTAAAATTTAATTAAATAATTTTATTTTTTAATTAAATTAAATTTAAATTAAAATAATTTTTTTTTAATTAAATTAAAATTTTTTTTTAATTTTTATTTTTTACTTAATTTAATTTTAAATTTATTTTTTTTTATTTTTAAATTAAATATTTTAAAATAATTATTTAATTTAAAAAAATTTTTTTTAATAAATTTAATTTTGAATAAAATTAATGAATTTTTTGTTTTATTTAATTTAATTAAAATTTAATTATTTAAATAACAATTTTGATTTTTTAGTTCATTAAGTTTTAATTAAATATTTATTTAATAAAATAATTAAATTAATTAAAATTTGATTAAAAAAATCAATTTTTATTAAAAAAAATAAATTAAATAATTAATTTAAAATTGGTTAAAAAATTATTTTTCTCAAAAAATAAAAAAAAATATTTTACTTTTTAATTTTTTTTAAATATTTTTTTTAATTATTAATTTAAATTTTAAAATAATTTTATTAAATTTTTTTTTTATTTTTTGAAAAATTAAATTTTTAATTAATTTTTAAATTAATTATTTAATCTTATTTTTTAATATAAATTGAATTTTTTTATCAAATTTTAATTAATTTAATTATTTTATTAAATAAAAATTTAATTAAAACTTAAAAATGTTAGAAAATGACGAAAATAAAAAAAAATAAATATTAATTAAATATTTTTAAATAAAAAAATATGGCTGAGAGCAAAAAAATCAAAATTTAACTTATATAAAATTAACAGCAAAGTACCAAAAAAATATATACAAATAATTATTATTAAAAAATAAAAATAAAATAATAATATGTATTAATAAATTTTAAAGGGCAATATATTTATATTTTTATATTAAAAAAAAATAAAATTAAATGATAAAATAACGAAAAATCCTCAATAAAATTAATTATTAAAATTAATTTTTTTAACGAAAATAATTTAAAATGTTTAATTTTAAATTGAAAATGATTATAATTTTTTTTTAAAAAAAATATTTTTAATAAATTAATTATTTATTATTTTAATTATTTTTGTATAAATTAAAAAAAAATTAAAATTAATTATAAAATAATTTTGTTTAAGTAATGAAAATTGTAGTCAGACAATATAGCGGTAAGAGTACTATTAAAAAAAATAAATAAATAATTTATATTAAAAATAAATAAAAAATAAATCTAAGTCGAAAAAAATACAAATAAAATTAAAAAACAAACCAAATATTGGCCAAAAATGAAAAATTGAAATAAAAATAATAAAAATTTGAAAAAAAAAATAATTAATTTTTTTTTCTTAATATTAATCATTTATCGCCCAAAAAAATATAAATTATCCGAAAACAACGCAGTTCTTTCAGAAAAAAATATTTAAAAAAGATTAATTGATCTTTAACAGTCTAATAATGTGACATTTGACGCGTTTTTCTTCCTTAAAGATGTTCATAAAAGGTCGACATCTGTTTTTTTCATCGTGCGTTTGGTTCCTTTTCAAGTTCATCGCAGTTCAGTAAGTATTCTTACAAATGGTCTCTTTTAAAATTTAAATAAATCTTGCGCGCGACCCTTATTTATTTTTATGTACTGTAAAAAAAAGAACTTTTATGTATCGAGTAATAAATAAAATAAATAAATATTCACGTGCCAGATTTTTTTTTCTCGACAAGCACGTTAAAAAGGGAGACAACTTGATAATAAAATAAAAATTTTAGGCGCTATTTGAGGACATGTCAAGGGATTTAAATTTGACCGCTATTTTGAAAAAAAAAATTTACGGAAGTCTATTGATTGAAAATTGAATAAAAATTACTTCTTTAGAAAAAAAATCAAACTTCAGATGAATGATCATTTTTAATAAAAATAAAAATAAAATTTCTTATGAAAAAAAAATCAGGGGGAAAAAATTTAAATTAACAAGAAAAAAAATGTGACACGTGTTATTCACAAGGGATTATCCTCCTTACGGTTTTATAATATTTTGAAAAAAAAAATTTTTTTTTCCTTCCTCATTTTATTTCTTTATTTGTTGTCAATGATGATATCTTAAAGAAAAAAAATATAATAACGAGGATAAAAGAAATGTAGTCACACGGATGTGGGTCAAATGTCATCAAAAAATTGTTACGTTCATTTTCTCTCAATTGTCAGAGATCAGGAACTGTAAATAAATATTGCTTCTTAAGATTTGAAGATTAAAAAAAAAATCTAAAAAAAATGGAGGAAATCACCCCAATGTTGAGGTTATGTAACGACGAATAGAAAAGAGCGGATATAAAAAAATTGTTTGAAAAAAAAATGAACAAGGGGAATTTTTTTTATATGAAGATAATTAGACTTACATATAAAAAAATTACCCTCGTTTATTTTTTTAACAATTTTTTTAACGCACTTGTTTTTTGATGTTTTTAATAAAAAAAAAATACAGGGGAAAATGTCAAGTGCTGTGATTTATGACAGGTTCAAAAATGTATTTTTTGAGAAGTTATTTAAAAAATTTTAATTAAAAAAAGCGGATAAACTTGACATTCAACGACGCCTTCTACATGGAATGAATGAATTTTTTGATCAGGTACGTACTCTATAGAAATAAAATTAAGATTTTCAAACCAAAAAAAATGTTTGAAGAATTTTTGTTGATTAAAATTTACTTTTAGAAGTCCTTGGTTAAAGCTTAAAACATTTTTAGACACAAAAATTTTTTTTTTAATTATTGAAGAATTTTTTTTAATTAAAATTTTCTTTTAGAAGTCCTTGGTTAAAGCTAAAAACATTTTTAGACCAAAAAAAAATTTTTTTTTAAATTATTGAAAAATTTTTGTTAATTAAAATTTACTTTAAGAAGTCCTTGGTTAAAGCTAAAAACATTTTTAGACCAAAAAAAATTTTTTTTTAATTATTGAAGAAATTTTGTTGATTCAAGTTTCATTTCAGAAGCTTTATTTTCAAAACCTGAAAGCTTAAAACTTCAAATCTTACCTCTTTGCCCATTTTTTAAAACTTTCCTCCAACTCCATCTCTGCTAATGACATCTTTTTACTTCCTACATCTTTCATTTCATCCATCTAACAGGAGATTAGGTGCATCCATGACGAAGACTTGTCTCGTATCTATGGAAAAAATTGATTGTCAAGTTCAATTACACATGCTTAGAGCGATAAATTCAACACAAACTCTTACTTTCATTAAACACTTAGACACTTAGAGAGACTCTGTTTCATACAGAAAACTTGAATTTCGATTAATGAACGAACGATGGTGGTCCGTTTCTTATTATTTCAAGTACGTGCAAAAAAGCGTCGAGCCCAAAACTTGTCAAAAAATTATCTGTCGAATCTTTGCATAATATTTAACTCTCGAGACACGAAAAAGGACCAAATTATGATTAACGAATCGGCATGTTTTGAATTGTTTTGATTAGATCACGTTACCGGATAATTGTTTGGAATTCAACGTAATCTCGTTATTAATTTGTCACAGCAATCGACTTATAACCGAACGTAAGTTTTTTTTTTTTCGATAAAAATCAGAACTTTCAATTTCATTTTGTTTGCTTCGAGTAGAAATATTTGCAAAAAAAAGAAGAAGAAAAAAACACAAAAAAATGCTTAAAGAGTATTGAATACGGATTTTGCAGACAATATTGATTTTTGTGTTGTTTCCTCTTGTTCGTCTTTCCTCTTTTTCTCACTTTTTTTTTTGTCTGCAAAACAATTCTTTGTCTGTTACTCGACATTCCTTACTAACTATAAGATCAAAGTTCAATTGATGGTCAATTTTTATGTCTTTAGTTAGTTTAACTATTTAGGAAGATGAAAAAGTCCCCTTGATGACTTAAGAGTTTGACCTTCTTGAGGAAAGATAATTTTAAAAAGGTGTCAACATCCAATCCGAAAATTTCCGGTAACTATTAAATGTTATTTATCAATTAATCCGTCTGCGAGCTGTTTAAAATGAGCGCCAGCGAGTCAATAAAGTGCAATGGCATTGCGATAATAATCCGATCTGTTCCAGACTACTGAATAAACAAATTAGGTAAAGTAGGGTTTTAACGAATTAAATCTCTTGTAATAATCTTTCTCACTTCACTTTGGTATATAGCGTGAGCGAAGTTGCCCTGCGAGATGAAATCAGGTAAGTTTAGCTCATGAAAGTACTAAAAGTATCTCTTGAAGAAGTTGGATTTACGACAAGGAGTATCTTTGAGGTAAGGTTTTAATCTGAAAGTGTTAAAATGTTCAAAATGTGTTTTTTTAGAAAAAAAATTTAAATATGTTTCAACGTTTAAGGCTAAATTTGAAAATTTTAACAGCTAAAAAAGGTAAGAAAATTAGAATTATAATTTTTTTTCATTTTAATGAAGTTTTTTAAGCTAAAGGAAACATTAGATAAAGTCCCATAAGTAAGTATTGATCTTTTTTTCCGATATGGTAAACTATACTATCATTTTCTTTTAGCTTAACATAAGATGTAATCGAAGGACCTTCAATGAAGGAATAATCTACCGGTTCTAAAGCAATATCTATAGAAGAAGAACTCAATCTCAATTATTAAACAATACTGATCTCAAAACAAAACAAAAGCAATTAAAAAAATCATTACATTCTGATGAAAAAAGCCATCAACATATTAACATGCTAAACTGCAAAATATCAAACGACAATGAAAGCTTAACACAGAAAAAATATAATTTGCGAAGAAATTGAAAATAAGATAATTTAAAAACATGAGACGAGATGGTAGATCAACATAAATTCCATCAATATTTTTCAAGATATCAAATCGTTTCTGAAATTATCTTTAGCAAAACTCTTCAAGAGTTGAAGGTAGATCAAAAATTGTCAAAAGTACAAAAGTTACAAAATTTAAAAGCTTCTACTTCAAAAAGCTCAAACGTACAAAAATTTATAAGAGACTAAAAAATGATTCTATTTCTTATATTTAAAATTTTAGATTTTTTATATTTCGATACTTTTATATTTTATCAAATTTTAAAATTAATTTGTTCAGTTTCAACTAAACTCACATATTCGTAAATTTTAACTTTTATATTACTGCAAGATAGAAAAGGGTTAAATTAATCTCTTTTCAAACCACAGTGCAGTTAGTATAAATACTCCGCGCATTGCACATGAAATAAATGGTGTAACTGATTCAATATTATGACAAGCGAAATGCATTTAAATGGGTCTCGAGTCAATCACTTTTTAAAATTCAATCACGCGTTGTGCAATTCTTTCTTTTTTTCCAAACCCAAAAAAAAACCAAACGGAAAATTCCTTCCAAAAGTAACTTTTACCTTTTAAATAGGTCAATAAAATAAAAAAAAAATCAATTTCCTTCTTAAATTTGTAATCTATAAACCACAAAAATCCATCTCAGCTGTTCGTTCGTTACATACCACGAACATCGCATTAAAACCAACATTAAAATCAGTTGCGATCAATTTTCAACAACACCCTCATGTATGTCTCTCATTGATTAGAATTTATCGCTGGATAATTTATCGACCGATTTTTTTTTATGTCATCAATAGAACTTTTTAAGATTTTTACAACAATACCCGATACGCGGGAAGATAATGCGCCATAAATTTGTGTGCAGAGCGACAGTTGGATGCATCTTCCTTCGATCGATGTTAGTTTATAATAATAATAATACAAACAAAAGATAATCTTTTTGTAAGGCAGAAAGAAGAAACGGACAAGATAAAAATGTAAAACCATAAATTTTGTTTTTTTTTTGTCTTATTGTCCGTGCAATATCGAAAAAAATCGTAACTGAGGACAATAGTACCGATAATTGAATCAAAAGTCTTCGTGTCTCTCTCTATCCATTACTTAGAAACGAAGGATGGCATGCAAAAATCCGTACAGGTATCTATGGACCAAGAACACACTTTTAACATTTAACATTTGACCAGCAAAGTACCTGAAACTGAATTCAATATCAAAATAATGGCAATAATGGGCAATTGTTTGAATAGAGATTTTTCTTCTTCGTGTCGTGTGCCTTGATTTGTATCATTAGATCTTCTGTATCTACAAAGAACCAAAAAAAAAAAGGTATTGTTCGTACTTGTGATGATGCACACAAAGAATGAAACACAAAAAATTGCCTTGGATCTTGAATCAAAACGAACGTACGAAAAAAAAATGAATAGAAAAAAAAAATAAAAATCAGTTTATGGTCGTTTTTTGGCTGTAACGTTTATAGACACAGGAGCGACAAAATTGACCGGTAAATATCATGCACTCTACTGCTCGATGATTAATATGTGTGTTCGGTATAAAAATCTTGCATTTGGCATGCGCCCAAAAATATCTATAAATTTTTACCATTTTTATGTAAAAACATCTGTCTATGTGTGCTGCATGAATAACGAAAAAAAATGTGTCCTGATGCAAAATATTGAAGCGACATTTTTTTTTGTGTATGTTTTCTATTTATTTGTGTCTCCCTCGCAACAGCCGGTTTTTTTTTGTGATAAATATGAAATTTATATTTTTATTAAAAATTGTTGGAAGAAAAAAAGTTAATTTAGCGTTCGATTCAAAGTCGATGAATGAATGAAAAGAAAGTGTCCTTGTAAGAATTTAATGTTGTTTAGATAGGTGCGTTTGACATTTTTTTTATATAAAATTTTTTTTGAGAGATTTGGACAATTAACGATGTCAAAAATTGGTGATGGTTGTCCGATTAATAAAAAGGAAGAAATCAATCAAAAAAAGTCTTGAATGGATTTTTTGCGCAATTTGACAGAGATTTAATGGTCTTTAGCGATTTCATGCCAATTGGAGGTTTGATGTCTTATTTTTTTTAAAGAAAATTTTTTAGCGAAGTTTAAATTTAAAAAAAAATTCTTATAATAATTTTATCAAAAAAAAAAAAAAAAAAATTAATAATAAAAATTTCATATAAAAAAATAAAGAAATTAAGAAAATAAAAAAAATATTAAAAAAAAAAAAAATAATTAAAAGTTTTTTTTTTTAATTTTAAAAATTTAAATAAAATAATTGATTCAATTAATTGATTTTATTTTATTTAATAATTTTTATTTTTTTTTAAATTAATTTTTAATTTAATTTTTTTATACATTTTTTTTTAAATCATTTTATCAAAAAAGAAAAATGTATAATAATAAAAATTTTATGTAAAAAAAAAATAAAAAAATTCAGAAAAATAATTTTTCTAAAAATTATTGTAATTATTAAAAACAAAAAAATAAATTTATTTTTATTATAAAAAATAATAATTTTTTAATTTTAAAAGTTTAAGTAAAAATTTAAATTAAAATAATTTATTTTAATTTATTATATTTTATTGATTAATTATTAATTTTTATAATTGAAAATATTTTTTAAATTAAAATTTAATTTAATTAAATTTTATTAATTTCAATTTAATTTAATTTTATTTATTTTAAAATTTTATTTATTTTTTTATTTTTATAATTAATAGAATTTAAGAATTTATTATTTAAACATAATTTTTAAAAAATATTTTGAAATTTTAATTTTAATTTAATATTTTAATTTTTTTATAAAAAAAAATTTTTATTTTTTTATAAAAATTTTAATAATTAATAAAATTTAAGAATTTATTATTTAAACATAATTAAAAAATTTATTTTTAAATTTTTATAATTAAAAAATATTTTGAAATTTTTTGTAAAGTAAATATTTTAATAATTTCATATAAAATTCTCCAAATTTTTTGAAAAAAATCTTAAAATGAGAAAAAAAATATTTAAAAATACTTCTTTCTCTTAATGTAAAACAAAAAAAAAATGTCAATGGCAAATTTCCAAAGAAAGTGATAAAATTAAAATTCTTTCCTTTATTTTCACAAAAAAAGGTGAAAACTCCTTTAACGACTTCTCCGCATAAACTTTTCACTTTTTTTCCTCAAATTCCTTCATTTTAAACGACTTTCTTTATCTTCCGAAAATCTCCAAAATACAATTTTCTCCTCATCTCCTCTTGTAAAAAGTCGAAAAAACGAAAAAACCTCATAAATAAAACTTCCATAAATTTGCCCGAATTTTTTGCCATTTATTTTTGCCTACAATGAGAAAAAACACACAGTCATCATTTAATATAAGTACAAAAATGCGCACAAAATAACAATAAAAAGAAGTCTAGTTGGTTGGTATGTTTGCTCATAAGATGAATACGAAGCAAAAAAAAAACAGACTCCCTGCAATAAAAGCCATTAAATACATTTTTATGAAAAAAAAGTAGAGAGAACGAGACACTTTTCTTTCTATTTGTGCTTTTTTGGTTGGATTTTCGTCCCATTTTAATATGAATTCCTAAATAATAATGCCATTATTGTGAACGAGAGAAAAAAATATTTTAATATAAAAAAATTGTATTCATGGGTGGATTTTGTTTGGATAATGCGTAAGCATAAATTCTCACTGTTTGATGTCCTTTTAAGAGGATCCGAATCAAAATTTAATTTACTGTTTTTTTTTTCGTCAGCATTTTTTTTTTCGTTTTCGTACTTTACAGATGGTTTTTGGACCAATTTCGAGGCAATTTGGAGAGGAATGTAGGAGTACCGTTTACGGCAAAATACCATCGAAGCGATCATTTATCATCTTTTAGTGCCTTTAGAATGGGCCATTATGAGTGCGCGCATTCTTTTTGATGATGTGCACGCACTAAAATGCGTATCATCGTTCTTCATCGTCGTCGGCGCTCCGACTTTTGCAAAACCCGAAAAAATATAGCAGACATTTATTTTTTTATATTAATATAAACAACAGGCTGGAATTGGAATGGGGTGCATAAAAACGTACGAAAAATGTAATTTAATCAATTTCTTTCGTTTTTTTCCATCTCTCTCATTTTTCTACTTTTTTTTTCGTATTTGATATTTTTGTCCATCCAATCCAATCAACCCTCATGATGATATCGATTGTTTTACAGAAAATACACAAAAAAGGGATTTTCTGCCGTTTTTTTCCTCACAAAACGAAAATAACGAGACGTGGGAGTACAAACATTCATTATTTTGTTAGGACGATTTTTTTTCTCAATTGCGGAGGGTGATGGATAGAATCCATATGGCTTTTGCACAAATTCACAGATAAAAATATTTACTTGAATTTTGTGATTTTTTTCGACGAAACAAAGTAACACAATTCGAAAGGTGCTTGAATGAACCCTTTTTTCGGATCTTTTCATGCGATATGAATTGATTTTTGATCCTGCTCGAGAAACAGATGCATTTTGAAAAATGTTTCAATTTCGCATCATTAATAACTTTTTTCTGTCATCAATGTGGAATTATTGGATTGTTGAGCGACAATTGATCGGGTTTTATTTTTTTTTAAAGGTTGAAGGGGTGAATTTTCAATGGATTGTTGATTTTATGGCGAGTTGAGAGTCTCGAGTTTTTCTATGGGAGCTTAATTAAGATATTTAATTTGAAAAATTTAATTTTTAAATTAATATTGTCTAAATTTTATATTTTTTTCATTTTAATTATTTTTATAAGTCAAAAAAAAAATGTTTTTTAATTATTTTAATTTCTGAATTTTATTTTTGATTTTTTAATCACTTTTTTAGAATAAAAATTATTAATTTTTTTTCTGATTATTTAAATTTGATTTAAAATATTTTTTTTTTTTTTTTTAAATAAATTTTTAAATTTTAAAAATAATTTTAAAACTTTAAAAAAAAATTTCTAAAAAATTAAATAAAAAAAAATTAAAATTTGAATTAAAAATCTAAAAAATTTTTTATTCCTTTTTGAAGCAAAAAAAAATTAATAAATTAAATTATTTTTTTAAATTATTTTAATTTTTTAATTAAATTTAAAATATTTTAATTTATTTTTTTTTTAAATAATTTTTAAATTTTTTACTTTAAAAATAATTAAAACTAAAATTAATAAAATGTCTAAATTTCCTTTTTTAAAGTAAAAAAAAATTGTTATTAAAATCATATTATTTTTTTAATTATTTTTTTCTAATTATTTTAAAATGAATGTTAATTTAATTTTTAAAATAATTTTTTTTTTAAAAATATTTTTTTTTAAATTTTGATATCTCATAAAAAATTCTTCAAAATCCCAAGTAAACAAAAAATATTTCAAGTAAACAAAAATTGTTAAAAAATTTCATAATCTCCTCAAAAAAATCAATATTTTACGCGAGAAAAAAACTTCACGTAACAACGCATGAAACTGACAATAATAAAGGTTAAACGATCAACCGTAAATAAATTTACCTCCCAAAAAAAAACATAAATTGAATTTTTTATTCCGTAAAAAATGTTGCTTTTACCGTTTTTTGTCTTATTTTAAACAGGAAGACTTTTAAAAAAATGAGACAAAATTAATCTTTTTTTTAATTTTTATTAAAGCACTTTTTAAAAAAGTGATTGAGAATTATGATAACATAAAACAACTTTTTCGTGCAAAATTTATCGGAGAGGTGTGACAAGCATCATTCATACTCAACAAAAAATTCACCCAAAAAAACAACAAACATTGACGAGTAACGAGACTTGAAGCGATATAAAAAAACGTTGGGCGGATAATTGGATGATGATTAAAATTTCAGTGGGTTTAACGCGATGAAGAGAAAAAAATAAAAAGTGCAAGAAATGAAAAGGAAAGTTGTTAGCGAACACTTGTTGCAGCAAAAGTATCAAATTTCCACGCAGCACTTTTTTTTTCTTTCTTTTCTTCTTTCTTTTCAACATGGTCAGTCACACGATTTCGTGCTTGGCGCACGTGACATCCATTTTTGGTGCAACATTGTGAGTTCCATTCATTGCCATTCGAAGCCATTTGAATGAATCAAAGGATTATTGTTTGGCGTAAAATAAAAAAAAAACTTTTTCTTTCATTTCAGAATTCGTGTCCGTGACATTGATGAATTTATGAGTTTTTGCCGCATTTTATTTGAAGAAAAATGGTTTTTTGTACGAATTGAAGTCTGTGGTTGAAATTTTTGAAATGTGCATTAGGTCGATAAATTAAAATTTAGATTTTAATGAAAAAGTTTAATTTTTACTGAATTTATTAAAAATTTGCATTGGGATTAACTTTTGAAATGTATAATGGGATTAAAATTAAAATTAAAAAAATTAAAATAAATAAATTAAAATTTAATTTTAAATAAAATTTTTCTAAACATTAAAAATTAAATATTTGATAAATAAATTTTTTAAAAAAAATAAAATTTTATTTCGAAAAATATTTGGTATAAAAAAAAAATTGAAATTAAAAAAAAAAATTAAGTTAAATAAAATAAAAAAATTATTTAAAAAATAAAATTAAAATTTATTAAATTAATTAAGAAAATTTTCAAAAAAATAATTTTTAGATTAATTCCGATTTTTTTTTTGAAATCTCAGAAATTTTTAATAAATATTTTTATTAAAAATATTTTTTTTTATTATTTTATAATTTTTTTTTTAATATTTTACTGAATTTTATTTAGCTTAAAATTATTAAAAAAAAAATACAATAATTCAAATAATTCTTAAAATATTTTTTTTTTTGAAAAATTAAATTGACTTTTTTCTTAAAAAAATTAAAAAAAAAATTAAAATTTTTATAAATTAAAAAAAAATTAATTTAATTAAAATATGCATTGGGTCAAATTCTTCAAAATTTTATATGAATAGAAGTTTTTATCTAACGATAACTTTCTTTCAACAATTTTTTGAACACTTTAAGACGAAACATGTGTAAATCAATCAATACAAAGCACAAAAAAAAGACGAGACGAGAAAACGAAAGAGAAAAAGAACGGTCAAACATACATTCGCGAGACCATTACTTATGATAATAGATGCAAACCTAATGATAGCTATTTTGTTTATAACAAATTACTTTGCGTGAATTCTTACGTCGTCTCGAGACGCGGCTCGTACACGTAAATATTTATCAAACTCTTTTCTTCACCTTTTGTTGGTCATGTTCATGCATTTTTTGTCTCGACGTTGCAGTTGAAAAGTGAGAAAAATGTTGCTTTGTGCATCACGCCAACCATTAAACGTCGCTCGTTACAAACATTCATGACACAATGTTCGTTTAGTGATTAATAGTGTGAATTTTATTCAATTATTTATTAACATCTCTTTTACCTTTTTTTTTCAATGTGCACTTTTTTGTTTTATTTTCATTTTTATCGCTTTTCTTCGCGCAGCTCGTGAATGCTTGACTAACAATAAAGTTTATTGATTGTTTTTGAACGTTACTTCCAGTTTTATGGCGAACTTGATGATGATGGTGAATGTTTTAGGTATTCGATGGAATTCTCATGGACAACGTTATGTCGGATTTAATTACATTTTGTGTGAATAAATTTATTGAACTTTTTTGTTCAAAAGTTTTAACGATGTTCCTGAAAATTTTTTTCCCATATTGTCTAGAGGTTAGGATATCAGCTTTTAAGGATACTTACCTGACCTGAAATCCTTGAAGCTTCTTCCTGAAAAAAAAAATAAAATTATCAAAATTCATTTTTCAAACTAAATTGCCCGTATTGTCATCAAATTCTTACCTCAATGAAGATAATCTTTTAAAATAATTTTTAACGACATTTCGCTCCAAAAAATCTTAAATTGCCTTTGTTCATTAAAATATTTCATAAAAATCCATTAAATCGTAAATTTTCTATCGCAAATTCGTATCAACGTTCAAAATTTGTCACAATCGTAAATCTTTCATGTCACCTTTGGTCCATACTTCGTTCCAACTGACAGAAATCTGTAACAAATATACAAAAAAAAAATGTTTAAAATTTATTTATTTAAGCAGGGGTCAGATTTAGAACAATACATTTTGCGTGCCAGGGGTTAACAATTTTAACAAATCCAAAAAATTGTCCGATATAATATTATTAATGGTGCGAAAATAAATAAATTGGTTCAATTGTGTTTTTTTTTCTTGTCTACTTCCTTTCATTTTTCCTATTTTTATGTTTATTCAACAAAAAATTTACTTTTACCGTTTAAATTTTTAACGTTCGAGTAAAGATCAAGGCTTTGCGTGGATGGCGCCAAATTACTTCATTACATGAGAAATTTAATCATTTTACGTCAAAAAACTGTTAATTGAGTAATTTTCGGATATGATCATCTGGTTAACATCTACTGTCAAAATTATTAATTTTTGGTGCGAATAACCTCCGTCAAAGTATTTTTTTGAGCGAAAGTGTCGTCATTATTAAATAACATCTTGTCTGAATCTACATTTAACACCTGTTTAGAACGATAAAAATATCATTTTTATTAAAATCGATTTTTTTTTCTTACCTGACTCTTAATTTTTTTTTTTTAGAAAAAAAAAAAAAATGCCACAGAATTGCATATTGCACCATAAATCCATAAATATGCCACGAATTTAGGTAAAAAAAAATTTTTTTTTATAGATTTTTATAAATGTGTTTTTTTCTACTTTTTAATAGGTATAAAAGGACACATGCGCCGACGACTTGATTTCTTCGAATATTCATTGCACATTTTTTGTGCATCTTGAAAAAAATTTTTTTTAAAAGGATATGTACCTTTAAACATAATAAACAACAACAAAAAACAGATGATGATGATGACAAAAGTTTTTTTTTTTTTGAATGAACAGAGGAAATGAAACCAAAATCTCTCTGACTTACATTTTTTTTTTGTAGAAACTTAATATATTTGTAAGTATCGAATTTCTTTTTAGTTCCTTTTTTTGCAATTTTTTTTTATTAAAAATATTTTTTTAGAACATCACTTGATCAAAAAAAGGAACCAAGAGCTAAACAAAAAGGTGTTTATGAATTTCGTTTCGCCCCATTAAGATCACTTTTGATCGACGGAATGATAAGTCTGATGTCTCGCTTATTAAATGCAACAAACATGTGTGGTTTAATTTGAGAACGTCCCGTAATCCCGAACAGATCGAAAAAAAATATACACATCAAAGCGATTTAATCCCTCATACAATAAAAATTTGTTGGTTGAAATTTTTTACACATCGTTTCCTTCATAATGGGATCAAACTACCTTAAAATCATCAAATTACGACGACGACATGATGATGCAACAAAAGCGCACAAAAAAGTGCTTGAGGGATGTTTTTTATGTATGGAGTTCAAGTTGTTGGTTCGCAACAAGTTTAGAAAAAAAAATGGATTGGGGTGATTTTTTTTATCAAATAAATTGAAATCAACCAATAACCGAGGGTTTGATTTTTTATGTTGATAAAAAAAACAAAAAATAAATAAATAGGGAACTCCCGGATGTTTTTTTAAAAGTTTTTTATGTGATCATGACACGAGTTCAGTCAACAGGTTGTTGACAAAAAAATGAATGGAGGGTAAAAAAAATGTTACGTAACAGGTTTAAATTAATACAAAAGATAATAAAAGGGAGTGAACCTTTTATCCCTTTTTAATAAAAAAAAATAAAGCGGTTATAAAATATGGAAGGATTTAAGCCATTTTGTGATTTTAATAAGAATAAATTTTAATCCATTGAAGTTGCTGAAAAGTTTAAATTATTCCCATATTGTCTAGTGGTTAGGATATCAGCTTTATAAATAAATGATACTTACCTAAATGGAAGCTTCCCAAAAATTCCTTTTATAGGCTGAAAAAAAAATAAATTAAAAAATTAAATTAACTTTAAAATCAAAAATTAACTATATTAATTTTAAATTGATTAATTTTAATTGAATAAAAACAAATAAAAAAAATTAATTAATTTTAAAAAAAATTTAATTAATTTTAAAATTAATTAATTTAAATTTATTTTTTTTTTAATTTAAATTTTTTAAAAATTAAAAATTTTAAAAAAAATAATTTAAATAAAATTTTTTTAATCTTAAATTAAAAATTAAATTTTTAAAATTAATTTTAAAATTAATTAATTATTTTTTTAATTTAATAATTTAATTAGTAAATTTTAAATTTTTTAATTAATTTAAAAAAAATTAAATTAATTTTAAAATTAAAAATTATTTTTTTTTAAATTAATTTTTAAAATTATTTTTTTTTTAAATTATTTTAAAATAAAAAAAAATTTTTAAATTAATTTTAAAACAAAAATTTAAAAATATCTTTAATTAAAAAAAAAAAATTCAAGAACACTTTCTATAAAATTCCTTTCGCTCAAAGTAATTTTAAAAAAAATATAGAAGAGACACAAAATTTATTACATTTGCGATAAAACGCGACTACCGGTACCGACTCAAGCCATAAATAAAAGTTAGAGAAGATGAAAACGTTCAGTTGGTGTGAAAATTGGATTCTTTATCTCCGCACTTGATCTTCTCGAATTTGTGTGCTTCTTTCTTATTTAGTAGAAAAAAAGCATTTCGTGATAAAAGTCAAGTACCTCGCTTCAAAGACAGGCAGAAAAGATGCTGCAGAGTAATAAAAAGGGAAATGAGTGAGAATTAAGTATGAAATTAATTTTTATTTTATTTTTCACTTTTGTTTGTCGTCTTCTTGCATTTAAACCAACCACGAGAAAACCACGAGTTGGTGTTATAGATAACATTAAAAAATATAGAAAAAAAAAACAATTTTAACGCTTGAATTAATCTTTTACGAGACCAAAGCCCTTTTTCTTCTTTCTCTCTCTATTTTTTTCTCGCATATCCTCTTCGCGCGACTCTCTTGTGTGCTATTTTAATTATTTTCATGCTTTTTCTCGACCGACACTGTGTAAAATTTTATAATTATATATTTTTGCATTCTTTCGTGTACGTCTCACAATGATCTAGACAAAAAAAGTTAAATAAATGCATGTTGAGTATCTCTCGAGATCATCAACATGCATACCTTGCATCTCAAATGTTTTTATTCAACACTTTTCTAAAAAAAAATTTATAACAAAAAGAACTTTGAATATTGAATTACTTGAGGAAGTAAAAAAAAAGTCTTCTAGATCTGATTCTAAATAATAAAAAAAACGAAACAATTTATTATTTTTTTCTAAGTATTAGATATAAAAAGGGCAACGAATTTGATACGTTTGAATCAAAGTAAAGCCATAAATTTGGTTGTCTACTGTTTAGGACAATTAAAAGAACCGCTGCTCGTTTTTTATTTGCTCTTTACGTTTTTTTTTTTTGTGAATATTCATAAATAAACAAGAGACTTGTAAAATTTATTGCATTAACCACAACTTGATGTCAAGTAAAATAATAATAAAATATACTAAATAGCAGAAAAAAACGCTAAATCGTGATTAGAGATATTATATTTGAGTTTTCTCGTTGATTGCTGCTACCTACAACGAAGGCAATTTTTTTATATAATATTTGCATAAGTTTTTTTTTCTTTACACTTTGACACACAGTTTAAAATTCAGTGAGTAATTTTAATGAAAAAATAAACATTTATAAGGAAAAATTTTGTATTTTTTTTTTAAAGATAAACAGGTGAATGTTTTTTTTTTCTTTTTTTTTAATTAATTACAAATTAAAGTTTTTTTATACTTAAAAGTTGACTTGTTGCTGAAAAGTTAAATATTCCCATATTGTCTAACGGTTAGGATATCAGCATTAGGTATATAGGATACTTACTTGAATCGATTTCTTCAATGATTAATTTAAAAAAAAAATTATTTTAAATTATTAAAGTTATTGAAAATTATTTTTTTTAATTATTTAGAATTATTTTTTTAATCATTTAGAATATTTTTAAAATTAAAAAAAAAAAATAAATTTAATATTGTTTTTAATTTAATTACACTGTACATTTAAAATTATTTTATTATTTAATTATTAATTATATTTTATTATTTAAATTTATTTTTTTAATCATTTAGAATTATTTTTAATTATTAAAAAATTAATTTTTTTTTAATTATTTAAATTTATTTTTTTAATTATTTAAAATTATTTTTTTTAATTATTTAAATTTATTTTTTTTAATTATTGAAAATCATTTTTTTATTATTTAAGATTATTTTTTTTAATTATTTAAAATTATTTTTTTAATTATTTAAAATTATTTTTTTAATTGTTTAAAATTATTTTTTTTTTAATTATTTAAAAAAATAAAATTTTTTTTTTTTAATTATTTTTTTTAATTATTTAAAAAATTATTTTTTTTTTTTTTAATTATTTAAAATTAATTTTTAATTATTTAAAATTATTTTTTTAATTATTTAAAAATTATTTTTTTAAAGTAATTTTATTTAATTATTTAAAAAAATATTTATAATTAAAATTTAATTATTTTTTTAAAAATAAATTTACCTTATAAACTTTTTGATTATTTATTTACACAACATTTCTTCTTTAAAATTTTACTTGAAAAAAAAAATAAACATGTCTCTTTTAATTACCTTACGTTGTCAACTATTTTTCTTCCACAAACTAATGATGTTTTGTAAATGAAAATTCACTGAAAAAACATTCAATGAACATGATGACAAAAACACCTTTTTTAACGTAATGAATATTCACGTAAAATAATGTTAATAGTTAGTTAAAGAGAAGTCAAGAATGTGGGTCAAAACTTTCAATTTTCGTCGATTTTAATGCAAGATAGTGTTTGACAATTATTTTACGTGAGTTTTCATCCTTCCATGTTTTCAAAAAATTGTAAAAAAAATAGTTTTTGTTCATGTTATGTTTAGTTCTCAAGAAACAAGAGTTGAATTTTAAACGAAATATGAAGGCTTGAACATTTATGAGAATATTAGAAGAGATGTTCATAAAACTTAAAACCTAAAATTTATATTGATGCATGCAATGGTTTAACTTTAGCATATGAGAACGTAAGATTTTAGCCTTTGATATAAATAACTGACTTATGTTACGATTTTTTTTTTGCACAACGAATGTGTTTAGGAAAAAAAACGCACATGAAACACTTTTATGCAAACAAAAACATAACGTATTTATGTTTTGCGCCAAATAGATGCCAATAATTGATATACAACTTGAGTTGCATATGTTTAACTATGTTGTTATTTATTCACCTGCATTTCGCATTGCATGCGATTTGCAGTGTGAATATAAACATTAAACATTACTGCACCAAGAATATTTATGCATCGCGTTGAATTTTCACTTTCCAAAAAAATACAAAATATATAAATTTTAAATTTTCCACTTGTTCCATTCCGTTCATGGTCGTTCAGTTAATAATTTAGTGTGTTATTTGCAGCATCTCGTGAATCGATTGAGGAAAAAGAGTTACAAAAGTGAATAAAATAGATATTTATGCAAAAAAATATAACTTTTAGTCTGTTAGTCTTATTATGTAAATGAAATAGCAAAATTTATTGTCCCATTAATCTACTTTTGAATAATGGGTAATAAATTTCAATTTACATCTCTCTTTCTCCGTCGCACTCTCTTTCTATCTCGCCTATTTGCTCGCGAAGTAAACAAACAAAAAAGCAAAATAATAGATAGATTTTCAATTTAAATAAATATAAATAAATTCAATTGACTTAAAAACCTTTTTTTTTTTGTAAATTTTATTTTTGTTTACTTTTAGATAAAAATTTTGCTAACCTGTATTGCGCTCGCTTGACTTGACAGAACAATTGCACCGAGAAAAGGTCAACTCTCGAGGAGAAACGAAATTTATATGAAAAATAAAATTAAAAAAGGGAATGTATTTTTTTGACAAGTAATGACTTGCAGTTACTTGCTAACTTTTGACGGGTGCTTAACGAATCTGAGCACTAAAAAAATAAAAAGTTAAAAAGGAATGCCCGCAAAAGACACAAAAAATAAACGTCAATTGCGATAATAGATTATGTAAATGCCCACAAAGAAAGACCTTTGATAATAAATCATATTTTTTTTCTGCGACGACGATCAGGATGCGAACAACCTGTAAACTTCGATGACTTTTTTTTTACTATCTAAAATGGAAGTTTAGACAGAAAGAAAGGTCGACTCATTAAAAAATTCAAAGAAGTCAATGATGATTGTCAAAAGGAATTCCATTGAATGGCGGGTCATTGACTTGAAATGTGCTTTGTAGAGAGTATGGAGAGCAAATGAGGCAGTATTGTGCCTTGATTTGAATCTTGTCAAGCAATGTACAATCCTTTTAAGTTAATTAAAGAAGTAAGAGAAGTTTGAACATGGAATGAATTGTCGAAGTAAAATGACTTTTGAACGTGACGTGATCGCTTTTTGTGCTTGGTTTGGATTAATTGCTAAAAATTTAAGTTTTCCCATATTGTCTAGAGGTTAGGATATCAGCTTTAGGATACTTACCTGAATTGATCAATTTCTAAAGGCTCAAAAAAGTCAAGAAAATTCGATTTTTATGCTTGGTTTGGATTAATTGCTGAAAATTAAAAGTTTTCCCATATTGTCTAGAGGTTAGGATTCACTGATACTTAAATTGATCCAACAAGTTTGAAATTGATCCTAAAAGCTCAAAAAAGTCAAAAAAATTCAAAAACTTACCTCAGTCAAAGACTTCCATATCCGCAAAGCCCTTCATATCCGCCTCCGAAACGCCATTTAGATCCATTGACATGATTATATGCATATGAATTTAATTTGCTCGCAACTCAACGCCATCCAATGTACTTACCATGTACAATACCGAACGAGTCTTGGTCAATTTAATTTGCATATAAAAGTGAGATTTGTATTTATTTTCCAATAGCAGCTGCTGTGCTGTTAGTATTGCCAATATTAGCTGAGTACATAAACCCATTAACGTCAACTGTACTTAAGAACACTCTTTTTTTTACACTCGAATTACTTTTCAATGTTTAATGCCTTTACAACAATGTTTGTTATAAACTCGCACTTTATTTCTAACATTTTTCCTCTCATTTCGAACACGTCTCCTGTCACACAACATAACATGATTTCACCGAGTTCTCGGTAAAGAAAACTCTCCCTTTTCTCACTTCACTTTGGGCGACAAGTTTGTCTAACGAAAGAAAATAATAATTGGGTCAGCTATTTAATTACAAATTGATCGATTAATTGGCGATAAATTTTCATTTTCTGTCGTTTTGTAGCACGAAGATGGTCAAAATATACTTAAAAACTGCAGGACGATGCAGAGAGAGACAGAGATAATTACAGCTTGTAAGTTGTTATAATTGAATCGTTTACTCTACTCTAGTTGCTTATATTGCGTCGTTTTTCTCACATATGAAACCATTTATTAATTACATTATTATTATTTTTTGCATTTTTCAACGAAACTCGCAGCAGCAACTCGAAACTGGCGCCTTCATATATTTTTTATAATGTCATGATAATCACCTTTAATATGCTTTCGATTTCTTTACAATCGTTCGTTGTCGCTGTAAAACGCGCAAATTAAGTATTTTAATCACACTTTTCATGTTTTACTTTGATAGTTGCGAAATATTATCACATGCAAGAAAGAATGCGCTCGAGAATCAATAAAGCACGGGCAAACTAGTTGTCAAACGATTTTTTTTTCTTATATAATATTAATGATTAATTATTTAGAAGAAAAAATTGAATAAAAATATGAAATATTGGCACGAAATAGTTATTTATTGGTTGGCGATTTTTTTATTGCTCAAGTCTATTATTGAATTCTTTCGTACATTGGAGTACAATGTTATCAGCTTTTGACATTCATAGAACCATAAAATGAATTTTTATTGCATTTTTTATGAAATTTTATCTTTGAAATATTTTTTTTAATTAAAAATTGCTATGAGGCTAATACAAAGTTGAAAAATGATTCAGTATAATTTTAGAAGGTTTTGTTTCGAAACGAAAAATGCTGAAAAGTTAAAATTTTTCCCATATTGTCTAATGATTAGGATATCAGCTTATGATACTTACCTGATTTGTACTTATTGAAGAATTTAAAATCTCTGAAAACAAAAAAAAAATAAATGAAAATTTGAAAATCTCTTTTTCGCTAATTCAAACTAAAAATTACTAAAAAAAAATTCTAAAAAAATTTTAAAATTAATAAAAAAAATTAAAAAAAATTTAAAAATTTGTAAATCGCTTCTTTGCTAATTCAAACTAAAAATTACTAAATAAAAAAATTTTTAAAGAATTTTAAAATTAATTAAAAATAAATTAAAATTATAAAAATTTGTAAATCGCTACTTTGCTAATTCAACCTAAACAGTTATTAAATTGAAAAAAATAATTAAAGAATTTTAAAAATTAAAATTAATGAAAAATAAAAAAATTTAAATAAAAATTATAAAAATTTGTAAATCGCTTTTTTGCTAATTCTAAACTACTAAATGAAAAATTTCTCAAAGAATTTAAAATTAATAAAAAATTTTAAATAAAAATTATAAAAATTTGTAAATCGCTTCTTTGCTAATTCAAAAAAAAATTACTTACCTCAGAATTCCTAATTTAATTTTTTTTCTGCAATTTCAATTCTTTTCTGAGTGACACTGCTCTAATTTCCGCAGAAAAACAATTATTCTCGCACCCAACAGCGCTCTAAACAAATATAAGTCATCTCTCATGTTGGTCAAGAACATCATCTTCTTGCATCTTCTCGACACAAAAGGCATGACAGACGCTTGACTTGCAACGAAATTCACTGCGTTGAGTAGAAATCGCCTCATAATTGTGTGTCAACAACTGTTGATGATGCCCACGACGTCGTCCGAGATGAGATGATAATCGTTTTACGTCACAAATGCGCTGTAAGTCGAGTGTTTACACAATTATGATAGAATCACTTAACAGAGATGAGAATTAGACACAAAAACTTAATCCCGAATGATACGAAAAAAATTATGAAGAATTTCAAATAAAACGTCAACCCGTTAACACCATCAACATCATTTTTATGCTGCCTCAGCCAAGAGAAGCGGAGAAGAGAAGTAAATACATTTTTGATTACCTATCATAAAATGCAACTATAACATACGTGAGGTAAGTACTTGAGGCTACAAAACATTATTTTTTGTATTTTTTTGTTGTTTGTTGTTATGTTCGCTCAATTGGAGGAGGATTTATTTTTTTTTATTCATTCACGTGATATGCTTGACTCCAACTTGATTGAAAGAAGGTGTTAAAGTGTTTTTATTTAGATTTTTTTATACTTAATTGCCACTTATTTTGACACTTTTGTAAATGAAGTTTTTAAAAAATTTACAATTTTGTTAAAATTTATTTGAATTTTTTTAAATATGAGATTTTTATTTTTATAAATTATTTTAAAAACTAATTAAAATAATTTTAAAATTAATGAGGAGTACTAAATTGTGACAAATTAATTTTAAATAAAAATAATTTAAAAAAAAATAAAAATTTAAAATTATTTAAACTGAATAAAAAAAATTTAAATAAAAAAATATTTATCAAATTTTAATTAAATTAAATTTAATTAATTTAAATTAAAAAATTAAAATAAATTTTATTTTTTTTTTAATTTTTAATTCAAATTTTATTAAAAAAATTATTTTAAATTTAATATTTTTTTTATTTATTTAAATTTAAAATTTTTTCCCGCCAAAACTTAAAAATTAATAAAATAATTTAAAAAAAAATCTAAAAAAATATTTTTTTTTAATTTTTATAAATTTATTTTTTTCAAATTAAAAAATTTAATTTAATTTAATATTTTTTTAAATTTATTTTATTCAAAAATTTTCCCGCCAAAACTTAAAAAAATAAAAATTAAATTAACTTAAAAATAAAATTTAAAAAAAAAAATTTATATTTTTTATAATTATTAAAAAAAGAGTAATTAAATTGGTGAATGACTAATTTGATAAATTAATATTTTTTTTTAAATTAATTTTATTAAAAAAATTTTCCCGCCAAAAATAAAAATTTAAAAAATTCTTACAAAATTTCGCAACTCAAGACTCAACATTATAATTAAAAATCTAACAAAATTAAAGAATCGCATATTTTAAAAAAAAGAAGAAAAAAAAGTGATTTAGCGATGTACGAGTTATCTTAATTCAATCTACATATTAATTTAAAACGCATTCAATTTAAGTCCTAAAATGTATTTTTTTCTGATTTCTCATGTTATTTATGCGATGCAAAGAAAAAAAAGCAGTCCAGCCCTTTAAATAATTTGATTTATTATTATTTTACGATAACAATCATAATAATAATGAAGGTGTTGTATAACTTTTTTTTCGATGCATCTTTCTCTCCCGTATACTAAATTGACATACATTCTCAATTTTTTTTATGAGGGCTACCATTACCTTCACATTACATTAAATCTTACATTGTAATGAATTTTGGATGATACAAAAAAATATTCAATCAAAAGTAATTGCCTTCGTATTTTTTTTACTCACGTGGCTCCGATGCTAATTTCCGTGCTTTGTGGATCAATAATAGTATCATAAACATTGATTTCGGAATTTATGGCACCGCTGAAAGTGATCAAAAGTTAATAATTAACGGTCGATATTTATGTTTCGCGACGAAAAAATCATAAACTACACTCGTTATCTTTTCAACATTAATATCAATAAGAAAATATTACAATATAATTAATTTGCTCTGAGGTATGTTCAGCTTAAATTTTATTAGTAATTAATTTTAAAAAAGTAAATATAGCGTATCGGGTTTTCGTCGCGTCGCTCACAGCGAGTTTGGGGCGTATTAACTGACGGAATATTGAATAACTTCTGTCAATTTGAAACAATCGAACGTTATGTAATCCGAAATCAATCTTGGAGTTGCGGTATGATACAAATGTGATATAAGAAAATGACATACAAAAAATTTTCTGAGGAGACAAAAAATTAACTAAAGTGCATTTTAAGATAAAAATTAAAAATTTCACAAAAAAATATTTTTTTTTTAATTAAATTTTTTTATAATTTAAAATTTTTTTAAATTTTTAATTTCTTAAAAATTAAAAAAAAAATTTTTTAAAAAAAAAAATAATTTTTTCAAAAATAAATCAAAATTATTTTTTTTAAATTAAAATAATTTAATTTAATAAATTTTTTTTTTTTTTTTTTTTTTGAAAATCAAAATTATTTTTTTTTCAAATTAAAAAATAATATTTTTTTAAATAAAAAAAAAATCTTAATTCTCTTAATTAGAAAATTTTTAATTAAAAAAAACTCAAAATGTTTTTTTAAAATTCAATTTAAAAAATGTAAGTTTAAATTTAAAAAAAAATTTACATATATTTTTTTTTTTTTTTATTTTTATTATTTTTTTTTAATTTTCAATTTTTTTTAAATTATTTTTTTAAATTTTAAAATTAATAACGTTTCATAAACTATAAAAAAAATATTTTTAATTAAATTTCACAAATTTTCTTTTTTAAAATTTATTTAAAAAAAATTAAATTAAAAATTATTTAAATTAATTAATTTTATTTTTTTTTATTTTTTATTAAAATTTTTTTTATTATTAATTCATCTTTTTTATCAATTATTTTCTTGTTTTTAAGTTAAAGACGTCAAAAAAGACAAAATTTAATTTTTTCCTCCAAAATGCGTTTCAGTAACGCAGAATTTACTGCCCTTCCAACTAATTTATTTATTAAAAGCCTAAATCGTCATGTCGTGCAGAAGTGTAGCGATTATTATTACATTACCGCGCATTCAAAGTAAACATAATAAACTACAAAATAGCTCGCACAACGAAACAAACAAACAGCAAAAAAATGGTAACTAGTAATTTATTTTCAGTAAGTTACTGTGATTTATTGTGTCTTGCTGCAGTTGTTTCAACTTTTTTATTAGTAAAGTTTTTTTTATTAGATTTTCAGCTCGCCTCGTACACAGGAACAAATAAAAAAGAGACGATCAGTTTATAAATATTTGTTCAATGTGTAGTTAAATAGTTATTAGATGGCGCACGTTCAAAACTCCCATGAAATCGCTTCGATCGTTGCTTCGGCTTGGGAGATGCAATTGCAACGCGCAGCGAAACAGAAAAATCGTGATAAAAGCTAAATAGATAATCACTTTTATTATTGTTATTATTATTTTTGAATGTTTTTTTTTTACTTAAGATGAGGAGCAGCAATTTTATTCACAGGTAATGTAATGAAGAGGAAGGAACATCATCGGTGACCGACATCAATTTCAATTAATTTAATTGTGTTTAATTTTATAGGTTTTTAATGTTTCTTCAACGTGCTCAGTTTTCTTTTGTGAATGGAGAGAGAAGATTTTTACGAAAGGTCTTCTTATCTTCTTGGATTTTTATTGAAGAAATATTTAAAAAAAAATAAAAATCTAATTAATGGAAAAAATTAAGAAATTTTGAAAATTTTACAATTTATCAAAGCAATTTGTTTTTTTATTTGAAAATTAAAAATTTTTAAAAAATGAATTTTTTTGAAATTTTTTTTTTTTTTTTGAAAATTAAATTCTTTTTGAAAATTTTTTTTTTTGAAAATTGAATTATTTTTGAAAATTTATTATTTTTTTAAAGTTTTATTATTTTTGAAAATTAATTTTTTTTAAAAATTAATTTTTTTTTTAAAAATTATTTTTTTTTTTGAAAATTAAATTCTTTTTCAAAATTATTTTTTTTTTTAAATTTTTTTTTTAAAATTTAATTTTTTTTGAAAAATTTTTTTTTGAAAATTAAATTTTTTTTAAAAATTAAATTTTTTTTTTGAAAATTAAATTTTTTTGAAAATTAAATTTTTTTGAAAATTAAATTTTTTTGAAAATTAAATTTTTTTGAAAATTAAATTTTTTTGAAAATTAAATTTTTTTGAAAATTAAATTCTTTTTGAAAATTTATTTTTTTTTTCAAATTAAAAATTTAAAAAATATTTAAAAATTGAATTATTTTTGAAAATTGAAATTTTTTAAAAATTAAAAAAAAAATTGAAATACATCAGAAAAAAATGAGTAAAATTTTTGCCTTTCTTTTTAATTTACTGACAATAAAATTTTAAGAATAAAATTACAAAAAATACAAAAAAAAATGTTAAAAATCCAAAATTGTTAATTTTCGAAAAAAAAAAATCTCAAAACAAATCTTCATTGTTCATCATTTCCCTCAAGTACCTTATTAAAATTTCACCGCAGCAATTGATAAAAATAACAACAACACTCGAAACTACTCCAAAGCTACAAAGCAGTTAATAACTTGAAGTTTTAACACTTTTTGATAGTCAAGTTGCTTATTTACCTTTCTTCGCTACAAAATGCAACATCAACATCGGGTAAGTACGCAGCAACGCATTATGCAAGACATTCAAAATATTCCCATAAAATAATCGTCGAAACGAAATAATAATAATTGCATAACCGTTACTTCCATTTTTCAATTGCAACTTTTAACGCCAAAAATCCAAAGTTGGACATGTGTTACAAGTTTAAAATCCTGCTGCCAATTTATTACTTTTATTGGTATAAAACCATCATTAAAATAGGATATTAGAGCGCTTAAAATTGCAACAATTGACACAAAAGGCAAAAAGAAACGTCGCTCGGACCGGAGATTACATCGAAAATTAGGACAATTATTGAAGAGTTACTCATGAGGGGTCAACACAACAATGCTGAACTTTGATCTGTGAGGGTAAGAATTTTTATTTAATTTTTTTTTTTGGCAGATTTTTTTTTTAAATTGGTGTGAAATGTAAGAATCTTAAATGCCAAGGGGTCACACAATAAACAATAGAACTGTTGACCAAGGGTTACTCAACAACAAACAATGAACCGAAATTTTGCTTTGATAGCAAAAAAAAAAGATTAATTTTATTAACGAATTTTTTTTTTGCATCATGTGAATTCGAAACCATAAATTCTACGGCGATTTATCGGTTTTTATTGGTTCGGAAACGACCATAAATTATAAAATTTACGAAAAAAAAGACAAATCTATTGAAAAAATGTAAAAATTTAAAATAAGATAAATTATTTATTTGTCAAAAAAATAACAAAAGGTTCATTGAGTCATAAAAACTCGAATTGAGAGAAAGATTCCAAGAAAGAAAAAAAAACGAAAAATTACTACTGTAAATACGAATCGCGATTTTATCACAACACAAGAGGTAATTTATTGTCGATGTAATGAAAATTATAATCGAACAAGGAACATTTAAATTACCAAAAAAAAATTTTTTTTTGTTTGCAAGATCCGCTCAAAGGCATCTCCTTCCAATAATTCATTAACACCTTTGACTTGTTTCTTGTAATTTTTTTTTGTTTTGAATCTTTTTTCAATATAAAGACATTTTTTAGCACCTTTTTTTTAATTTATTTATGATGCAATTATTTTATCGTGACTCACATAAGAATGCCGATCAGAAGTTTATTTTCGCATTAAAATGAAAGCCTACTCAAGTGAATTCATGCTGTTTGGACAAAAATGTTAGTTTTGGAGGTAAATTAATGCGCATTTCAATTACTTTTTATTAAATAATAAAATTTTTATTTTTTTTCATGTTGGAGACAATTGGCGACGAGAGGAATTTTTTTTACATGGATCTGAAGAATTTGAAAGACATTCAGTTTTTGGATAATTGAAAAAGTTTTTTTTTCGAAACCAAAAAAAAAAAAATTATTAAATGATGTTGCTTAATTTCAGTGCTCTTGATTTAGTTTTCAAAACAAAACTATGTCAAAGAAAAAATTTTTTTTCAGTTTCAATTTTTTGGCAGTTTTGAGTTATAAAATGATTAAAAATGATAAATTAGAGCCCTCTGACAAATTTCAATCCATTTGGAGCAAGATTTGACAAAAATAGCTTTGACACAGTTTTTTTGCTCTTGATTTAGTTTTTAAAACAAAACTATGTCAAAGAAATTTTTTTTTTTTCAGTTTCAATTTTTTGGTAGTTTTGAGTTATAAAATGATTAAAAATGATAAATTAGAGCCCTCTGACAAATTTTTATCCATTTGGAGCAAAATTTGACAAAAATTGCTTTGCTTTGACACAGTTTTTGACACAGTTTTTTGCTCTTGATTTAGTTTTTAAAACAAAACTATGTCAAAGAAAAAAAATTTTTTCAGTTTCAATTTTTTGGCAGTTTTGAGTTATAAAATGATTAAAAATGATAAATTAGAGCCCTCTGACAAATTTCAATCCATTTGGAGCAAGATTTGACAAAATAGCTTTGACACAGTTTTTGACACAGTTTTTTTGCTCTTGATTTAGTTTTCAAAACAAAACTATGTCAAAGGAAAATTTTTTTTTTCAGTTTCAATTTTTTGGCAGTTTTGAGTTATAAAATGATTAAAAATGATAAATTAGAGCCCTCTGACAAATTTTTATAAATTTGGAGCAAGATTTGACAAAAATTGCTTTGACACAGTTTTTTAAAGTTTTTAAAACAAAACTATGTGTAAGTTATAAAATGATTAAAAATGATAAATTAGAGCCCTCTGACAAATTTCAATCCATTTGGAGCAAGATTTGACAAAATTAGCTTTGACACAGTTTTTTTGCTCTTGATTTAGTTTTTAAAACAAAACTATGTCAAAGAAAAAAAATTTTTTCAGTTTCAATTTTTTGGCAGTTTTGAGTTATAAAATGATTAAAAATGATAAATTAGAGCCCTCTGACAAATTTCAATCCATTTGGAGCAAGATTTGACAAAAATAGCTTTGACACAGTTTTTTTTGCTCTTGATTTAGTTTTTAAAACAAAACTATGTCAAAGAAAAATTTTTTTTTCAGTTTCAATTTTTTGGCAGTTTTGAGTTATAAAATGATTAAAAATGATAAATTAGAGCCCTCTGACAAATTTTTATCCATTTGGAGCAAGATTTGACAAAAATTGCTTTGACACAGTTTTTGACACAGTTTTTTTGCTCTTGATTTAGTTTTTAAAACAAAACTATGTCAAAGAAAAATTTTTTTTTTCAGTTTCAATTTTTTGGCAGTTTTGAGTTATAAAATGATTAAAAATGATAAATTAGAGCCCTCTGACAAATTTTTATCCATTTGGAGCAAGATTTGACAAAAATTGCTTTGACACAGTTTTTGACACAGTTTTTTTGCTCTTGATTTAGTTTTTAAAACAAAACTATGTCAAAGAAAAATTTTTTTTTCAGTTTCAATTTTTTGGCAGTTTTGAGTTATAAAATGATTAAAAATGATAAATTAGAGCCCTCTGACAAATTTCAATCCATTTGGAGCAAGATTTGACAAAATAGCTTTGACACAGTTTTTGACACAGTTTTTTTGCTCTTGATTTAGTTTTTAAAACAAAACTATGTCAAAGAAAAAATTTTTTTTCAGTTTCAATTTTTTGGCAGTTTTGAGTTATAAAATGATTAAAAATGATAAATTAGAGCCCTCTGACAAATTTTTATCCATTTGGAGCAAGATTTGACAAAAATTGCTTTGACACAGTTTTTGACACAGTTTTTTTGCTCTTGATTTAGTTTTTAAAACAAAACTATGTCAAAGAAAAATTTTTTTTCAGTTTCAATTTTTTGGCAGTTTTGAGTTATAAAATGATTAAAAATGATAAATTAGAGCCCTCTGACAAATTTCAATCCATTTGGAGCAAGATTTGACAAAAATTGCTTTGACACAGTTTTTGACACAGTTTTTTTTGCTCTTGATTTAGTTTTTAAAACAAAACTATGTCAAAGAAAAATTTTTTTTCAGTTTCAATTTTTTGGCAGTTTTGAGTTATAAAATGATTAAACATGATAAATTAGAGCCCTCTGACAAATTTTTATCCATTTGGAGCAAAATTTGACAAAAATTGCTTTGACACAGTTTTTGACACAGTTTTTTTGCTCTTGATTTAGTTTTTAAAACAAAACTATGTCAAAGAAAAAATTTTTTTTCAGTTTCAATTTTTTGGCAGTTTTGAGTTATAAAATGATTAAAAATGATAAATTAGAGCCCTCTGACAAATTTTTATCCATTTGGAGCAAAATTTGACAAAAATTGCTTTGACACAGTTTTGAAAAAAAATTATTGTAGTTTAACTGCAGTGATCTGACGAGAAAGTAATAAAAATAAAAAAAAAATTATTTAAAATTAAAAACTAAAAATTATTAATTAAAAATGATTAAAATTCAATAATTAATAATTAAATTTAAAAAAAAATCAGAAATTAAGTGATTGAAATAATTAAAATTAATAATTCAAAAAAATTAAAAATAAAAAAATTAATTTAAAATAAATTAAAATAATAAAAAAAAATATTTAAATTTTTATTATTTTTTTATTAATTTAAAAAATAATTTAATTAAAAAAAATTATTTAAAATTAAAAACAAAAATTAAAAAATTTTAAAATTAAAATGAAAAATAATTTTAAACAATTAAATAAAATTAATTAATTAAAACAATTAAAATTAATAGTCAAAAAAAAAAATAAAAAATAATTAATTAATTAATTAAAAAAATAATAATAATTAAAATAAAAAAAAATTATTTAAAGCAAAAATATTGACTACATTGACCATAAAAAAATTTTTTTAGTCCAAACCAAGCAAAATTTAATTTTTTCAGGCCCATGATGCTTAACTTCAGTGATCTGACGAGAATTTATTAAAAAAAATTACCTAACCTTAAACTGACATTGAACAAAAAAAAAATCCCACACAAAAAGTAAAAGTTAACAACTCATAAAAGTTTCCCGAATGATTTATCTCCGCTAAAAAAAGATCATAACTTTTTGCATATTCATTATCAGAGTCACACAATCTCTAAATCTAATTAATATTTTAAATTGCACGTCAATACATGTCCAAACTTACCTTTTGGCAATTTTTGACTCGTTTTGCGTACAATTCACGCAAAAAGCCGTTCAATTCAATTTTAATAAAGTAATTTCTGCTATTAAGCTATTTTGAACTAATAATGTACAACTTTATTACTGTTATTACGACTTGTGCAGCTGCTGCTACTCTCTCTGTTGCTGATAAGAATGAGAGAAGAAAATTTACAATTTATCATTTTCGCTTTGCATACATTTGAGTTTTGAACAAAAAAAAAACAAAGAAACGACGGCGCAATAAACATATTTCAGATATTATTAAAAGGTAATAAAATAATAGATTTGTGAAATGAATGCCGGAGGAAATAATGGGAAAATTATATTATGACTTGTATTATTTGTTTGTTGATGCTTTTGATATGTTTCGAGTGAATTGTGATTTTTTCGAGTGAAATTTGGCTCCGAGTCATTTTGTGTCTCTCACAAACCCTTTTCCGAGTAATTGTTCGCGCGCGCAAAAAAAATTCAAATTTACGATTATTATCAATTGTTTTTGAGCAGTGAATGAATGAATCCTTCGCACGCTATTTTAGAAACTATTTTAGAAATTTTATTAAATTAAATTGTCCCACAAGTCATTTTTTATGCGTTGCGATGATTTCTTTCGGCTTTCGTTTAATTGGATGTCTCGTTGTCCCAAAAAAAAATTTTAATCTTGATCTGAAAAGAAAAAAATGACAAAATTTAACACGAAGTGCGTAATATTTTTTTTTTTTTGAGAGCAACTTATGTAATTTCTAATGTGAAGTAATAATGAGTGTTGGATAAGTATCTCCAATAAACACGATTTATTTTTAAATCCCTTTCTCCATTAAGAGACTCTTCTCAACGTGATTTTTCAGTTTTCGGTCGTCGTCGTCACAAGTACTTCCTCATTTACTCTCTTTTTCTTTCGTTTTGCCATATGCAGCGTATTTGTTTACAAGTTGCAATTCATTGGCATTTCTTATTATTTATTACTGTTATTCCGCAAACAAGTCGCTTTTGAATGTAGAGCTCGTGTGTGCTTGAAAAGAGCAAGAAATTAAATAAAAAACAATTATTTTATGAGTGTGATTTGCCGCGAGAAGTTCATGCCGTGAGCGATACGAGCAACTGTGGGCGATTTGGTAGCGTTTGATGAAATGTTAAAATCATCGTAATGGTTGATGATGAGGAAATGTGGGATTGATTTTACTGCAAATTATTAAATTAAATTAATAAATAAATATTGAATAAAAATTATTTTTTTAATTAAATAAATTTTTAATAATTAATTAATAATAAAATAATTTTTTTAATTAAAAAAGTAGAAAAAATAAAAAAAATCCTTTTCTCAAATATTATTGAATATTTAAAAAATTTTATTTTTTAAATTAATTAAAAAAATTTAAAAATAATTTTTAAATAAATTATTTAATTAAAAAATGATGCATTTGATTTTAATTTAAAACAAAACTCAAAATAAATAAATTTCAAAAAAAAAAAATAAATAATAATTTGATTTTAAAATCAATCAATAAATAATAAATAAATAAATAATAATAATTAAAATTTTTATAAAAACTTTTAAAAAAAATATTTTTTTTTCAAATTTAAAAAAATCATTTAAAAATATTTTCAACTTCTAAATTTTTATTCTAAAAAAAAAATAAAATAACTTCTGAAAGGTAAAAAAAAATTAAAAAATTTTTTTTTTAATTTTAAATCAATATAAAAATAATTGTTAATAAGTTTATTAATTATTCATTAATCAATTTTAATCATAAAAATTAAAAAAATAAATTAGTAAAATTCAAAATCTTTTAAAAGTAAAAAATTGAAATAAATTTCTTTTAACTTTCTTAATATAAAAAATAAATAAATAAAATTTTTTAAAAAAATATTAAAATTAATAGAATATTTTAAATTAAAAAAGACAACGTATTAATTTTTTTTAATTTTCAATTTCTTAAATTATTTTTTTTTTTAATAAAATAAAAAATACTCTTGCAGTTTCTTATAATTGAAAAAAATGATCAATATAAAAATTTTTAATCAATAATAATTTAAATAATCAATTTATTTAAAAATTATCAAAAATCAATTTAAATTTAAAAATTAATATTTGATTAAATTTAAATTTAAAAATAATTATTTTAATAAATAAAATAAAAATAATAATAAACAAATTAAAAAATTTCTAAATTAATTCGTTAACATAAATTTAAAAAATTAAAAATTTGTAACTAAAAAATATTTCAAGAGTAAAAATTTAAAAAAAAATATATTTTACCAAAAATACGAAACATTTAAAAATTAATTAAATTTAAATTTAATTTTTTTTTCTAAATAAAAAAAATAATGATAAGGAAAATTTTTCAATAAAACTCAAAAATTTTATTTTTCAAAACTGTCTTTTTTTTTATTTATTTTCATTTTTTTTTATCTCACTTCATATTCATTATATTTTTTTTATATAAGTAGGTAATCATAATAATAATAATTAATTAATAAATTTAATAAATATATTTGAGTATAAAAAGATTAAATATTTTTTTTTATTTACAACAACAATTAAAGAACAACGAATAATAGAAGAAGCTCAATAAGAATTCATTTTTCACTCACAATTAAATTTTTTTTATAGTAAAAGTAACAATCACAAATATGTTTTTGATGCAAATGAGATTTTTTTTATTAATTTTTAAGCATCAACATTGCACTTAAAATGGAAATGTAGATTTTTTTTTGTAACACAGATAGATTCGAGTTTAAAGAATTCGATAAAATAACACATATAGATTTTTTTCAAAGAAAAATTTGGCAATTCAAGTTTTTTTTTAATTTTTTTGAACACACGTAAAAAGTTTTTTTTGGCAAATTGTGTAAAAAAGTCTTTCAATTCCGTGTTTTTTTTTGTGTTTTGAGTAGTTTCAGTAGTTTTTTTTAGTATTTAAGTGTAAAAAAAGAACAAGCAGCTATTCACGATCATATAAAATATTCTAATTTTTCCTAAATTTTTAGTTAATTTCTAAGTTTTATGATGGAGGTTAGGCCTTGATGTTGCGACAGAGACGCCCGCGCATCCATTTGAACGCTTTTCCGCTCATGTCGGATTTCGGGGAGGACGTCGACGTCGATTGCGAAAGACTTTGAGCGACGGAGGATGCATCTTCTTCGAGAAGCACGGGGGTTCGGGGTCATTGAACGTGCGCATTTAGGTAGCGGGCGTCATCGGATTCGTGCGTGATGTATCGCAAGCCAATTTGTGCTTCGAGCGCTCGTAAATCGTTCCAGGTTTGGATCTCTTGGAGCCACGTGTGCGACAGCGATTTGTCGACAGTGAAGCGTTTGCGTTGTTTCACTTGCAGCAAATTGTTGATCAAATCAATTGCTAAAAAAAAAACATTTTTTTATTAAAAATAATTTTTTTAATTTCAGAAAAAATTACCTTCAGAAGAAATTTCCTTCCACGGATTCGGCGGATACATAAATGCCGCATTTTGGATCTGATCGTTGATGTCTTCGTCTTCGTTGAAGGGAAATGTGCCGCTTAAACTCACGTAAATAATCACGCCGACACTCCACATATCGAGAGATCTGTTGTAACCCTTGTTACGAAGCACTTCGGGAGCTAAAAAAATTTTTTTATTAAAAAAATTTCGTTAAAAGTTTGAAAAATTTTACCTAAATATGCTGGCGTTCCAACAACTGAACGTCTGAAAGACTTTTCTCCAATAATTCGGGCGAATCCAAAGTCACACAATTTGACTTGAGGAAATTCGGAATCAGATGAGAGTAAAACATTCTCAGGTTTGAGATCGCAATGCACGATATTTCGACTGTGAAGGTATTTTAAAGCGACGAGAATCTAAAAAAAAGGAAAAAAATCATTAATTTAAAAATTTAAATTTGATTTTAGTAAAAATTTAAATATTTTTAATCATTGTTTTTTTTTGAGGTTATGTTTAAGAGTTTATTAATTTAAATTATTTGAATTAACTAAAATTAATTTGAATTATATTTTTTTAAAAAAGGAATTTAAAGGAAAATTGTGTCGAAAATATTTTAAAATTAATTAATTTAATTTTAACAAAATTTAAAAAAAATTTAAAAAAATTAAAATATTAATTTTTCTGATTTTCGAAATTTTTAAATTTTTTTCAAAAATATAATTCAATTTATATATTTAAATAATTTATTTTTTTTTACATTTTTTTTGATTTTGAATTATTTTCCAATCATTTTTAAAATTTTTATTTTTTTTTATTTTTTTAAATTTTAATTTTCTTTTAATTTGATTTTTATTATTATTTTATTAATTCTTGTTCTTGATTATTTTAATTTAATTTCTTTTAATTTTCCTTGAATTTTTTTTTTGCAACTTTTATTTAAAATTAAAAATTTTTTAGGTTCTCTAAAAAAAAAAACAAAATCTTATCTTTTATCTTAAAATGTTCAATATTTTAAAACTTTATCGAATATTTTGTTATGTACCATATTTTTCTCGCTTTTTTCATGAGATATGGGTCTTTTTTCAATTTTTTTGAGGTTATATTTTTAAATTTAATGAAAAAAAAAGAAAACATAACCTCAAATTATTTAAAATAAAAATTTAACTGAAAATATTGAGATCTTTTATCTTTTTAACTGATAAATTCAACAAATTTTGATGAAAATTTAAATTTTGAGGTTATGTTAAGATCAAATAATGAAACATAACCTCAAAAAATTGAACTTTTCGAAATTTAAAACAAAAAACTGTCATATTTTTACCTGAGTTATGAGGAATTTCGTAACTCTTTCCGACAATCTTCCATTCTGATGCGATAAAATCATCTCCAACATGTCTCCCTTCAATTTTTCCATTATGACAAAAATACGTTCGGTTGTTTCAAACATTCTTTCCAAATTCACAACGCCTGGATGAGATAAATTCTACAAAAAAAAAATCATTTAATTTATATTTCCTTTAAAAAATTCAAAAACTCACCTGTAAAATGGCAACTTCATTCTTCAATTGCGCCTCCTGCTTCGTGGGGAAACGCAATTTATCGATAACCTTGATCGCAACTGATCGATGCGTCTTTTTGTGAATGCCGCCATAAACGATGCCAAATTGTCCCGAACCCAAAACCTCATCGGGAAAGATTTGATAAACTTGTGTAATGTCTGTCGTTCGACTTTCGGGTTGTTCGCTTGCCGATGGATCGCTGCGAGTTGCTGTCACGGGCATCAGTGCTTGACGAATTGTCGTTTCCCAACTTTTTGCGAGATATGCTCCGACGCCGCTTTCGGGAGGCGGCAAATTCATCATTGGCTCGTTTTCTTTCAGATTGTGCAGCGGGTCTTGGCCCACGTAGTAATCGACATTTGCGGTACGAAGTTCAAAACAATGCGGAATTTCGCCTTGAAGACTCTTCGCAACTTCAATTGAGGTTATTTCGTCGAGCGGGATCTCTTTGTAGTATTTGCTGCCTTGATCCGAGACAAAAAGTGTGATCGCTTTTGAATCTAACCTCCAATAATGGCGTCGCACAGTTCGATCTTTGTTCGTAAAATGCACGAGCCATCCTTCCTTAATTGCTTTGCCGTTTCGCTTTTTCGTGTGTTTCACGGACTGAACAATTCTCATGAGCGGGATATTCGCACTCGGCGACGAACTGGCACTACTTTTGCGTGATTGTTCGATGCCCGTCGCTTCGTTCCCGCCATTTGGATCCATGTCGATAATTGGCGCCAAATCGTAGTTAGTTCCGTTGATTTGCACAGGGGGCGCTGCAACGCGATTGTTATTGTTGTGAGGCGAATGCGTGTCGTCGCCATCGCTGTCTTCGAGTTCTTCTTTGTAATAAATTTCGCCGCCAGACATATTCAAGTCGTTCATGTCGCCAACGAGACAACTTTCGCCCGTGCAGTCTTTCGGGACTTTTTCGACGCATTTTTTGTGCGCGTTGTAATGACAATCTTTGCATTGAACGCCTTGTTTGAACAAGCCACGGAGGAGTTTTTTGCACAAATGACACACCGTTGGGCGCGTGTACGAATGGATGGCGAATGAATGAGGAATGCGCATACTTGAGCCAGCTGTGAGAATGCTTGAGCAACTGCCGCCATTGCTGGATCCGGTTCGAGATCCTGCGGGAGAACGACTTTGACGACGCACTGTGGGAACGTTCTGAAAGAAAATTTAAAAAAAAAATTTGAAAAGGTAAGAAAAATATTTTAAAAGTAAAAAAAATAGTTTTAATTAGGTCAAAATAGCTAAATTTATAAAAAAATATTTTTTTTATCTTAAAAAAATAAAAATAATTTAAAATTTACAAAATTTCGTCATTAAAATAAATTTTTAAAATTATTAATTTTTAAAATAAAATTAAAAAATTGAAAACATAAAAAAAATATAAAAAAAAAAATAAAAAAAACATAAAAAATATAAAAACTCAAGTAAAAAAAATAATAAAATTTGGGCAAAAATTCTTAATTTTCATAAAAATTAAACAATAAGTGTCCAAATTAATCAAATTATTATTAAATTAATTTTTTTATTATTTGGTATCTTGAAAGAGTTTTTTTATCGTTTTCGATTGTTTTAAAAAATATTTTTTTATTAATTTTTTTTTTATTTTAATTTAATTTCTAAAAAATTATGTAAGTCTTATCTCTTTTTTTAAATATTTTATTTTTTAATTAATTTTTTTTTTAATTTTAAATTTTTTAATTTAATTTTTTTTTAATTTTAAATTTTTTTATTATAATTTTTTTTAAATTTTTTTTTAATTTTTAAAATCTTGAAAGAAATTACCTTTTTGATTTCAATTAAGGATCTGATAAAAAAAATAAAACGACATTTTTATTTTAATAAAAATAAAAAATAAAGTTTATTCAAATAAAAAAATAAACTAAACTAAAAAAATTACAAAAAATATCAGATCCTTAATTAAAACCATCACCAAAAAATAAAAAAAAAATTAAAAAATATTTTTTTAAAGAAAATAATTCTCAAAAATGGACGGAATCAGTTTCCAAGGTAAATTTGTTCATAAAATTACGACTTAATTCGTAATGTCATTCATCAATCGCTGCATTTTCCTTACCAAAGTTGAGCCTGCGTTACTTGAAGCAGCGCCTGAATTGTTGATAAGGAATGCATCGTCGTTCGTTGAAGCGCCTGAATTATTCGAATTAGCTGAAGGACTTCGGGGAGCATGAAGATGCTGTTGTTGTTGTTGTTGTAGACGTCTTGCTGTGTCTTCGGATCGACTGCAGTTATTTGGCACCTTTACAACGCATCGTTTATGGTAGTTTAAGCCACAACCTGAAATTTTAAAAATTTTAGAGATTTTTTTTGAAGAAATTTTTTTTTTTTTTTGAAAGATTTACCTTCGCATTTTAATCCTTGCCGCACTAAACCGAACAACATTTCGCCGCAAAAGTCACAAAATGTGGGCGCTTTGTAGGAATGTACGACGAGAGCGTGAGGTCTCACAAGGGGAATGTCGTTGCTGCTGCTGTTTGGAACGTGACCTGATGAGAAAAAAAATTAAAAGTTAATTTTTATTATATTTTTAATATTATCAATTTTTTAATTTAATTTAATATTTTTTTTTTTTAATTTTAAAATTAATTTTTTTATTTTTTTTATTTATTTAGTTTATTTTTTTTATTTTTTAAATTTTTATTTAATTTTATTTATTTATTTAAATTTTTTTTTTGTTTGGTTTTAATATATTTTTAAATTTTTATTAATTATTTTTAATTTTTTTAAAACATTTTTTTTTTTTTTTAATTCTATAATTTTTTAAAATTTAAAAATTTTTTTAAAATTATTTTTAAATCATTTTAATTAAATTTTTAAATTTTCATAAAATTTTTAAAAATTTTTAAAATTAAAAAAAAATTTTTTTTTAATTTATTAATTTTTAATTAATTTAGAATGAAAAATTATTCAAATTTTTTAAAAAAAATGAATTTTATTAAATTTTAATTAATTTTTCAAATTTTATTATTTTTTACAAATTTTATTTAAATAATTTATTTTTTTTTTAATTTTTTATTATTTTTTTAATCTTTCTTATTATTTTATAAATTTAAAAAAAATATATATAAAATTATCTATTATTTTAAAAATTATTCAACAATTTTTAATTATTTAATTAAATTTAACTTTTAAATAAAAAAATACTCACTATTTGCAGTCAAAACAATTTCAACGACAGTTTCGTCAACAATTTCTGTCGTAGAATTTATCAGTTGTAACACATTCACGGAATTATAATCGTGTCGAAAAAGCAATAGTCGATCAGCCAAGTGATTCACACCATTTTCGGGTACCTGTTAAAAAAATTAAAAACAAAAAAATTAACAAATTAATTAAAACTTTGTGTTAAAACAAAAGAAAAAAAAACTTCAAAAAGAAACTTTTATCAAAAGAATTCAAAGCTTACCTTTGTGTTAATAAAATCACATGCTAAATCTTTTAAAGTTTTTAAATTAAGTGTTGAAGCATCTACTGTTACAATATCACGCCAATTTCCAAATTGAAACAAAAAAGTTATCTCTGGGCCTGCCATTTTTATTTTTTTTAAGTTTCTTTCTTTAATAATTAATTTTTTAATTTATTTATTTTTTTTGTATATCGTAACAAAGAATATATTTTTTTGTATATATAATTTTTTTTTAATAAAATTTGTTTTTTTTTTATGTAAATATAAGCACTTTTTTTAAAATCTCTAAATATATTCTAACAAAAATGTTTTCTTGTTAATCTGCACTAAAGCACTATATTTTTTCCATTTATTGTTTTTATTTACTTCTATTTTTGTATTGTCACTATACGCTATAGTACGAAGCTATTTAATATTGGAAATAAATGGGTCTCGTGTGTCACAATAATGTTTGATTGTGATTAAAATAAATGCGCTGATGTGCAAAAGAAGCAAAAAACTGAAAAATAAAAGAAAAAAAATTGACATAAAAATAAATCCAATATAAATAAAAAAAAAGAAATGTAGAGAAAATGGGAAAATTCTGTATGCGAATAAACTAACTACTTTTGCTATTGAATGAGATAAATACGAAAAACAATTGGAAAAGGGAGGTTTGGAACGTTTTTTTTTGGTAAGTAAAATTTATTGATTTTTGATTAAATTAATTTTTTTAAATATTTTTTATAAACTTTTTACTGTTTAATTTTTCAATATTTTTTTTAAAATTTTAATTTAAATCAAAATTTTATTTAATTTTTATAATTTGATTATTAAAATAATTTTTTTTTAATTAAATTTTTTTATTCAAAGAATTTTAAATACTATATTGAATATTTATGCCAAATTATAATTTTTTAAAAAATTTAAATTTTCTTAAATTAAAATCAATTTTAAAATTTTTAATTAGAAAAAAATAATTTTTAAAATTTATTTTTTAAAAATTTAAAATAATTTTTTTTTAAAATTTTAATTATAATTTTAAAATTTTTTTTTAAAAAAAATTTAAAAAAATTTTTTTTTTTTTTAAAAATTTAATTTTTTCAAAATTTATTATTAAAAATTTTGTAAAAAAATTTTATATTTTTCTAATTCAAAGAATTTTTAAAATATTATTTATGAAAAAATTTAAATATAATTAAAATTATTTTTTAATCAAATTTTAATAATTTTTAATAATTTTTTTTAATTATTGCAAAAACTTTATTAAAAATAATTTTTTCTAATTCAAAGAATTTTAATTATTAAAAAATTATTTTTTTTAAATTTATTAATTAGAAAAAAAATATTTTTTAATTTTTTTTTTTTTTTTTTTAATTATAAATTTTAAAAATTAAGCAAGGTAAATTTTTCTCTTTAGAAAATAAATATTTAAAAAAATTTTATTTTTTTTAAATTTTATTAATTTCAAAATTAAAAATTAATAAAAGTTATAAATTAATTAATTAATTTTTAAATTTATTTTTTTTTTTTAATTAAAGTAATTTTTTTTAATTTTCAAATAATCACAAATTTAAAAAAAGTGATTTTTAAAAAATTGTTTTGTTTTAAATTATTTTTTTTTTAAAAAAATTTTAAAATTAATTTTGAAATTCACACAATTAAAAAAAATTATTCAAAAAAAATTTAATTAATTATTTTTTAATTCAACTTTTTTTTTTAAATTTTAATTAAAATTATCAATTTATTAAAAAAAATTAAAATTTTTGAAAAAAAAATTAAAAATAAAAAAAAAAAAATTAAAAATCATTCCAAACCCCCTCTCTTCTCAGCAAATCAAACCAAGAATAAAATGACGCCGATAAAACTGATAATAGAAGCAACTCTATGCATTCCAAGTGGCAAAACGAGTGAAAACGAAGTTGAATGAAATGTTGATGACAAAAACGAATCGAAAAACAGTCATTCAGTGCGAAGTATCTTCAATACAAAAGTTCAACCTCTTTATTGCCTCACGGCATTGAACGTTGCAACATTGCATCACTTTCGAGAAGTTCAAGGCTGCTGCTGCTGCTGATAAGAAATGCACAACAATAATTCGATTAAACAACTCACATTATCAGTGCCGAGGACTTGTCACATGTTTATCATGCGATAACCATGCCGGTCGTCTGTTTGTCTTGCGAAACACTGAATCTGAAACATAAAACTTCGCCAGCCGTCTTTATTAATGATGACTAATAAACATCGTTCGTTCGTTCAGTCGATTCGTAACGAAAGCCTTATAATCACGACGAAGCACGACGACTGTTTTTTTTTTATATTTGTTTGGTCTACTGAGCCGGATATAAATTCTTTATGGGGCATTTTCTTGTCTTGCTTGATAGTATGTGTTGTGATTATTTTACTACAAACAAACATGTTACCGGCATTTTTATCTCTCTCGTGCGCCATTTCATGATAGAATCGACGTTGTTTGTTGTGTTATTTAACGCATGACATGTTTTGTTCAGCGGATAATGAAACGAATTTCATTAACCGAAAAACGGTGAAAATTTCTCCCGAGAATTGATGCCCAAATATTTAACGTGAAAAAATACGTTTAATTAACTACTTTTTTTTTTTTTTTGCAGGCAGGTAGCTTTTGTCAATAGCCTTGACCTCGATTTTTACAACATTTTTATTATTTTTATATCAAATGCTGAGATGACGTCAAACGGAATGTCAAATGAGAAAGGATGAGACATAATGCGAGTGAATGATGTCTCTTGAATAATAATTCCCGTAAGTTATTAATCAAAATTGTTTTTCGTTTTAGTGTCGACGACTTTCGTCCCATGAACGAGTTTTGATAAGGAAAAATTGATTTTTTATGAGTTCATGTGAAAAATTGGTAAGTTTTCGAAATTTAGTTGAATGCATTTTTAATTGAAAATTGTACTTTTAGATAAACAACCAGGCGTTAAATGGAATTTTTTCAGGTATTTGAATTTTTTGATGAAATAAGTTAATCCAAACCAAGCAAAATTTCTAAAGTTTCATGATAAAGGCTTTTATAAAAGCCAAAAAATTATTTCAATTAATCCAAACCAAGCAAGATCGTCTTTGACGTTCAAAAATCTCCTGAAGCTATTTTATTTAAATAAAATTTTATACAAATTACCGTAAAGTTGATAATTCTAAAAGAAAAAGTAAAATTTACAAATTTTTTTTCTTAAAAATGTTTTTTCTACCAACTTTTATATTTAAAATTAGTTTTTACAAAAATTTTCACAAAAATATTTTTTTTTTAAATAAATTTTAAAATTAATATTAAATACCGTAACGTATATTATTCTATGAGAAATTAAAAAACTTTTTTTTAACGAAAATAGAATTTAAAACTCGTTCTCTTGACATTTTTTGTTTCAAATTCTCACTTTTAAAAAATGTTTATTTATAACAAATTTTGAATTTTAATTTTTTAATTATTTAAAAAAAAAATTTTTTTTTTTTTTCATTTTTATTTAAATAAAAATTTTTATTTATTAAAAGAATTAATGTTTTAAAACTAAGTTTTTATTTTATTTTTAAAAAATTAAATTAATTTTTAAATTCACATTTATTTTAAAATTAAAATAAATTATTTTTCATAAAAAAAAAGGTTTGATTTTTTAAATTAAGTTAATTTAATAGAGTCAAAAATATTTAAAAAAAAACTAAAAATTGTTAAAAAAAAATTTTTGAGAAGTCTAAGAGAAATTTTGTTCTCTTTATTAATTTTTTTTTAAATTTAAAATTCTCTTAATTTTTTTACATTTTTCTGTTTTATTTGAATTTCAACGTTTTTTCTCTTAGGATTATCTACATTACGGTATTTGATTTGATTTTTTTTTAGTTAATTCAAACCAAGCAATATTGTCTTCGATGACATTCAAAAGTCTTCTAACTGAAGCATTTTTCTAAAATTAAATTCGATACAAAATATTCTACGTTACAAATTTTAGCAAAACGAACGATAAAATTTTAAATTAATTCAATAAATTTTCATTAAATATTTCATTTTAAACCAATTTTGAGAACAAATTATTGTCAATTTATCCAATAATTGCCCGGAAAGATAAGAAAAATGATTTTATCCTGCATTGAAAATTTTTGCAATAATACTGCAACTTATTTCTACAAATTGAATCAATGATATCCGGCATGTCAAAGAATTTTCCTTTAATGCTACTTGAAATGTTTTAAAGCTTGTTTTTCATCGATTTTCCATGAATTTAAATGGAAACCTATCAAAAAAAAACTTTTCTCTTATTTATTTACTTTCTAAGTAATCATCTGCTTTTGTTACAAATTCTTGTTCAAACATGAAACCAAAGCAACAATAACAAAAGCAAAATTTATTCAAAAACAATATTTGCTTCAAGTGCTTTTTCACCTACACTTCGTCCTGATTTGAGAACGTTTGTACTGAATCAATTTCAACTTATCTTAATGGTAATCCATTTAATAATAACATAATCATAAGTTATCAATGTTATTGTCTCTTCTTCGGTCTCTCTCTCCAACCAACGAAGTAACCTCAGTAAATTGCCGCAATATTTGTGTGACGTAATCTTTGTGAAAGCAAAACAAAGTAGCAGCATCAAGAATGTGAGAAAAACAAGAAAATATTACAGCTTTGCTTAGAAAAAAAAACAAAGAGCAAAAAAAAAGTTGAAAAACTTTTTAATTTAATTCTGAATTAGATTGCCTTCAAGCAATTATCTGCATTGGAAGGAAGTAATGTTTCTCTCGTTTTAATTTTTCACTTGACAGAATTTTGAATATGTTTCAAGATTAATTTTATGCATATTGGCGGATTTTTTTGCATTAAGGTTAAAAGACTTTTTTTTAATTTTTAGACACTATTTAGAAAAATTAAAAAAAAGAAAGTTGCTGGATTGTGATTTTTTTTGTAAAATTAATTTAGAAAAATTAAAAATAATTATTAATAAAAATTTTCATAATTTTTAAAAACATTTTTAACGAAAGAAAAAAATACAAAAAAAAATAATAAAAATTAATTAAAATTTAATAATTGAAGGAAAATAAATTTAAATCTCAATTTAATGATTAATTAAAATATGTTTTTTACAAATTAATTTAATTTATTTTAATTAAAAATTTAAAAAATTTTTCAGTGAAAAAAAAATAATTCAATTTTTAATTATTAAAATTAAAAATAAATTAATTGAAAATAATTTTACAAATTAAAAATTTGAAAATATTTAATTTAATTTACAAATATTTAAAAAAATCTTTAAATAAAATAAATAAAAAAATATGCAAAAAATTTTATAAAAATTTAAAAAAAAATTATTAAAAAAAAATAAAATTATTTTTTAAAAATAAAAATTAATTATGATCAAAAATTAAATATATTTATTTCTTAAATTTTGGCAAAAAATATAAATAAATGAATGCAAATTAATTTTTAAAATTAAATTTTATTTAATTTGCTTAAATTTTTATTATTTTTAACTTTTATTTTACTTTCATTGAAAATGTTTTAAAAATTCAAGAGTATTTAATTTTTAATTATTTTTTTGTTAAAATAATTTTAACTAATTAATTCAAAATAATTATTTATTTAATTAAATTAATTATTAATAAAAAATTTAATAATTTAAAAAAAATAATTAAAATTTTAAAATCGAATCGCATTAAATTTGATCTAACGATTATTAAAATATTTTTTTCCCAAACTTTTAAAAATAAATGACAAAAATTAAAAATGAATTTAATTTTATTTAATTAAATTATTAATCAAATTATAAAAAAATATTAATTTACACATTAATATAATACAATTTTTTTTAATTAGAAAAAATTTAAATTTTTATATTTAATTCTTTTTTAAATTCAAAAATAAATGAGAAATTAAAAATTAATTCAACTTTGAAAAATTAAAAATTAATTAATTAATTAATTAAAATAAAATAAAATATTATTAAATTTAAAGTAAAAATAATTAATCAAAAAAAATTAATGTTCATTAATTAATTAATTATTTTTTTTTAAATAAATCATAAATTTTAATTAATTTGCTTTAATTTTTTTCACTAAAAAATATTTAATTTTTTTACTTAGAATACTTAGTAAATTAAAATTTTTTAAAATTATTTTAATAAAAAAAAGAAAAATAAAAATAAAAAAAATAATCCAAACCATAAAATGCATAAAATTTTCAATTTTTACTCAAAAATATTTTTTTTTTCGAAAAAATTATTTTAATTTTTTGCGAAACACATTTTTTTCACAATTAATCCAGACTCTTTTATCCAAAAGAACATCAAAAAAATATCATGTTTGCTTAATTACTTTTCTCTGTCTCCATGAAAATTCTAAACAAATTTCTAAATAATAATTTCACTAACAGAATTCTTTTGTAAATATTTTTTAATTTTTTTTGTAACACAAGTCACCGCAAGTAAAAGTTTTTCGTACTGTAGTCTGTAGTTAGGTATTATTATTACATTTTAAAGTGAACCGGTATCCCGTTATTCCGTCGTCGACGTCGTCGTTCATTCCATTGAAGCGCACAGATACTTTCTACAAGTGGTTAAGATTGGTATTTATCGTGCCGTGCGCTCGTACAGAAAAATTCATAAAATAAAAATAAACCTTTCGTGGATCGTCGTTGTTGTTGTTGTTTTTTTGTAGCTGCAGCAGCAGCAGCAATTCTTCTCTTGTACTCTTATGCATTATGCAAAAGAATTTTTATCTGTTCAAATATTAAAGTTTATGCCTTTTGTTCTATTTCTGTGTTTCTATGAGGTTTAGTACTCTAACTGATGAGCTTTTAACTCCTACAAGCTCAACTTTTGGAATATTTTTCGTTTTTTGTTGTAAAATGTACTTTTGCAGATAGTCGTCATCATTAACTTTAATGACTTTACATCAATTCTAATGGCTTTTGTTCGACTTTTGTATCAAATCGACACACTGACTGACTGCTAATCAAAAAAAAAGTTGTAAAAAAACGAAGAAACTTACCTTCTTCACTCCTTCGTGACTATAATTAAATTACTTCTTAGTTTAATTTATTCCGTACAACATCAACACAGATGAGATGAGAAGGTGAGATGATTTTTTTTTGTGTTTGTATTGAAAAGAACATCCAAGTCTCGAATGCAATCGATGATGAGCGAATGACGATGACTTTCAATCCATTCATAAAAAAAAATTTTTTTTTTCGGATTCTGGAATGTTTTCACTTTACGGATTTTTTATTTACTGGCGGAATGTGGGACACTTGTTAAAACATCATTTATTATTAATACTTCCGGATAAATTTAATTGTGCGGCACTGTTAATTCAATTTCGGGTTTGCTGCATTTTGTGTGATTTTTTTGGGAATTTTTCTGTGATTTATTTGTGTTGAAATTTTGTGATGAACAAAAAAACAGGTCGGAGCAGAACTTTCGTGCACCTTGTTCAGTCGAAACTCCTCTTGAGACGAATGAAAATTAACTTTAGAAGTCGATGCTTGTTGATTCAAAAAGTCTCCCGATGTGTAAATGGCGGGATTTTGGATTGTTGAATGGGATTTATCGTTTTCATTCGTCTCATTTGTTATACGAGTTTTACGTTTGAAATTTGTATAAAAGGAGTTTTCGTTAATTTTTATTTATTTTTTTTTATATTTTTTTTAATTTTAGTGAAATTTTGAACATTTTTGATGCGAGACAGATTAAAGGCGACAGAAATATTAATTGAGTTATCGACCATTAATGCACTCTCACTTTTTATAGCATAGTCTAATGCGAGTAATTGAACTTCCGGAAATAATAACATTCACTTAGAGCATTGCATGTTAGATTTAATAGAAGAGATTTTTAACTCATTGAAGCCAAATTTTTTTTATAATTTTTTAAGGAATTTTAAGAATTTTTTTAAATATTTCGTTAAATTAAAAATAAATCGTTAAAAAAATAAATAATAAAAATAAATTAAATAATTAATTTAAAAATTAATAAAAAAAATAAAAAATATTTATTTTTTAATAATTTTTTTTCTAATTTAAAAAATTAAATTAATTAATAATTAATTTTAAAAAATATTAAAAATAAATTTAAAATAAAAATAACTTGAACTTGAAAATATTCACTTTTTTAAAAAATATTTTTTTTTTAATTTAACAAAAATTTAATTAAAATTTTTAAAAATAATAATATTCAAGTAAACTTAAAATTTTATTTTTTAAGAATTTTTTACTTAATAATTTTTAAGCTTTGTTAATTTAATTTTAATTTTATTAAAAATTATTAAAAACATTTTAGAATTATTTCAAAATTTAATTAATTATTAATATTATTTTAAAAATTAAATTAAAAAAAAATTTAAATAATTTTTTTTTTCAAATTATTTTTTTTTTAATTTTTATTTATTTAATTAATTATTTTATTATTATTTTTTTAATTTTTGAATTAAATAAAAGTTAAATTAAAATTTAATAAAAAAATAATAGAATTTAAGTAAAATTATATTTTTTTTTTTAATTTTTATTTAATAATTTTGTTTAAAAATATTAATAAAAGTTAATAATAATTTCGGTTAGAATTTCAAATTGAATTAATTTTAATTTTTTAAATTTTTTATGAATTATTTTATTTTTTTAAAATTTTATTAAAATTCTTGTTAAGTAAAAAAATTTAAATAAATAAAATATATTCAAAAAAAAATTATTTTTTTTAAATTCAAGTTATTTTTATTATTTTTTTAAAATAATTTATTAATTTATTGAATTAATTATTAAATTAAAAATTTATTTTGATACTCAGAAGACTAATTTTTGCGAAAAATAATTAAACATCTTAAAATTTTAAAAATATCAAAATTATTTTTTTTAAATTTTTAATTTAATGTTTTCAACGAAAGGATTTTATAAAAAAACTATAATTTTTTAATAAAGTTTTCAAAATTTTTTAATAATATTAATAAAAAAAATTTTAAATAATTTTAGGAAAAAAAAATGAGGATAAAAAATTTCTTCAAAAAAATTTTCAATTAGAAGCAAGAAAATTTCTGAAACAGAAAAAAAAGTTCACAAAGGGTTAATTCTCTTCATAGATGACAATAACCGAGTACAATCCAATCAACAAAAAATATTTCAACTCATCTCTCTTCAGTCTCTATTCCCTTCTTCATACGAATAGTTTTCATTCCAAAGCTATTTCAACCCATCAACACGTAAAAATTTCTCATCCGACGAAAAATGGACGAAATCAAACAAAAACTCCTCGAAGCTGACCCTTTTAGCACGTGGTGGCCTTATCTCGCATCGGGACTCGTGTTCATCATCACAATCATCAAGTAAGTTAATCTACGGAAGAGAAAAATGCCAACTTTTTAGTAATTTAAAAGAAAATGTAAAGACAAACAGTGCGAAAGTTGACGCAAAATAATTAAAATTTTATTACACTTTTCGCTTGCGATGTCGTCGACTTGCCATCGTTGGCGGAATGTTAACCGCACCACGTTTCGCGTGATAATGTACGGAACAAGAAGGAGTATCATCACGCGAACGCATACTGTTTTATCATTTTAATGAGATTTTATAGTATAATGGACCAAGCGACGACAAAGAGTGTTAAAAGAGAATTTTGTGGTTTCTTTTTTGCTTTTATTTTATTTTATTTCATCAGAAAAAAAGAAAAACAAGATTAGATTTCTTCCTTATTTCTAATTTTGTACATTAAGGAATTCGACAAAAAAATCGCTCCTTACAGAGATTTCACATTTTTCCGTAAAATATTAAATTTGAAAAAACCACGTGACTAATTTTTAAAAAATACAAAAAAAAAATAATTAAAAAAAATTTGCAAAAATTATTTTTTTATTTTTAAATAAAAAAATATTTAAAAAAATATTTAATAAAAATTATTTTTTTTTAATTAATAAAAATATAAATATAAATAATTAATTAAAAAAATTAATTAAATAAAATTTTAAAATAATTAAAAAATAAAATTAAAATAATTAAAAATTAATTACCCACTTGATTTTAAAAATAAATAAAATAAAAATTTTTTAAATAAAATTAAAAAAAAAATAAATTTTAATTAAAATTTTTAAAAAGTTAATTCTTCAAAGCAATTTATTATTAAAAATTATTTTTTTTAATTTATTTTTTAAATTTCATAATTTTGAAATTTAATTTTATTTTTGTTTTTCCGTAAATTAAATTATTTATTTTTGTTTAATTAAAAAAAAAAATATTTAAAAAATTTTAATTTTCTTTTTTTTCAAAATTAGTCACGTGGTATTTTTTATTAATTTTTTTCATAGTTTTTTTTTTAATTTTTTTCATTATCTGAAAATACACTTTTGTTAATCAAAGTAATAAGAACTTTTTCCTTTCACAGAAATTTCATGAGCGGCGATATGTGTCCAAATACGAACACAATTGATGGTCAAGTCGTTGTGATAACGGGCGGCAATGGAGGCATCGGCAAAATGGTTTGTCAGGAATTGTGTAATCGCAAAGGACATGTCGTGATTGCCAGTAAAGATCCCGATAAAATGGACAAAGTGAAACATGCTTTATTGAAAAATAATCCACGGGCAACGGTAGAAGTTCGTTACTTGGATTTGCGATCCTTCGACTGTGTACGGAGATTTGTTAAGCAACTCGGTAAGGCAAAAAAAAAAATGAAAAATAATTTCGATACAAAAACCGACGACGATGACGACGACGGGGGAAAAGAGAAAGAAACTGCTCTAAACTTATAATCTTTATCATTCTTTGGGTTGTTTTGTCTCGATTTTTTTTTGCTTCCTTGAGAAAAATCGAAGAAGAATGGAAGGAGAAAAGGAAACTTATTGACATTTTCTTTTGTTGGAGCGTCTTTTGTTATGGTGTCGTCTTATTATGTTATGATTGCGTTCTCGATGTCACACATATTATAATTCAATTTTAAATTTTCGATCGTCGGTTTTGTGTTTGCTGAGAAATTGAAGATGAAGCAATATAAACATTTAAGATTATTTAAAAGAAGATACGAGAGTTTTTTTTAAAGGCATTTAGGGATGAATTTAGGATTTGAGATCATAAAGATGAGTTTTTATGGGAAATTGTTGCTTTTTTTAGTAGAATTTGTTCAAGAAAATCGAGTTTCAAGGATATTTTTGATAATTTTTCTTTTTAAAAATTCCCTTCGAAGATAAGAATTTTCTTTTTTATTTAAATTTTTTTGAAATTTTTTACAGTTAAAGTAAAAATTTCCCTTTTTTATTGAATTTTTTTTATTCAATGTAAAAATTTCCTTTTTTTATTAAAAAAATTATTATTCAAAGAAAAAATTTTCCTTTTTTATTGAAAACTTTATTATTCGAAATTAAAATTTCCCTTTTTTGTTGAAAATTTTTTTTATTCGAAGTAAAAATTTCCCTTTTTTGTTGAAATTTTTATTATTCGAAATAAAAATTTCCCTTTTTTATTGAAATTTTTATTATTCGAAGTAAAAATTTCCCTTTTTTATTGAATTTTTTTTTATTCAAAGTAAAAATTTCCCTTTTTTATTGAAATTTTTATTATTCCAAATAAAAAATTTCCCTTTTTTATTGAAAATTTTTTTTATTTGAAGTAAAAATTTCCCTTTTTTATTAAAAATTTTTTTATTCAAAGTAAAAATTTCCCTTTTTTATTAAAATTTTTTTTATTCAAAGTAAAAATTTCCCTTTTTTTATTAAAATTCCCTTTTTTTTTAAATTTTTATTCAAAGTAAAAATTTCCCTTTTTTATTGAAAATTTTTTTATTCAAAGTAAAAATTTCCCTTTTTTATTGAAAATTTTTTTATTCGAAGTAAAAATTTCCCTTTTTTAATGAAAATTTTTTTATTCGAAGTAAAAATTTCCCTTTTTTATTAAAAATATTTTTATTTGAAGTAAACATTTTCTTTTTAACTAAAAAATTTTTTATTTAAAGAAAAAATTTCCCATTTTTTATTAAAAATTTCATTCATCGAGCTCAAAATTCCGTTGAAATAATTTCTTTTTTAATTTTCCTGAAGAGAAAAAATCTCAAATTTCTCGACATTCTACTCCAATACTCTTCTCTAAAATTCCTCATGAAGCACTTTTCACATGAAAAATCCTCCTCTGCAGTCCATTTTAATGCAATTTATGCACCTGGCAGTTTAAATTTCCTCACAAAAGGATGCTTTCGGCTCAAATTAACACAATAACAGCAAAAGTTAACCATTTCTCGTTCGCACTAACCATCGTATATCGGACTCAATGAGGATACAATTGAAACAATAAACCACTGTGAATCGCATTATAATCTCATCTTTCCTCCTTTTCTTGTCCTCTTTTCGTGTCACGATGCATTTCTTCAACAAGGAGCTCTTCACCAAAGAAAGACTTTTTTTGTGAATTATGAATATTTAATTTAAAAAAAAAAAATTTTTTTTTTTTGCTTATCAGGTCGTCGTTAAGTAGGTTGATGAAGAGAAAAAAAAGGAGTAATTAAGACTTTTTCTATTCTGGTTTTTTCTCGTCTTTTCTCGGGGGACAAGAAGGATTAAGCGATGAAAGATAAGCGCGTTCGAAATTTTTATTTTATTACAATTACCTTTTTTCTCGTTTTTTCTCTTCGGTAGCTGATGACTTTCAACATATTGACGTTCTCATAAATAATGCTGGCATCACATTTTATCCGTGCGGCAAAACTGTGGATGGATTCGAGACACATTTACAAGTGAATTACCTCGGTAATGTTCTCAATTTATTTTCAGCTAATCTCATTGCCTTCGTTCCGCCACGTGCGGTTTTTAGACCAAAATCAATAATTTTTTTCTATTTTTTCTTTTTAGCTCACATGTACTTGACATGCCTAATGCTGCGCGACAAATTGCTGCAGCGCGACAGTCGCATCGTGAATGTCTCGTGTCACGCATATCTCTCCGCCAAAATGACGATTGACGATCCGCTGAATCTCGGAAAATGGGCGCCAGCGTTTCATGCACGCGATGCCTTTGCCCATTCGAAGGCGGCAATCGTCATGGCATCGCGACAACTGAGTGACGTGCTGAAACGTAAGTTTTTTACTGCTTTTTGTGATTAATTGTTTGGACAACGAAATTCTTCGCAATCTTTGTAAATAGAGGTTTGTGTGTGTTTTAGAGCAAAAAAAAAAGAGGAGAGTTGTTAAAAAGTACAGCATGGGTGATGACTCCCAAAAGGGGTATAAAATTACACAGAACCGAACCTTTTTGTGTTCAGTTTATCTCGTAAATGACAGACAACAGACATGAATTGCTTATAAATAAAAAATGGAAGATTTTTAATGTGTTTGAGGAAAGGGGAGAAAATGAGCTCCGTTTTGGAAGAAAATTTATTAAAAAAAATTTTCTCAAAACTTAAAATTATTCTTTTCAAAAAATTTAAATTTTTCATTCAGAATTTTAATTTTAGTTCTAAAAATTTTAATTTTTCTTCAGAATTTCAATTTTAGTTCAAAAATTTTTAATTTTTCTTCAGAATTTTAATTTTAGTTCAAAAATTATTTATTCTCTTTCAGAATTAAAATTTTAGTTCAAAAAAATTTAATTTTTCTTCAGAATTTAAATTTTAGTTCTAAAAATTTTAATTTTTCTTCCGCATTTCAATTTTAGTTCTAAAAATTTTAATTTCTTCAAAATTTTTATTTTACTTCAAAAAAATTTTAAATTTAATTTCTAAAAAAAAATAATTTTCCTTCAGAATTTCAATTTTAATTCAAAAAATGTAAATTTTTCTTTAGAATTTCAATTTTAATTCAAAAAATTTTAATTTTTCTTCAGAATTTCAATTTTTGTTAAAAAAATTTGATTTTCCTTCAGAATTTTAATTTTCCTTCAAAATTTCAATTTTAGTTCAAAAAATTTTAATTTTTCTTAGAGTTAAAATTTTAGTTCAAAAAATTTAATTTTTCTTCAGAATTTCAATTTTAGTTCAAAAAATTTTAATTTTTCTTCAGAATTTCAATTTTAGTTCAAAAAATTTAATTTTTCTACTGAAATTCAAATTTAATTCAAAAAAATTTTTTTAAATTTAATTTTTTCAAAAAAATTTCAAAAAATTTTAAAAAAAAAACAAAAAAAAATTTTTTTTTTAAATTCAGAAATTAAAAATTCAATATAAAAAATTTTATTAATTCAAATTTTTATTAATTAATTTAAAAAATTTTTAAAATAATTTTAAAATTTTATTTAAATTTTAAAAATTATTTTTTAAAAAATAAATTTATTTTTAAATAAAAAAAAAAATCAGAAACAATAATTTTTTTAAAAATTGACGACATTTTTTTAAATTTTTAATATATTAATAAAATTTTTTAAAATTTAGAAAAATAATTTCTGCATGAAAATTAAAAAAAAAAAATTTTTTAAATCAAACCATATCAAAAAACGCTTCTATCTCCAAAACTCCTCATCGAAACTCCTTTTTAAAAAAAACAATTTTTATCACTTTTTATTAGAAAAAGGCATCACGGTAAACGCATGCACGCCGGGTCTCGTACGTGGCACAGGACACTTGGCAAATAGTCCTTTGATGGGAGCATTATGTGCAAAGGTAATAACATTCCCATGGATGTGGCTCTTCATGAAAAGTGCTGACAAAGGAGCGCAAGTACGTTTTTTTCTCTCCCTTATTTTTTTATGTCTTTTTTTTTTGTGTCGCATTTGATTGAAAAAAAGAAACTTAACTGCTTCTCAACACGCAGGTTATCGTCCATTTGGCATCCGATCCAAAGTTCAAAACTGACACGGGAGGCTTTTACAAGTATTTAACACGCAATAAATCAGAATAAATTTTTATGAATTTAATTGAATTTTATTTTTTTAGCGACTGCCAACTTGTAGAAATCTCGGATTTGGCGAAAGACAAAGACTTGCAGCGAAAACTTTTCAACGAAACGCTCAAAGTGCTGAAATTAGATCAAGATATTTTTAATTAATTAACAAAACCGAAGGAAATAAATTTTAATTTTCTAATTTGATAAATTTTCTACTTACCCAAAAAACTTTTCTAAGCTCGACGAGGATGGGAGAAAATCGGAGGAGGAAGAGGAAAAAAACTATCATTGTCATTTTGTATCTTTTTGTTTATTTTTCCTTATTATTAAATTATATAATTCTCTTTTTTGTTGTAATTTTGTAATTCATTTAACATAATGTTTATCACGTTATGCTTTTCCTATGTACAAACACGTCGTCGTCGTTGTCGTCCTCGAGAGAAGATAGACGACTAATTTCGTAAGTTTTAAGTATATAATGTATGATAATTTTATTTAAAAGTTTAACTTTTATCTTGATTTTATGCGAAATTTTCTACAGCTATTTTTGTGCCTTCGTTCGTTCGTTCATTATTATTGGTATTCATTTCGTTTGCGTTTCGGGCCTTTTTATTATTGTGATTTTCAGAACAGATACACGAGATATATGTACGAAGAGAGATAGATTGAGATACTCCTACATTTTTTTTTATTTTATTTTTCCGCTAAATCATTCACTAAGTTGGTATTTTATGTGAGTTTGGAAAATTAAATTGGTTTGCGTGACTATTGATCGCAATTGACAGTTCTGAAGTTAGCAACGAACTTTTCAATGAATTTTTTTGAAGTTTTATTTTTTTCCGCAAGAGGGCGTTGGTTAGCAGAAAATTATAATTTTCTAAAAAAAAAATAATTAAATTTAAATTAATAATTCTGAATTAATAATTTATTTAAAAAAAAACAAGAATTTGATAAAAAATTATAAAAAAAGATTATTTTAATTTTATTAATTATTTAATCAATTATTTTTTATTAATTCTGTTAATTTAAATTAATTATTTTTTTTTATTTTTTTTTTAAACTGTTAATTTTCATATTTTTTACTTTTTTTTTAAATAAAATAATTTTTTATACAAAATAATTTTTTTAAAAATTTATAAAATTAAATGAATTAAATTTTAAATTAAAACTTTACATTTTAATTATTATTTTTTTTATACAAAATAATCAGAAGCCAAATATTTTCTTTAAATTAATTAATTTAATTTAAATTAAAAAAATTACTTATTCTTTAAAAAGTAAATAAGGGAATTTTTAAAGATTTCAAAAAAAAAAATTAATTTTTTTTTAATTAATTTTTTTAATTTAATTTAATAATATTGAATTTATTAAAAATGTGAAAATTTAAAAAATAAATAAAATTTTCTAAAATCCATGAATTTTAAAAAAATGAATGTTCAAAATAAAACGAATGTTTAAGAATTAAATAAAAATTTTAAATTTTTCATAAATAAAATTTTTACATTTTTTTTATATTTTCTATTAATTTCATTCTGAATAAAAATATCCAATAGAGGGCGCTTTAATTAAAATTAAAAAATATTCAAGATTTACTTTCAAAAAGTAAATTTTATTGTTTTGGTTATTGTTGAAAAATCAAAAATTTCCTTAAAAAATTTGAAACTTCATTTTAAATAAAAATATCCAGCAGAGGGCGCTTTAAGTAAAATTGTAAAAATATTCAAGATTTACTTTCAAAAATAAAATTTTAATGTTTTAGAAATTATTAAAAATTAAAAATTTTCTTAAAAAATTCTAAAATTTCATAAATTTAAACACAAAGAAAAATTTTTAAAATTTTTTTGCTAAGTTCGTTGAAAACTTCAGTTGCATTTTCTTAATCCATGTTGAAAAGTGAGGACGTCAGGTCCTTAACTCACACAAAAAATCACTGATTTTATCCAGAAAAACGTACTTGACTATTATTTTTTTTCCTGTTTTTACGATTAATGTAGAGAACTTCTACAGAGTTGAGTATAATTATGGTGTCTAGTTAATGATGTAACTTTGCGCGTTTGTTATGTTTTCTATAGATTATTTTATTTATTGTATTGTAATGATGAAAGAGTGAACTATATGAAATTATTGTTCTTTTAATGTGACAAGTGATTAATGGTTTTTGTATTACTTTTGGTACTCGTCATTATGATTACTTTTATGATTATTCGTCATTTTTTCAGTTTTGCGACAAACTACCACGAATTTTCTGCCATCAGTCTATTCTCAAAATGCTATAAAATAAAGTTTGCTTGTTTATGCTTTTTTGTGTAAAAATAATATAAATAAAAAACCATCAACTAACTCTATTAATATTATAGCAGTGTTAAAAACTCCGCACACATAACGAACATAAGGTTCTCGTCGTAAAATAAAATATGATACAAAGTCAGCAGAGTAACAGAATACCACTCTCTATCATTTCCGTTCCCTTAATTAAATTTGTTCTCTGCTTCCATGTTCACTAAGTAGAATAGAATAGATAAATGTTGTGCTTTTTAACATCGATTTTTTTTTCTCTCTAACGGACGCTTGTTTATTTATTTTTTTTCTTCTTTATTTATTTATTATTACTAAAATACACAAAAATTCTGATATTTTTTTCCTATTTTTACCGAATTATTCTAAAAAATATTTTTTTATTGGTCAATTTAAAGGCAATAGGATATATTTTTTTTATTTTACTATAAATTATTTTTTTTAATATTTATTTATTTTACGCCTGTTTTATTTATTTAAAATTATTTTTCATGATTTTCGTTTATTTTTTTCTAATAAACAATTTTTTATTTAATTAGTTTTTATTTTAACTATTTTATTTTGGGTTTTCAATTCAAAATTCATTTATTGATTTATTCATATTAAAAGAGTGTTCTATACATTTATTAATTTTTAATTAGTTCCTAATGATACCTAATGAAAAATATATGTGTGAAAGTCGTCTTGCTGCAGGTTTTCCTCCTGAAAAGATACAAAAAATTATTTTATTTTAATTTTAGATTTTAAAATTTTTTTTTGTAAAATTTTTATTAAAAAATTAAAAATAATTTATTAAATAATTTTTTTAAATAATATTTAATTTTTATTAAATATTTTTTTAAACAAAAAAAAATATAAATTAAATTTTAAAAAATTAATTTTTTTTTTTTTAATTTTAAAATTTTTTTAATTTAATTAATTTTAAAAAAAAATTTCAAATAATTTTAAATTTTAATCTTTATTAATTAAATTTTTATTACATTAATTAATTTTCGAATCATAAAAATTTTTTTTTTTGAAAAAAAAAAAAATAAATTAATTAATTAAATAAAAATTTAATTGAAAATAAAATAATTTATTAAAATTTAAAAATTAAAAAAAATATTTTTAATTTAATTATTTTAATTAATATTTTTTTAAAATCAAAAAAATTAAAATTTAAATTAAAAATATTAAAATTAAAATTTAATTAAATAATAATTAAAAATTTATTTTTTTTTTAAAAAAGCAAAAAAATATTTTTGAACATAATAAATTTTTTAAGTTATTAATTAATTATTTTTTATATAAAATCATAAAATAATTTTTTTTAATAAAAATAATTTTGTGAAATTAAATTTATTTATTATAATTTGTAAAAAGTTCAATTAAATAAATATTTTTTTTCGAACCAAAAAATAAAAATTTAAGAAAATTAGAAAAAATAAATTAAAAAATATTTAAATAAATTTAAAAAAAATATTTTTACTAATTAAATATTTTTTTAATAAAAAATAAAAAAATTTTTATCAAATAAATTTTTTATTAAAAAATTATTTTTTTTTAAATATTAATTTTTTTATAAAATAATTAAAAAAATTCAACTAAACAAATTTATTTTTTTTTATTTTCAGGATACAAAAAAATCATTTCCATTAATCCAAGCGAAAAAAAAAATATTTTTTTCAACAACAACACAATTACGATTAAAAGCACGCTCAAAAACACTTCAAAAAATTTACAACGAAAAAAGTCAAAAAATTATTAATCGCATAATCGTTGACTATATCAATCAACGAACATTCATATTTCATGAAAAACATATTTTTAAAACAGATTACGTGTTTTTCGTGTAAAGCCTCCCCTCCTCTCTCTTGTTCATTAGTATTCATTGCACACATTCACTCGACATTCAGCGACGCAACATTTTACACAAAAAAAAAGCTGCAAAAAAGTAACATTTATCCATATTTGTTTCATTTTTCGCTTAAGAGGCAAAAAATTATCTGCATTAAGCAAAAACTATTTTCCGTTGGAGGAACAAATTATCGCAAAAAAGAGCAAAAAAAGATTAAAAGTTACAAAATTTCAACAACTAGTAGATAATGAACGGCAACCTTTTAACTTAATTTGCACTAAATTTCGGCAATGTTGGAACAAAAGTAGAACTAAATGATAGAAAGTGCAAGAATAACATTCTACTTTATTTTTTTTTTGTCTTTCTTCCTGCTCGTTTAATAATGCACATTTAACTCGACAGACAGAAAATTTTCCCTCTCATACAAGAGAAAATTGGGGGTATTCTTCTGTACTTTTTGAAATTGTTCCAAAAACGAAAAAAAAAAGTTTTAGATCCTGACATTTGACACGATGATAAAGTTTTGTGTGAGTTTTATTGCATGTACAACTCGTTCATACATAAAACATCATCAAATTTATATTTATTTTGAGAAATCCTCGTTTTTAGGAAGAACGACGACTACGAGATGCAAAAGGTGATAATAATATGAGAAGAATCTCACATCAACATAAAAATTAAAAGGTTCGCGGTTAGACCGAGAAACCGTACAATTTTAGGAAGGAGGAGATGGAGGAAGGAAGGAAGAGAAACCTTAAAGATAATAATGATGTTTAGTCAAGAGACCTTTTTACACTCGACTAAGGCAAAAGCAAAACAAAGCAAAAAATGAGAAGTAAGTTCGCCCAATATTTTATTTATCAACAATTTTGTTTTGTTGTTTTTTTTTTGGGATGAAGATTTTCGTCTCACTCTTTGCGTTAGTTTACGGTTTTCCATTTCATTGTGCATTTCTCACCTTTTTTTAATACAAACACCTGATTCGATACTTATGTGACCTTTATCCTTTCGAACACGAAAGACTTAGTAGGCGGTTCGGATTATGCGGAGATTTTGTGTTTCGCAACTAAAGAAATTTTAAAAATTTCATGAAAAACTTTTTAAACAATTTATTTTAGATTCTTAAGATATATTTTCGATTTATTTTATCATAAAAAAAATAATTAAAATTAATTTAAAAAAAAATTAAATAATTAAAAATTTTAATTTTTGGCAACCCTGAGTTCGATTTTTTTTTATTTTAAATTTTATTAATTTGACTTGATTTTTTTATTATGATTAATTTTTACTAATTTTTTTAAATATAAAATTAATTTAATTTTTATAAAATTTTTTTGATAAAAATATTGATATTTGGCAACCCTGAATTTGAAAATTTTAAATAGTTTTTAATTTTTTAAATAAAATATAAAAATAAATTTTAAGAAAATATAATATTAAAAAAAATTTAAATTTATCTAAAAATTAAGATAATAAATTGAATAATAAATTGGCAACCCTGAGCTTAAAAAATACATTTTTGTTTAAAATTTTGACAATTTGACTTAAATTGATTTTTTTTTTATTATTTTTACAAGGTTTTATAAATATAAAAATTAATTTAATTTTAATGAAAAAAAAAATAATATTTGGCAACACTGATTTTAAAAATTTTAATTTGTTCATATTTTATTTAATGGTTTTTGATTTTTTTAAAAAATTATTTTTAAGAAAATATAAAAATTAATTTTAATAAATTTTTTTAACTTTATTAATTTAAAAATTAAGAGTAATAATAAATTGGCAACCCTGAGTTTTAAAAATTATTTTTAGATACCTATTTTTATTTTTTAATTTTTTTTTATATTTTTTTAATAAAAAAGTAATTTTAGTCAATAAATTTAATAAAAAAATTATTTTTGGCAACCCTGTATATTTTTGAAATTAATTTTAATAAATTAATTAACTAATAAAATTGCTTAATTAATTTTTATTTCCAATCAAATATTTAGATTAAATTCATAATTTTAAAAATTGAAAGAAAAAAATAAAAAAATGTGATACAGGGTTGCCAATTAATTAAAAATTTTATTCTTATTTTTAAATTATTTTTGATACAAAAAAAAATTTTTTTTTTCATCAAAAATAAAAAAAATAATTTTCATTTTTTTTCATTTTGGATATTTAGCATTAAAAAAAATAATTTTCTTTAAAAATTTTTATTGTTAAAACATAAATCCTTCGCAATTTCACAGACAAATCGGGTTGAAACAAAGACAGAAAAACCACAGGAATTGTTAAATTTTTCGTCTTTTTAACCCCTTTTCTGACCCAAATTTAACAACATTTTTATGAGGCTTCCTTTCTCAAACCTCATCTTTTTTTTGTCTCACATGATTTTTAAACGAAGAAAAGAAATAAAACCAATACTCGTACGAATATCCGGCCTATTTATAGTTCGAGAGAGGTTGCTGCTAACTTTAGAGGATTTTTCTTGTTATTTTTCTTCCTTCGTTTTACCTTGACTTGAATTTCAAATACCTTCAGCGCAGAGCGAAAAGAGCTTAAAACTTTTATTTTATTTTTAAAATTTTATTCCGTGCAGTGTTTCAGCGGAAAGGATGGATGACGGCGGAGATGATCATCGTTGATGATGAAAAATCGACACAAAAGTAGGAAAAATTGTTCAATTTCCATTATTTTAACTTGCATTGCAGTTTCTCTCGTTTCGCTTCGTCTTGTTACCTTTTTTTTGTCGATTTATAATAAAAGTTTTATCTTGTACCGAAATACCTGAGGGGAAATAAAATAAGTATAGCGAGCTACTTGGAACATTATTTACCCCTTTTTTCGTCGTGTCACACATCCAGAAGAAAATAGAAAAAAAAATTATGGTACATTGGAATGATGAATATTTAATAAACTCCATTCTCTCGCATTTGCAAGTCGAAACTTACATGTCGACGACGACGGCGGGGAATTAACGAGAAATTCTCGTTTTTTGTGAACTTATGCACTCAGAAGTAATAACAATAACACTATTTTCCATAAATAAATAAATAAAAACGGAAAATGTAATAATAAAATAAAAAAAAAACAGACGCAAAGGTCGCGATGATTATTTCCCATTTTTTTTTTGTTTTTCTTTCATCGCGCGAAAATTGAGAAAATTGACCTAATATTTTTTTTCGGTTCTTGTTGATTCAATTACGAAGGTTGTGAACATTTATAATAAATTTCTGCTTCATTTTTCACGAAAAAAAAAATAAAAATAATCGGATGACATTTTTGTCTCTTTGTGAAAAATTCGAGAAAAAATTTAATTAAGAAACTTGTTGAAATAAATTTTTCTGGTCAAGCCACGATAATTTTTCTTCTTTGATGAAACTCAAACTTTTGCCTTTGTTCAGTTCTCTTGCAGCAAAATAACGGAAAAAAACAAAAAAAAATCTCTTAAAAGATAAATTTTAAATAAGCTATTAAAACACTATTGCAATACGTTAAATTGTTGCCCTGATATTAAATTCATGTATTACCCCGGAGTGATTTAGAATTCATTTACATTTCCGCTTCTTTTTTTTTTTGTTTTCATCCGCAAATTGTCCGCAATCCGTATGTGTACGAAATTTGAATGTACAGCCAGTTTTTTCGAGTTATTTATCGCATTCGTACACCATGGAGATTTTCAAATGTTTTGCAAAGAGGTAATGAAGTCGACGAGTTGAATTCGGAAAAAAGGTTTGAGCGCTTTTTAAACCGAATCTGAAAATCGAGAGATTTAAACTTAAACTTTGTTAATTTCTCGATTCTTAGATTTGGTTTAAAAATTTCTTAAACCTTTTTCAAATTCAACTAAGAATAGAAACTTAAAAAATTGAAAAGTTACAAAAGTTGAAAATTTTAAAAGCTGAGAAAAAACTGAACTGTTTTTTTAGGTTTTAACAAAAGCTGAAAGTTGAAACCTGAACAATCTCTTTACTTAATTTTTGTCAGTTTTTGATTCTCAGCTCTTGTTTAGTTTTCATTTGATAGCTTTTAGTTTTAAAAACTGAGAATCCTAAGTCTTCAGTTTTTGAAACAAAAGCTAAGAATTGAAAACTAAACGAGAGCTGAGAATTTTAATCTGACAAAAGTTAACTTTCTCAAATTTCAGTTTCAAGAATTTGTTCAGTTTTTTTCAGATTTTTTAAGCTTTTTTCAATTTTCAGCTTTGGTTTGAAAAACTGAAGACTTTGGACTTTCAGTTTTTAAAACTTTCGAGAGCTCTAAAACTGACAAAAGTCTTAACTTTCAGAATTTAGGTTTAAAACTTTCAGCTTTTGAGTCTAAAAATTTTTTTTAGCTTTTAATTCTCAGCTCTCGTTTAGTTTTCAATTCTCAGCTTTTGTTTTAAAAACTGAGAATCCTAAGTCTTTAGCTTTTAAATCTAAAAGGTAAAAATTGAAAACTAAACGAGAGCTGAATAAAATTCTAAATAAAATCTTAAAAATTGAAAACTGACAGACAATTTCAAACCATTGAATTTCAACATTTTCCAATTAAATGCAAATCTCTTAAAATCGTTAAAAATGTATAATAAGAACAAATTACCCCACATTAAAACAAACAACCATACACACCGAACTCATACAAATCGAGTTCAAATAAGATAAAAAGCAAAAGATTATGCCGAAAAAAAAAAATACTTTTTCCATAAATTTTACTTTATCTAAAGGAGCGTATGAAAAACGGATTCATAACGAATTATCCTTTTAAATCATTTTTTACGCATATCGTTATTACACTCATAATTTCTGAAACTGAAAATATAATCATATCTGTCAGTTTTTTCCACATGACACACAGACACAAAACAAAAAATCATGACATGGGTTGCTTCCTTATCCTTGTTTAGTCACGAGAATTTTATTTGTTTAAGGACGACTTTTGATTTATTTGTCATACTTTTTGCCTCGGTACACGAGCAAAAAAAAAACGAGCATTTACATCAATTAAGAAAGCAGCACAATTTTCCGAAAAAGCAAAATGAATATTTTAGGCAATGAGTGTCAGTTTAATGAATTCAACATGACAAAGCAAATAAACAGAAGAGGGTTTCATATTGCACTCGTTTATTTGACTTTGCTGTCTTTCTCTCTTTGTGCTGTCCGAAAATAGGTGTATTAAGTTGTCAATATAGACAAAATGTGAAACAATTGGAAAAATAAACAAATTTATATGTCGAGATTCGTTTTGGCATGAAATCCGGGTGACTTGTCTATCGGGACAGGAAATTTCTATTAAAAAGTCTTAAATAAATGAAAGAAAATAAATTAAAATAATTAATGAAGTTCGGGGAACGCGCAAGCGATGTGCTTTTAATAATAATTATTTTCACCGCAGAGACGACGTCGTTTGTCAGTCTAGCATAGCAAGCCACATGCCAATTTGCATAATTAATTACCGTAATCAATATAATGATGTTTAATGTCTTCAACGAACGTATGTGCGATTCATCATCAAAAGAAGTCTCGACGGTTTCTTCTTCTTTTTCTTCTTCATAAACATGCGAGATTCCAATTTTATTATTTTTTTTTCTTTTATCTGAAAATGGAGACGACTTGTATTTTTTATTATTTTTTTTTCGTTTTTCATAAAAAAAAATATGAAAAACGAAAAAAATAAATAAATAAAAAAATTGGTCTTTAAAAAGAGAATTTCTTCTTCATAAACAGTTGGTGAATTTTTAATCATCAGCAATTCTATTCATGTTCGCCTCGAAATCATGTTTTTTACGACGATCGTTAACGTTACATGACTTTGAGCTCGTTCGTTGTAAATCAGCACACACACCTTGTCTAATGATTGCATGAAAAAATAATAAAAGAAATGATGAACACGCTCTTGTTTGTTCATGCAAGACGTTTTCTTCTTTTCTCTGTGAGTAGAGGGAAATTTTTGGCTGTTTTTGGAAAAAGTTTTGATGAAAGGTAGTTCAGCATTTTAACTTCCAGCTCTTCAGTTTTTAATTTTTTTAACTTTCAGCTCTTCAGTTTTTAATTTTTTTAACTTTCAGCTCTTCAGTTTTTAAATTTTTTAACTTTCAGCTCTTCAGTTTTTAATTTTTTCAACTTTCAGCTCTTCAGTTTTTAATTTTTTTAACTTTCAGCTCTTCAGTTTTTAATTTTTTCAACTTTCAGCTCTTCAGATTTTTATTTTTTTAACTCTCAGCTCTTCAGTTTTTAATTTTTTCAACTTTCAGCTCTTCAGTTTTTAATTTTTTTAACTTTCAGCTCTTCAGTTTTTAATTTTTTTAACTTTCAGCTCTTCAGTTTTTAATTTTTTTAACTTTCAGCTCTTCAGTTTTTAATTTTTTCAACTTTCAGCTCTTCAGTTTTAATTTTTTTCAACTTTCAGCTCTTCAGTTTTTAATTTTTTTAACTTTCAGCTCTTCAGTTTTTAATTTTTTTAACTTTCAGCTCTTCAGTTTTTAATTTTTTAAACTTTCAGCTCTTCAGTTTTTAATTTTTTTAACTTTCAGCTCTTCAGTTTTTAATTTTTTTAACTTTCAGCTCCTCAGTTTTTAATTTTTTCAACTTTCAGCTCTTCAGTTTTTAATTTTTTCAACTTTCAGCTCTTCAGTTTTTAATTTTTTTAACTTTCAGCTCTTCAGTTTTTAATTTTTTTAACTTTCAGCTCTTCAGTTTTTAATTTTTTTAACTTTCAGCTCTTCAGTTTTTAATTTTTTTAACTTTCAGCTCTTCAGTTTTTAATTTTTTCAACTTTCAGCTCTTCAGTTTTTAACTTTTTCAACTTTCAGCTCTTCAGTTTAAATCTAAGTACTTCAGTATTTAATTTTCTCAATTTTCAGATATCAAATTTCGTAAAATCTTTCATAAGCACCCTTTAATAAAAAGAAGCAACATCTCCTATCCTCACATAATCATAAAAAAAAACATCTAACGAAAAAGTAGATAGAGAGAGTTGTTTAGAATTTGTTTTGTTTATTCAACGAGGACGACGACGTGTTTCAATTTTTTTTCGTTTCGCTGTTTTTCGTGGAACAAAACGCGGGCGTGCGAACATGTCTTAACGCAAAACTCGAGTAGACGCTAATTTATTGTGGAAAGTCACACACATACACAACGACATCGCAAAATGGAAAGGGAGGAAATTCTTTGTTTTGTTTGAGTAGTAAATTATTGTTTCGTATTGTCTTTTCGAATAATTGTAGCACGTGATACTGTGTGTTCTTTTCTTTCCTTTGTTTAACTTGAACTCGTCATGGATCTCATAAATCGACGAGGAAAATTGTTTTATAATTTTCGTATTTTACAAACTATTTTATGATCACGTATTGTATAATTTCACGTCTGTTTCATATAAGTTGAAGTTTTTTTTTGTGCTCGAAAGAAAATTGTTTCAACGTGTCTTGAACAGCGATTCTATTATAAAGTCATTTACAGAAGAATTCAAGGAAAAATTGCATTCGTTTTGAAACAATCAGCGAATCTGCAGCAGCTGAGAACAAATAATCTGTTAAGATCAGTTAAACGAATGGTCATGTCATGTTTTATCTCGAACCGTAATTTCCATGCAAAACATTAAGATTTATGGATCAATCTAACATTTTCCTTGTTCTGCTCGTTGTTCGTGTTCCATCTATCTCGTGTAAATGAAACTTGTAAGCTATCACAAAACAATCCAAAATAATAATAAATAACCAGACGTCTTCTACGTGTTTCAGTGTCGAAGCTTCCTCGGAGCATGTGTGACGTGTATGCGTAACAATTTAATATATTAATGGATTTAATGGTCCAAAAATTCCCTCAAGGTTCATTTGATTTTGTGTCTTTGGCTCGAAATCTGAATAGATTTTCTCTCCTAAGTCTTTGGGGAACGGTAAAACGAAGAAAGGGTCTAATGTACTCATTATTTCAACTCAACTCCCTTTATGAACCAACCTACGACGAAACTGAGTAAAACAATAAATTCCATGTCATTGCCTTTGCAAAGAAAACCGATGATGTTACTGAAAATCAATAATTGAACCGAAAAAAAAGGAAAAATAATTGACAAGAATTAGCATGAAATTGTCATAAATTGTACTCGCAACCATCAATCGTTGATATGGCGTGAAATATTTTTTGATTTTTCTTCGAATCGCGAGGAAAAAAATGACACGTATGACAAATGATCAAAAAAAGTACTTTTTTATGTTAATAATTCATAAATTTTCACCAAAACTCGAGACTGTCCTTGTTCGAGAACAAAAAGAATTGTTCGTCATGAAATGAGAAACAAGAAAAACAAAAAAATGAATTCAAGATTTAATCCCGTTGTTATTTTATATTTTTCTTCGTTTCACTGAAAGCAATATGTTTCAAATATTTTTTTGATTATAAAAAATTGAACAATACCTTCGCATAAAGATTTCTATTATGATGGCATAGCTCAAAAGATCTAGTTACATTTATAATAGGAATTCAGGATTTGACCCAATAAAAGAGATTTACGATTTTCTGATTTTTGTTATGCTTTTTTGTGTGTGAAATGGGTTTTTTTGCTCTTTTCGTGAGAGTTTAAGTTTTTATTGAATTGAGAGGAATTTATGGTTGAATTTGTTTTATGGAAAATTGAGTTTTCATGTTGGGTTGTTGAACTTTTGAGTTTCGACTTTAACATGTTTTTGCTTTCAGCTTTCAATTTCTTTAGATTTTAGCTCTCAGTTTTCAATTTCTTTAGACTTTAGTTTTCAGCTTTCAATTTCTTTAGACTTCAGCTTTCAATTTCTTTAAACTTCAGCTTTCAATTTCTTTAGACTTCAGCTTTCAATTTCTTTAGACTTTAGTTTTCAGCTTTCAATTTCTTTAGACTTTAGTTTTCAGCTTTCAATTTCTTTAGATTTTAGCTTTCAGTTTTCAATTTCTTTAGATTTTAGCTTTCAGCTTTCAATTTCTTTAGATTTTAGCTCTCAGCTTTCAATTTCTTTAGATTTTAGCTTTCATTTTCCAATTTCTTTAGATTTTAGCTTTCAGCTTTCAATTTCTTTAGATTTTAGCTTTCAGCTTTCAATTTCTTTAGATTTTAGTTTTCAGCTTTCAATTTCTTTAAACTTCAGCTTTCAATTTCTTTAGACTTTAGTTTTCAGCTTTCAATTTCTTTAGATTTTAGCTTTCAGCTTTCAATTTATTTAGCTTTCAGGTTTCAATTTCTTCAGATTTTTGCTTTCAGCTTTCAATAAACCTTTAGTTTTCAATTTTTTTTAGTTTCTACTTTTACTTTCCTTTATTTTTTAATAATTTCCAATAAACTTAGATTTTCAGAAAAAAAAATTAATAAAAACGCTCAAATCAATTGCCATATCAACTTTATATCAGAAGCTCTTAACTTTTCATTGACATCATCACAATACATAAACTTCCCACAGCCACAAAAAATAAACTTCTCATCTGAATATTTTCTGTGTGTCGTCCATAATTTGTAAACTTTTTAGCATAGTTAGCTTTTGATATCATTATCTTGACAACGATCCCTTTGCATATACCAAAATTTATTCTTCTATTCGAGATGATGATACAGTTGCCTTTTTTATAAATCTTTTTTTTTTCGTTTTTTGTATTTTTTTTCTATTACTTTTTTTTCGGTTGTCGTCATCAAAAATGTATTTTCCATATTCCAATCAACTTCAGCCTGTGCAAAGACTTGGCGTCACACAAATCATCTCTTACGACAACGACCGATGTGTGAAAAAGAATAACATTAGAAAAATAAATTAAGTTCGGCAAAATGGCCTCATGTGCTATTAACACAAGGAACAAAAGAACAAAAAAAAAGGAAAATGACTCGAAATAAATCAATATCTCACTTCACTCTGCCATTTTTTTTTGTTCCTTTTGTTTTGTTTGTTACTGATACCATTTTTGAGGGTCACTTATTCTTTTTTATTTTATGAATATTTTCGTGTACAATAATAAGGTTGTTATAAATTATGTTAAATCATTTTGATTACATTTTTATTTCAGTTCCTGTACTTGTAAAGTGTCTGTGGTTGGATTACTTTATTATTTATGTATCGCGCACGACTTGCTGAAAAATGTAAATTCCAGTAATGAAAATTTTATTGATTTAAGTGTCATTGGCATGGTATGCAACTCAAAAATTGCTGACTTTTCAGGTAAGAATTTATTGCTTTTTTCCATAAAAAAAATTATTTATTGTCCGTAACTGATTTCTGATGTTTTTTGTTTGTTGACATTTTTCGTTGTATTCAGCGATGATGTGACAAGCGAAAAGGAAAATCAGTTATAACCATAACCTAACATATTATTTTTTATTGTTTAACCTACATTTGTATCGTATTTACATGAAAAATTTCTCAAGACATGACTCGATGTTGTGTTGAGTCGAGTTGAAGAGAGAAATTATACAACACAAACAAATTTTGACATCGTTTGTTGACATAGGAACAACCAACACATAAAATGATGAATAAATCAATGTCCTTTTTTTCCCTATAAGTATATTGTATATTTTAACAGACTTTCGTCTTACCTCGATGCAGTGACGGATGTTGGATTTGAGGATTCAATGGAGCAAAAATTCATCAAATTTATTCTGACAAAATGAAATTTTGAAAATTATTCCAATTAATTCAAACCAAGCATATAAAATTAATAAAATTAAAGCTTTTTTTTATTAAAAATCGTTTTCATGAATTTAAAATCAATTTTCATGAATTTAAGTTACAATTTTATAAAAATTAATTAATTTATTTATTTTTTAAAATAAATTTATTTTATTAATAAATTTTATTTAAGTTTTAATTTAATTGATTTTTTTAATTAATTAATTTTATTTAATTTTTAAATTAAATTAATTTTAATTTTATTTTTATTTTTAAAATTAAAAAATTTAATTAATATTTAAAATTTTACTAAATTTTTAATTAAATTCATTTTATTTTATTAACTAATTAATTTTAATTTAAATTTTATAGTTTTAGTTTTAGTTTTAATTATTTATTTAATTTATTAAAAAAAAAATTAAAAAATAATTTTTTAATTAAAAAATTAATTTGATTTTTTTATTTAGTTTATAAAAAAAATTATTTTACTAAAATTTTTAAAAATTTAATTAATTTCATCTAATTTTTAATTAAATTCATTTTAATAATTATTTTAATAATAATTATTTTAATTTTATTAATTTTAATTTATTTATTTAATTTATAAAAATTTATTCTACTAAATTTTTAAAAAATTAATTTATTCTTTCAATTATATTTATTTAATTTATTTTTTCTGAATTTTTAATTAAATTAATTTTTTTATTTAAATGTTTTAATTAATTAATTATTTTTTTTAAATTTTAATAAATTTTACTTAATTTTTAGTTAAATTCTTTTTTTATTTTTTTATTTAAGTATTTAATCAATTAATTATTTTAAATTTACATAAATTAATTCTACTAAAATAAAAAATATATTAAAAATTTTGAGTATAAAAAAATAACTTAAATTCATAAAAATCGATTTTTAATTTCAATCGATTTTGAATATGAAAACGCTCTTTGTCTCATGAGAGGGTTCAATTTCACAAACCCCTCACAAAATACGGAACTTTATTTTGCGTGTGTTTCAAATGACGCAAAAAAGGATTAATTTAGGCGGACACATTTCATTTATTACATCTTCTTGCCTGCTGCTGCTGCGAGATCGCCGTCGCCTGATAGGAACTGACATGCCCAATTCCAATTTTCCCTCAGAGACGCTTATCGTCATTTTGCATAACGCGGCGTTTTTCGTACTTTTTTAGGTACGAAAAATAAAAAAAAAACTCACAGACGAAAGTTAAGAGATCTCATTCTTCACTTTTATTATCATTATGATTATTAATGTACACGTATTACATTTCAGGTAATAACTTTTATTTCATCAGATAATAAAAAGGAGGAAAGAAGACACGACACGAGGCAACAAACAAGGCGTGTTTCACCAAACAAGAAAAAGTAACACGAAAAATAAATGTCTTGTTTTTTGGGTCGACGACGACGATTTAAATATTTAAAAATTCTTCTTTCGACCACTTAGTTGCTCGTTAATTATGTAAGAAGCCTTTAATTTTGCCTTTTTTAGTTTATCTTGATCATAGTAAAATTTTTTCGTAAATTTTTTATAGATTTTTTTTTATAGAAAATGGTTTATGAATATTTTATTTTTTAAAACTTCGATTAAAAATATTATTTCGGGATATTTAAATACTTTTTTTTATTTAATATAGAAAAAAAATATTTTACAGTAAAATAATTTAATTCACTAAATAAAAAAGTGTAAATGAAAAAAATAATTAAAAAAAAAATAAAAATAATTTAAATAATTTTCTTATAACTTTAAAAATAATTTAAATTTTTTTTTATTTTTTAAAATTATTTTTTTTTATTTTTAATTAATTAATTTTAATTATTTTTTTCTCAATTTTACTAAATATAAAAAAAACTAATTTATTTATTTATTTTTTTAATTAAATAAATTTAAATAAAAAATTAAATAAATTAATTTTAATAAATTTTACCCTTTTATTTAAATTATTTAATTTAATTTTTTAAATTTAATTATTTAATAAATTAAAAAAAATTATTATAAAATATTTTTTTCCTTATGAAAAAAAATATTTAAATAGGTATCAAAATTTATTTTATTTTATTTATTCTAATTTTTAATTTTAATTTATTTTTATTATAAAATTATTTTTTTTTTTCATTTTAGAATTTTTTTTAAAAGTTCTTTTTAACATTTTCGATGAAAATTCTTAACTAAAATCCATCGAAAAATTATCAAATCCCGGTCAATAATTTTCATTGGAAATCAACCGTCAAAAACTTCCCTCATGACTTGGTATAATGTCGATGATGGAAATCATTGATTGATGTCGACAACAATTGATACGCAATTAAAATGTGGTTTTATCTGTGATTTTATGTGAATTCGCATCAGCAAACAATGCCAAATATAATTTTCATTTAATGGACACTTTATATGGAGTTTGCACAGATGTTTATTTTGTATTTTTTTTTTCATCATCATCACGCGTTATCTCCTCATTTTTATATTTTCACGTCAACATTTTTCGGTATGACACTTTTTTTTCGTGCATATTGTTTAAATTTATTGAAATTTTTCATTTGTTTGCATAAATGGGTCAATATACAAAAAAAAGCATTTAAGCGAAAATAACGAGATAAATCTAATTAAATGTTGATATGAACAGCGCAGAATTTACGGAATTTTATCATTTTTCCATAAAATACAAGCGATACGCGCCTCTCTTAGCTAATTTTATGGAAAATTCACTGCACTACCAGACTTGAATAAATTTCGGCATTCATATTTAATTTATTGTTTAATACTTGGATGAGCAGGCAACAAACATATGGCCCGGAATTGAACACATGTCTAGCCTGCTGTTAGTTTTTGTGCCTCGCGAAAGTTAGTCAAAAAGCAATAAAAAACAAAAAAAAACTTTCGTTGACTGAAACAAGGCGCGCCAAGTTTTTCTCTCTTGCGATAAATTAATTTATTGGATCAACTGCCAACTAGCTACTCAGCTCGCACTGCATTTCATTTAGATCTGATTAAATATTTACGAAGTAATCCGTTGAATTTGATCTTTGCGCTCCTTTGCTGTTGATTAAATATTTAATCTTTCGTATTTTTTTCTTTCTCTCTTTTTAGGTTTGATGAATTTCCGAAAATTAAGAAGCCAAAAAAAAATTTCACACAATAAAGTCGAGCAACAAAAGAAGAAGTTAGTTAGTCGTTACCGATGACATGGAAGGAAATTTTTGTCATTGAAAGCACAATGTCAAGGCTTCGTCGAGAAGAACACGTGGAATGAGGAAGTAAGAAATATCTGCCGTGATTAGAGAAACTCATTGATCATCCTTTCCTTTTATGCTCCGTTTTCGCTTTGCGAAATTGCTTTGGTAAGTAAATGAAGCGGAAAACTTTATATTCCATTTGTTTTCCTTTTCAATTTTCGCATACATAATTTTCATCTTGGTGCTTCGTGCGTGAGACGGTATATGAGATTTTATCGGTTATTTTGATTTCTTTTGGGTGTTTGATAGTCGAAGAAATGTAACAAGATAAAACCCAAAATCATATGTAAATATTTCCGTGTGGCGTACGAGAAAAAGGAGAACTGATAGAAAATAAATAGGAAGTTACGGAAAGAAAGTATTGGTAATTTTATTTGATATTTTTTTAAAGCCTTTGTTTAGGTAAGTTTTTAATTTTTATGTGAGCGTATTTTTATTAACATTTTTTTTCTTTACAGGAAATTTTAAGAAATATCAGATATGTTGAGATTTTGATACTTAAAGGAAGCTAACAAAAAATATGAAATCAAAAATTTTTGCAAGACAACAATTATTCTATTGAGATCTTAAAATCAAGAGACATCGAAGATGAAAGAATGAAGAATGAAGAATTATGGAACAAAGCATCTTGAAACAAAAAAAGGTTTTGAATACAAAAGTTGTCTTCTAATATTAACTAACTTCTATATGAGCTATCTGGAAGCAAAAAAGTGGAAATCATCCAAATTTGACATCTTAAGATATTGAGTCTTACTCCAAGTACTCTACAAAAGATACGAACAATATGGATTCAAAGAAAAGACAAACAGAACATCAAATGCCTTCGATTTTATACCAAAACCTTCTACCAAGGTCTCGTTGATGATCCATAAGACTAAAAGAGCCAAACTTACGAATTCAAGAAAACATTTGAGATATTTAAATACATCAACTGTTCAAACCTCATAACAGAGGTCTTATAAAATAAGCTTCAGCTACCTTCGACTTCCTTCTTAACCTAAAGACTTTTTGTCAAAGATATTAAATTAAAAATCGAACTATCCAATAAGGAACAAAAGAATACGATTAAAAAGAAAAAATCTCGCAATACAATCTTTCTTAAAAATTTTTTAAAATATTTCTTTATATTTACTTAAAAGAAACGGACAGACATCATTCAAAACCTTCAAATCCCCTATTCTAATTAAGGAACACTTTTTAAAGAAACCTTCAACTGGTGAATTCTCCGTTGAATCATTGATACACGGAAGGATAATAAGCATGAGAAAAGCCAAAGTGAGATAAATTTCTAAAGAACTTACACAATACGAACAAAAAAAGAAAAGCAAAATCGTTGTCGTCGCTACTTTCGAATTGCGGAATCCCTTCTGTTATATGGTAAAAAGGGAAAATTTGCCATTACATGCTGACTTTACTGAAAATACAATTCTTTTGTCAAAACTTCTCTTCTGATAAACAGATGACAAAGAGAATTTATGTTTTGTTATGATGATATTATATGATTGATTTTGTCGCATATTTCTATTGAATGAACAAAGCGTAACAAAATTGTATCTTTCGCGCGCGCGAAAAAAAAAGTTTTGGCTGAAAAGAGTTGGCACGAAAATAATAATAATAACAGAAAAGTACTTGAATATTGATATCATCATTTTTTCATATTTTTTTTTTGCCTATCTCTCATAAAAATATAATGTCAAAAGAAAAAATAGTGAATTTCGCACGTGACAAGTGTATCAATGACTTCAAGTCGCCTCGAAGGAAGTTTTTGAATACTTTGTAGAAAAAAAAATAGAGAAGCGGAACAGGAAGAAAAGGCAATTTTTGAACTGTCTAAAAAATGATATTTTTTCTATTCTGTGATTCGAAAATGGATGAATTTTACTAAATGAAGGTTTAATTAAGGTCTTTATTGAAAACTTTTAGTTCTTTAAACTTAAACTTGAGTTTCAAAAAATTGAAAAATTTCTTTAAAGATCCTAAATTAACCCTCAATGAGTCAAATTCATCAATTTTCGAATCTCAGAGAGTTGCTTTATGAACAGAAAATGCAGTCATAACGTGTTCAATCAATGTTATGACTTGAAGTCGACATATCAAGTGAAAATGTTTTGCGATAGTTGTTACTAATAGTCAACTCTCAAAATGTGTTTAAAATGTATGCCAAAAATGTAGAACAGGCAAAATTCAGAACAGAAAAACAGACGTTATGCAAATTGATTAAAATCACTCCCATCCTTTTTCGAGAGAACAATCACACACGAGTGTGGCTAGTTTTTTGTGCGAAACGACGATGGAAAAGACAAGCAGAAATTTTCAAGCAAAAATATCATAAATTTAGTGCAGTGCATTTAAAATTCAAATAACGTTTACGTGGCACTCTTTCTTCGTCCTCATATTCGCCCTCAACCAAAACAATATTCTCCTCTCTGTGTGACGAGCGTAGATGCACAAATCATGTTACTCGAACGCTCTGCAAAAAGCCTGTTCCGCTTGAGCACACATAAAATATTTTTGTTGCAAAATGTTTCCTCCCGAAAAAAATACAGAAAAAAAATCTGCGTTTATTATACAACCACAAACAAATTTGTTTACCGAAAAAATAAAAAATCTTAGCCACAAGCCAGGAAATGGCAGGCAAACAGACGTTCACAGGAACAAAAAATCACAGAACAGAATGAAAGCTCGAGATCGAGATTATTAGCATTTTATTTTGAATGTTTCCTGTGTGCTGTGCATGTTTGCGGTGTCCCGAAATTTTTTGTCACACGAGCACATTTTTTGTGTGTGTGTCTGTTTGAAAAGTAAATTTACACATTTATTGTGACATAAATTCAATTGAAAAAAGTTTTTATTACTCAAGTTCTCGTGAAGAATATAAAAGTTGAGAGAAAAAAAATTATTAAAAAAATTGAAAATGTTTTTTAAAAAATTAATTTAATTTTTAAATAATTTTTTTTTTAATTTTGAAAATTTTTGTTTAAAATTTAAAATAAGTTTTTTCAAAAAAATTAAATTATTTGCAGAACTTGAAAAAATAAGAAATTTTAATTTTATTTTTTTTTTCAAGATTTAAAAAAAAAATTAATTATATTTTTAATTGTTTTTTTAACTTTAAAATATTTTAAGAATTTTCACACAAATTAAAAATTTTTATTAATAAATTTTATCAAATTCAAACCTGAATAAAAAAAAAATAGTTTTAAATTTCAGATTTGAATTTGACGAAATTCGTTAATAAAAATATTTAATTTGTATGGAAATTCTTAAAATATTTTAAAATTTGGTAAGAAATTTAAAATATTTATAATTATAAATATAAAAAAAATAAAAATTATTAAAAAAATTCTTGAAAAAAATATTCAATAATTTTTTTTTTTGTTGAAAAAATTATTTTAATTTAAAAGTTTATTTTTTTTGAACTTTAAATGTTATTTTTTTAATTCATAAAAAATTTTAATATGAAAAAATAAAAAAAAAAATTAATTTATTTTTTTTTTTATATTTTTTTTAATTTATTAAAAATTTAAAACGAGAAAAAAAATCAAAACAATTTTTTTTTAATTTTTAAAGTTTTTACGCGAAAAATCCAAGACAACCAACCCTGTAACGTTCAATAAAAAGCACATAAAATAAAAGGGCGGAACGTTTATCATTCTCGTCGTCTCCGTGAAAGGAAAAAATGACTAAAAGTTTATGCGATGATACATGACCGGGTTTTCCGTTGCAAGAGCAACTTTCTTTAAATATTATTTTATGACAGGCCTGAAGCAACGAACGAATGTTTTTTTTTACTCTCGTTGCGGTAGGAGAAAAACTCTTAAACACTGTGTGAGAGAGGCGAGGCGACTTGCAGCAGATAAATGCATGTCATGTACCTTTGTTGGTCTTAAGGATCCCGAAAAATATGTGACAACACGAAAAACTTTAACACACAGATGCTTAAAAATTAATTATTTGTTCATGCTTTTACACATACAAAGAGACAAGAAGCGCAGGTGTCGCTTTTGTGTTACAACATTATTATTAATAATCGTTAGTAGAAGACATTATTACTCCCGACGAAACTTTTTGGCAAAGTTTTTCTTCTTCTGTTCTTGTATTAACTCAAATTTTTTCGAGTTCATTCTCGAACAAGAAATACTTGAAGAACGAATTATCATCACGAGTGGATGAATAATACTTTCATTTTTCGCTCAATTGTGAATTTCTGCGATGACATGAACGTGCTTTCTTTTCAAAAAATTCGCATTTTTCACTCGCTGAGAGAATTCATCTTAAATCATCAGATAGTGAAAGAAAAAAAAATGAATTCAAACTGGATGTGAAGTGTGATGAAATTATGTGATGAAAAGAGTGAAGTCAATTCAAAGTCATACTACACAGAATAAGCATTATTCATATTTTTGCAAATCCACAAATATGAACGCAATTTTAGAAAGAAAAAAAACTATCAAAGGCATTGAGTGTTCTTTGCATACAAATTTTTAAATAGAGCAGAATTAGAGCGGAGAAAAATGTAGATAATGATGAGAAGACGACGAAGAAAAGGAAGGATTTTGTGCATGGGATTAACTTATTCAATTATGTCTCTCTTCATTAATATAAGTGAGGATTATATCACTTGAGTAGCGTTTATTTGTGGCTTTATTAAGGATTATGTGTTTTCAGTATTTTCTTTTCCGTATCTCTTTCGCTATCGGTTCTTGTGTTGTTTAGTTTTTATTTTTCGGTAACGCGTTTTTGTGGTAATTAAAGGGTTTTGCGTGTTGTGTTTTTCGTCTTTCCGGAAGTTTTAAATTCTCTTGTTGTTTTTCTTGTTGCCAAATTTTGTTTAAAAGAAAAAATGAAATTCAGTTTGTTATTTTTTATTCTATAGATTTTTTACCCATTTGTTGCCCATCTTAATAAGAAGTTAAAATTTCGAAGGGTAAACTTTTGAATTTTTGCCCATTTATTGCCCTTCTTCATTAAAAGTTAAAATTTGAAGGGTAAGCTTTAGAATTTTTGCCCATTTGTTGCCCTTCTTCATAAAAAGTTAAAATTTCGAAGGGTAAGCTTAAGAATTTTTGCTTATTTATTGCCCTTATTCATTAAAAGTTAAAATTTTGAAGGGCAAGCTTTAGAATTTTTACCCATTTATTGCCCTTCTTCATTAAAAGTTAAAATTTTGAAGGGCAAGCTTTAAAATTTTTGCCCATTTATTGCCCTTATTCATTAAAAGTTAAAATTTCGAAGGGCAAGCTTTAAAATTTTTACCCATTTATTGCCCTTATTCATTAAAAGTTAAAATTTCGAAGGGCAAGCTTGAAAATTTTTGCCCATTTATTGCCCTTCTTCATTAAAAGTTAAAATTTCAAAGGGCAAGCTTGAGAATTTTTGCCCATTTATTGCCCTTCTTCATTAAAAGTTAAAATTTTGAAGGGCAACCTTTAGAATTTTTGCCCATTTATTGCCCATCTTCATTAAAAGTTAAAATTTTGAAGGGCAACCTTTAGAATTTTTGCCCATTTATTGCCCATCTTCATTAAAAGTTAAAATTTTAGTTCTCATGAACAAAAATGTTGATATAAAAAGCAAATTTTGAACATTCAGTCAAACCAAAGGAGATTTTACACAAAATTTCATCTCAAATTTATTACAAAATACACTTTAGCCAAACAAACTTCCGTTCTTCTCTATAAAGCTCTATATTTCATCATAACATTTTGTGTCAACACACGCCGCAGTAACTAACGATTGCCTTTACAGCAGATGTGTTACAAAAACCGACACGTTTCCTCACTTCATCGTTAGAGCGAATAAATTCTTATATTTACTTAAAAAGGATAAAATTCCCCAATAAACTTTGATTAATTACTTCACATTTCCTCCTCCAACATTTATACGCAAAAATACGTTGTTTATCATCATTTCATTAACTAAACTAAGTAACTACCAATTTATTCATACAGCAAATAAATTGCCATATTTTCCAAAATCTTGTCCTCTCTCGTGATGAAAAATGAGAGGTATCGAATTCTCATTAATCTTTGGGCGGCAAATGTCGATCTGATGGGAACTATTCCAAAATAGGCAAATTTTCTTTTTTTTTATTGAAATTGACAAAATTTTTCCCATGCACACAATTTTTCGGGCATGTGAGTAAAAACATCGCGAATAAATAATAAATAAATAAATAAAAATACGAACAAACTTGGGATGTTGCGTCTCTTTTTGCAATGTAAGTGAGGCAATGCGGCGTGTTCGTGTTTGTCGTAAAAAATAATCGGACTTTATGGCGCTTTTAAATTTATTGATTTGGATATTCGATACGTTTTTTTACGTTGCTCATGCGGTGAGTTTTTTATATGCAAAAAAGGCTCACTTTTGTTCTATTAAATTTACGATCTGATCTCCGACAAAAAAAAAATAATATTACAGCGTTGTCAAAAAATTTTCAAATTCTTGTTTTTACAATAAAAAAAAGTTTTAATAATTTATTTTAATTGAAAAAAATGTAAATAATAAAAATTAACAAAATTTTATTTTAAAATATTTTTCTTGAGTTTTAGAAAATAAAAAAAATAAAATTAAAAAAAATTAAAAAAAAAAAATTAAAAAAAAAAATAACTAAAGAAAAATAAAAATTCGAATTTTTTTTCTAAAATATTTTCCTTGAATTAAATTTTGAAAATTTTGTAAATTTTTTTTTATAAATGATTTTTAATAAAATTAATAAAAATTTACATTTTTACAGTCAAATATAATAAATTTAAATATAATTAATTTTTAAAAAATTCAATGAATTCAATTATATTATTTCAATCAATTAATTCTTAATGTTTTAAAAAAAATATTTTAATAAAAAAAAAATTTTAAAAATAATTTTCGAATTTTTAAATCATAAAAAATATTAAAATTTTATTTGAAAATATTTTCCTTGAATTTTAAATTTTTAATTATTTTTTTTTAATTTTAATTTTATTTTAAAAATTATTTAATTTTTTCAAATTTTTATTAAAATGTTTTACTTTAATTTTTTTTTTTTTTTTATTTATTAAATTTTTAATTTTTTATCAATTAAAATAAAATATTTAATTAATTAATTGAATTTTAATTAAATTTTTTTAAATATTTTCTTTTTTTTAAAATTAAAATTTTTTGAAAATATTTTAATTTAAATAAAATTTAAATTAAATAAATTTTTTAAAATAAAATAATTTTTAATTAAAATAAAAAATAAAACAAAAATTTTAATTCAAGAAAATTCAATAAAAAATATGATGAAAATATTTGAAAAACACTCTGTATAAATATTTTAATGTAAAAAATAACAACAAAATATTTACGTACCTTATTTTTTGTTGTAACTTGTAGCTTCGTAGCCTTATAGCTGCTGCCATTGTCTGATATATTGTTTGTCACTAAGTGATTAAAAAGCGCATAATTGGTGTTTTTATCGTGATTAATGGTCCATTTTTTCATTTTCTCTAAAAGTCTCTTAAATGATGTTGATCTGTTTTTCACTAAAATTACTAAAAATTCATTTTCTTTTCTTTAGATATCGAGTTCAAAAAACAGATCTATGACGTTTAGCTATGTCGGTGTCTCGGCAGGCGAACTACAATCTGACGTACTTAATGGACGACACAATCCAATTCTTGCTGTTCCAATTGGAATCCCCTTCAATATTGTCACTGCTTCATCCAATGTCGCTCCCTGCAAATTATGTTCGTTAACTCTAACCAATCTGTCTCCCGGAAATATTAATCCCGTATTTTCCGCAGCGCCCCCTGGAATCAATCCACGAACTACAATAACTGTACCATCCGTATCTAATGGATCTTGATAATCCAAAATGGAGAATCCGAATCCTCGGTCGGTTTTTTCAACGTTAACGTAAACAACGTCGGTACTCCAAAGCGCCAAACCGGAAACTTGTTCGACGCTTTTCGATCTTTGTTGATCTGTCATTGTCGCTGTGCTCGATGTGTAGATCGATGATTCGCTTTGCGCTTTCGTTAACATGCCCGTGAGACATTGTAATCCTCCCGGAAGGATATTGCGCGTTTCAAAGGCTTCGGGATCGTTGTTGGTATCAATGACGCTTGAAACATGCCCTCTTGCGCATACGACTTTAACTTTACTCGGGAGATCTCGCAAGATCTTCACAACTTGCGTATGTTTCAAGCCTTGTAACTTATGTTCGTTCACTTGAAGTAATTCGTCTCCCGGGCGTAATGAACCATCTTTGCCAACAGGACCTTCAGGTAAAATACTTCGAATGTAATGATGAGGTCTGAGTTCTACCCCGCCTTCAACTTCAACAGTTCCTTCGAGAGAAATTCCCAAACCCGCCAATTTACTAACTTCACAAGTTACGATCTGCGAACCATCTGTGAGTTTCGTCTTCCATTCTGTGATCGTTGGATCAGGCGGCGGCGGAGATACAATAGTTTGCGGAACCTCCGCAAGAGGCGTTGGCGTGCTTCTGTTACTCAAAACTTCCGTTGTTCCATTTTCCTTCGTTCCAAAGATATTTGAATCGATCGTTGTGCACGAAACTATGTCAGGTTCGATAATTTTGCTCACATAATCAGCTCCTTCCGTGATAATCGAATCAGCATCAACGTTCGCTGGGCAAAGAGATAAAGTTGTGATCGAAGGAGAGGCTGGTAACGAATTTCCTCCGTTTTTCTGAATATGGTTGTCAGATGTTAAGGCGACTTGTAAATGTTCGAATTTTCGTCCTCTCAAGAATCGTTCGAGAGTAAGTTTAACTATGATATCTGTGTTTCGTAAAATTTCGACAGCTTGATGATTTGTCACGCCACTCAAGGATTTGCCATCTACAGCGACAATTCGATCGTTGATTTGTATCATTCGACTCATTTCGGCGGCACTTCCTTCGATAATGCTCTTCACAAAGATCCCCGAAAGATCTTCTTCTTCACAAACATACCCAGCTACCGTAATTCCCAATCCATAGACATTTTTGTGCAATTCTACTTCATACGTTTCAGTTTCGGGCGTATTTGCGTCGTAATCCCCCTCATCGCAAGGCGACACCCCCGCCGATCCATTTCCCGTTGTCGCCGTTGTTACTATTTGCGACATTGCCGGATTGATTGGCGACAAAATGGGCAACGTCATACCGTGACTGTGGATTTCATTGTTGATCGCATTGTTAACTGCGACAACTTCGATATGTGTCGGGATCAACTCAGCTGCGGTAATTTGCAGTGCATCCGGGTTCTGAGTTTGGGTAAAGCCACTTGTGTTTGTAAAAGTTGTCGTTTGAAGCAACGTTCGGTCAAGTTCGTCGGGATCGGTTAAGAGTTTTGTTGGGATTATCGGGGCATGAGGAACCATGGATTGAAAATCAGCAGATCCGGGTTCGACAGGGCGGGCAACAACTAAACGAACTTGAGCGCCGCATTGTCGTAACACGGAAGCAACTTGCTCTGAACTGAAGCCGCGGAGGTTTACGTCGCCAATTTGGAGGACGTGATCGCCGCCTTGTAGTCGACCATCGCGTTCTGCAAGCCCGCCGGGGATGAGAGCTTTGATAACGACGCCCGTGCTTTTGCCGCCTACGAGCATGAAGCCGAGCCCGTTTCCGTCGTTTATTAAGTCAATCACTTCCACCTGAGACCATTCCGTGCTGAGAACCATTTTGATTGTTTTTTTATGTGTTTTTTTCTTCGGAATGGAAAATGTGATTTGATTGCACAAACAAACTCGAAGCACGTTATTTATTCAAAATTATTCATTTTTTGTTGATTTTTTTTTTCACTTCACAGTAAGTTCAAGTTTTTGTTACATTTTTTATTTATTTATTTTTATTTATTTTTAATTTTTTTTTATTTATTTTTTTTTTAATTTTTTAAAGTCTATTGTTCCTTTTTCACTTTATTTATTTTTCTTTAATTTATTTCAATTATTTTTTTTTTAATTAATTGTTTATTTTTTAATTTAAAAAAATTATTTTGTCACTTTTTAAGAGTTTTAAATATATTTTTTTTACATTGTTATTATTTAAAAAAAAAATATTTTGTCACTTTTTAAAAGTTTTAAACTTATTTTTTATGAATTTTTGTTAATTTGTTTTCTAATTCCTTTTATCATTAAATTATTTTTTTAAAAATTATTTTTCATTCATTTTTTAATTAATTTTTTTAAACGTCTTTAATTATTTTTTTCTTTTAAATAAAAAAAATATTTGGTTAGTTTTAATTATTTTTTTTATTAATTTAATTCATTTTAATTTATTTTCACTTTTTTTCAGTCAAAAAATTTTTTTTAATCATTTTTTATTTATTTATTTAAAATCTATTTGTTCATTATTTTTATTTTTTTTTTAAATTTTGTTTTATTTATTTTTTTACGTCAAATTTCATTTCATTAAAATTCAAAAAAAATATTATTTAATTGTTTTTCATTAATTTTTTTTTTATTTATAAATTTTTTAATATATTTTTTTTAATTTTTTATTAAAATAAAAAAAAATATGTTTTTTTTATTTTAAGGAATTTTTAATTTTTTTAATCAATTCATTTTACTTTTTTAATTTTTTCAGTCAAAAAATATTTTTTTAATTTTTAATTATTTAATAATTATTTTTTTTAAATTTAATTCACTTTTTTAGTCTAAAAATTTTTTTAATTTATTTTTTCAATTAGAATTCCATTTTATTTATTTATTTATTTTTTTTTTAATTTTTTTCATTTTAGTCCAATTTTTTTTTAATTTCTATTTTTGGTCTATTTTTAATATTTTTTTTTTTATTTTTTTCAGAAAAGTAACAAAAAAATATTTTTTTCAAGGACTGCACTCACAAAGCCGCACCTTCGTGCCTTCAGCGAATTCGCTGTTGTTGACCGTAAAATGTGTTTTAAATCAATAAAATGTACACAACTCACGAATGTGTCCTTACTTTCGTTACTTTTTTGTTATTTTTTCGTTTATCACACAAAACAACAACAATAACAAAGTTTTTTTTTCGAATGTTGTGTCCTCAACCGTGTCAGCAGTGAATGAATTTCTTTCGTTTTTTTTCTGAATAATTTCTCAATTATTTGGCGAGTGTTTGTTTCTATTTTTAGTCGATTTCTTCGTGTCTTGTTTATTTTTCTCGCGGAAAAATGTGACAAATGTCTTTTTGCTCATTTATTTGCGTGAGACGAGACTCATTTTTTTTCTCACTAAAATTACTTTAAAAGCCCCTTTTCCGTTTTTCGAACACAAAACGCACAAAAGTAACGGAAATCGCTCGTTTCTTGTGTGGTTTTGTTGTAATTTTTTATGGTTGTCCGATAAAAGTTTGAGTTTTTATTTCCATTTGCAGGACACGGAGCTCGATTTTTTTGCTTTTGACATTTTTGTCTCAATTTTTACTACAAAACTGCTGTGAAAAAGGAACTGTCGCGTGTATTAAAGCTGTCTCCGAACGTGTCGAGGATACCTTCCGTCTATGGAAACACAAACACGCGAACGATGACGTCATCGATGCGGGACTTGCGCCCTTTTGTCAAAATCGGGACGACGTGCCAACGAAGCAACAGAAATCATATGGTTCGCGTAGCTCCGTCGACAGAGATTTTGCATGCGTTCGTTCCGTTTTCACTATAAGCAGAGAGAAAATGAGAGAAAAAGAGGGAAATTTCGTTACAAAAGGAAAATCTCTGTTTATGTGAAGTACACGAAATACGAACAATGTACCTACCTCAAGAAAACTCATTGTTGAAAATTTCTTTTTTTTTCTTCCTTGCCATGCGAATGTAGTTAGGACGTATAACGAGTGTGGCGAATTATGTAATGGATGCTTGTGTAATGTGTTTAAATGGGAAACGCAGGGATGGAAATTGTGGTTAAAAACTTTTCGAATAATTATTTTTTTTTTTCGAATTTTCAATAAAAATTTTCAATAGAAGGCTCACTTTTTATAAAAAAAAAATATTAACATTTAAAAAAAGTCAACTTAAATAATAAATTTAATTAATAATAATAAAATATAAATAATTAATTTAATTGAATTTAAAAATAAAATAAAATTTTAATAAAAAATTTAAAAACTTTTTTTTTATTTTTTTTTTTAAATTATTAAAATTTTTTTTTTTTTTGAAATTATTAAAAAAAAACAAAAGGTTTTAAATTAAATAAAATTAATTAAATTAAAAAAATTTTTTAAAAATTTAAATTTTAAATTAAAAAATTTAAAAATAATTAATATTTAAAATAATTAATAAATCGATATAAAAAAAATCAACTTGAAATATTAAAATAATTTTTAATTTAATTCAAAAATAAACAAAGTTTTAATTTATGATATTTAAAAAAAATAAAAATATTTTTTAATTTTTAAAATTAACAATTTATTTTTTAATTTTTAAATTAAATTTTTTAATGAAAAAAAACCAAAAATTCTCTTAATTTAATTTTTTTTTCAAATTTTTGAAATAAATTAAATTTTTAAAGTTAATTTTTTTTATAAGGCGAAAATTTTCGAAATTTATTTATTTTATTTTTAATATTTAGTTAAAAAAAAGTCATTTCTGACAAATCCAAAAAAAATTAAAAAATAATAAATAAAAAAAATTTTTTATTAATTTTTATTTATTTAAAAAATTTACAAATAGAAAAAAATAAAAAAATTAATAAAAAAAATTAAAATGATAAAAATTAAAAAAAAAAAATAAATGAAAAAATCATTTTAAATCAAAATTTTTTGAATTGTAAATAATAAATAAAAATCATAAAATTTAATTTATTTTTAAAATAATTTAATATCCATAGTAAAAATCTAAAACTTAAAATTAAAAAAATTATTAAAAATTTAAATTTTCTGAAATAATAAAAAAATTTCGAAATAATAAAAATAAAATGAAAAAATTAATTAAAATAAGAAAAAAATAAAATAAAAAAAAATATTAAAATTTATTTATTTTTTTTAAATAAAAATTTTGAATTTTTTAAATTATTGAAAAAAAAATATTTTAATTTTATTTTAATTAATTATTTAATTTTAAAAAATAATTTTTTAAAAACCTTTCTAAAAATTATTTTTAAAAAAATTAAAAATTTCGAAATTATTATTTTCAAAAAAAAAAAAAAAAAAAAAAAAAAAAAAAAATCCTTTTAAAAATAGAAAAAAATCCCATTTTTATTCCATCCCTGCTTGAAATACCATTCAAAATAATTTTAAGGGAAAACTTTTCATCTAAAGACAAGACGAACGCGATATCTTCTCCCCAACTTCTGTACAAAATTCCCATATTCTCGTGTTTGGTACGCGTGCTGATATCTAACAATGGCAAGTGTCTAACAAGTGTTTGTTTTTGTTCCATTCCTCACGACGAACTTTGTTGCTGTCTGTCATGTACAAATTTTCTTTATGAAGTCGAATACTTATCATACAAACAAATGATTATTATTATACTATTTTTATTGTTATAATGGCACACAACTGCTATTTGCTCATGTTTGTTCGTCTTTTGAATATTTTTTCGCTTTTTTTTTCATTTTCTGGCAATTGCCGAAAAAGTTTTCCATAAACACACACTCAAGTACTCCGAAAAATATAATATCATGATTTTATTATTTTTTCTCGTTATTTCGCTCCAAATTGTATGAAAATGAGCATAAAACGATAAAACCATGATGGCATATTTTTAAATAGCATTAAACTGTTGATTTTATGGATCGGCTTTTGTTGATTCGCCATCAGGAGGAATTTCTTTTGTGTGCCCGAATTTTCTACTTGATTTGTTTATTTCTCGGTTTTGTTCCGCCAAATGGGTGTCCAGAGAAAGGATTTTGTCCGAAAAACGTTGAAAGGAGTTTTAAGCAAACTTTGTCTTCTGCGTGATATGCCGCTAGCTCTACATCCTATTATTATATCAAAATTTATTGGTCTCTATGTGTGAAAAAGAGGTTCATGTGAAAAAAAGTTTCCTCGTTTCGTTTTGGCTACGTTCTAAAAAAAGAATTTATCATCTAAATGCATGTTTCTCAGTCCGTATTTTCTCCCATTTTTGTCGTCGTCGCTCGTAGTTGTCGAAGAGGAGAGAGGTTAAAATGATGGCTTTTTGCGACGAATACTTTCGAGTTTGCGACTCAGGATCTGAAAAACGGAAGAAAAATGATAAATTACTCAAAACGGGGGAAACAGCTGTTTGTGGATGGATGGCGGATGGCAGTGAAGTTTATTATGAATGAGTCGTTAAAACTTTTGGAAAAATATCAAAAAATTTAGTGAATTAATTTTTTTTTTGTTAGAAGATGAAAGGTTATGGGAAATGGTCAGAAAATGTTAAAAAAATTATTTAAAATTTTTTTTGAATTTTCATTTTTTTTTTAATTTCTATTAAAAATAATTTTTTAAAAATAATTTTTTAATATTTTTTAAAAAATGAAAAATATTATTCAAAAATAAAATTTATCCAAAAAATTTAATTAAATTAATAAAAACAAATTTTTATTTTAAAATATAAAAAATTTAAATATTTTTTTTTTTTTTTTATTAAAAAAAAAAATCAACTTTATTTTTTTATTTAAAAAATTTTAAATTTTAATTTTTTTTTTTAAAAATAAATCATAAATTCATTTTTCAGAATTTTTTTTTCAAAAATAAAAAAAAAATTAATGAGAATAAGTTCTGAATCGATTTAAAAAAAAATCATGATAAATTCATTTGAAATATTTTTTTAAAGTTTTCTTAACATAAAAAAATATTCAAAAAAATTTTCTAAATATTTTTTTAAGAACAAAAAAATTATATTATATTAAATAAAATTTATTTAATTTTTTTTTAATTTCTAAAAAATTAAATATTTTAAAAAATTAATGAAAATTTGTCTAAAAATTGAAAAAATTATTATTTGAGTTATAAAAAGCTAAAAAAAAATTAAACAAGAAGCTTAAAAATTTTCTAAAAATACCTTTTTAAAAAAAAATTAATTTTTAAATGTTTTTTAAGTTACAAAAATATTTTTATTAAAATAAAAAACTACAATTAAAAATATATATTTAATTTAGCTCTATTTAATAAGTTATTCATTAAAATTAAATTCTATAAAAATTCAAATTTTTATGAAAAGTTAAAAAATATCGAAAAAATACAAAATATAAATTCATTGAATTTTTTTTTATTTACAGAATTTTTTTGAAATAAAAATTAAAAAGTTCTAAAAATTTTCGAAAATATTCAATTTTTAATTTTTTTTATTTTATCAGAATAAAATTTTTAATGAAATTTATAAAATTAAATTTTTCTAATTTTTTCGAAAGAAAATTTAAAAATATTTCCGAATTTAATTTCGAAAAAAAATAATAATAAATTAAAATTTCTCAAAAAAATTTTTGGAAAAGGAAAAACTTTAAGACTCAAAATCCTTAAAAATGAAATAAAATTTCTCTTAAAAATATTTTTTTTAACTCACCTGATTATCCAAACAAATTTGCCGCTGTTTCTTCTTCCGATTCACCGCTGCACTCGCTTTTCGTGATCCCGTTGCATCAGTCTACAAAAAAAAAACAGTCAAAATCGTTCAGTTTCGCATCATCGCCCATTTTCTTACGTTATAGCTGAAATGCGACTTTGACGGTCCATTGCTGCACGACATTATCTTCTGCAGCAAGATGTAATTTTCACGTTCAATTTCACGCATCCGTTCATTTGTGAATGTTAGACTTTTGCGTGTGCCATTTTTGTATCTTTCCGCCCAAAAAAAAAGCGTAAAAAAGTTCAATATTAATTTTTTAAAGAAAAGAAGGAAGAAAATTACTTTTTCTCATTTGCTGGAATGCCGTCTAAACTTGCACGCATACAGTCCAAATTAAAAAGTTCCTCGTAATCTTCGTCCTCGTCGGTAAAATCGGGGTGCGTCGTGCAAGTTGGCGCCCCATCCGAACAATTGCACGAAATTATCGTCGAAATGGAGGATTCCTAATGAGAAATTCATGGAAAAAAATTAAAATTTTTCATGAAAAAATTTTTTTTTCTTACATTTTGTTGTGTTTCAGGTTCATTTCCGTGCTCCGTCGTCGTAAATTCCTCTCCGATGGATGATAACTCAAGGTTACTTGATGCCGTCGAATGCATTTCCAGTTCGTGTCGCTGCGGAACTTTCAGGAAATTCGTATTTGGTGTCGTTGGATGGCGTTCCTCCTCTTTTTCCATGATTTTTTTTCAGTCTTTGTTTTATTTTTTTCCAATATTTATTAGTTTTTTCGCCTGTAACGTTAAAAAAAATGCATAAAAAAAGTTTTGCTTTTAACGCAATGCCTACTAAATCCGTTCTACAAGAAAAAGTTGCAGTCGCAACACAATTTCACGATGGTGTCAGGTGTTTTGGGTCGATATAGCGACGAAAACTCGCACACAAACACAATGATAGAAAATTTACGAGCGGGAGTTAACCTTCGTTCCATGTTTACCTTTTTTTCTGTTATTTTATTGAATTCTCAACTTTTATTTCCCTTTTCGTTATTTATTGATCAAACGTTGTTTTTTTGACGCGGCGCGGCGGCATCGAGAGCAATTATAAAAATATTTACGAAGAAAATAATTGGTTTAATAACCGATATCGAGAAAACAACTGAACTACAGACAATTTTTCCTTCGCGAGTGAAAGGCATTGCGGTAGCGTGCATTGAAATGATATTTATTAAAATAACAGCAATTTGGGTCAAAATTTTGTGTAACAAAGCACGGGCATGGGAAAAGGGGTGAATTTTATTTTATTTATTTTTTTTTAATAATTTCAATTTTCATGAATAATTAACAGAAAAAAATTAATTTGATAATTTTTTTTTTCTTCTTAAAATTTATTTTTTTTTAAATTTAAAAATTATTTATATTTTTAAAATTATTTATTTTAAAATGTATATAAATTTTAATTTTAAAGTTTATTTTGTTTATTTAACTTAAATTTATTTTTTTTTTATTAAGAACTTTTTATTTTTAATTAGTTTAATATTTTTTTTAAACAATTGTTTTATTTTATTTTATAAATTTTAATAAAAAAAATTATTTAAAAAATATTAAATTAAAAAAAAAATAAAATTGAAACTATTTATTTTTGTAATTTTGCTTTTTTTTTTTTGTTTAAACATATTTTAAAATTTAAAAATTATTAATTTTTCAAAATATTTAATAATTTTTTAAATTAATTTTTTTTTTTTTGACATTTTTAATTTAATTCAATTTAATATTTTATTTAAATTTTTAAAATTATTTATTTTAAAATATAAATAAATTTTAAATTATATTTTATTTATTTAACTTAAATTTATTTTTTTTTTTCATTAACAATTTTTTATTTTTCATTAGTTTAATATTTTATTTTTTTATTATTTTTTCTTTATTTTTTATTTTTTTTTAATTTTATGAATATTTAAAAATTAAAAAAAAAAAATAAAATATTATTTAATTTTACTTTAATACTTTAATTTGACTTAAAATTTCAATCCTGTTCAATAAATTTAATTAATTTTTATTCTAATTTTTTAATGTATTTTTAATAAAAAAAAAACAAAATTAACAAACAAAGTTAAAAAAATTTTGATTTTTATTTAATAATTTTTTCATTTAATTAATTTAATTTATTTTTTTTTCAATAAATTTATGAAATAAAAAAAGGGAAAATCTTTGATTTAATTTTAATAATAGGGCTCACGTACCGATTTTTGAAAATTGAGCTATATTACCGTTCTCCGTCTCAAAATGAAGGTTTTAACATTAGAAACAACTTTTGTTTTGGACTTTTTCTTAATTTTGCGTTTTCGATGTACAGGAGCCTTTTAAAGATGTTAGCAAAAAAAATTGATTAAAAAAAAATTTCAACCAAAATCCTCTTATTATGAGGGCTCATGTACAGATTTTTGAAAATTGAGCTATATTACCGTTCTCCGTCTCAAAATGAAGGTTTTAACATTAGAAACAACTTTTGTTTTGGACTTTTTCTTAATTTTGCGTTTTCGATGTACAGGAGCCATTTAAAGATGTTAGCAAAAAAAATTGATGAAAAAAAATTTCAACCAAAATCCTCTTATTATGAGGGAAATTAATTTTCACTTCCAGCTATAAAATTTTTCAAATTTAGGTTGAAAATTTAATTTTGGATGGTTCATAACGATATTTTATATTTATAAGAAAAAGCGTTATGAAGCAAATTTTATCAAAAATTTTGTGAAAAAGGACTTCCAGCTATAAAATTTTAAAATTATAAAATAATTTTAAAAAGCATCAATTTTTTTTAATTGAAATTTAATTCAGTTCAATATATTTATTTATTTTTTTATTCATATTTTGATTTAAAAAAATTTAGTAAATTTAATTTTTTTTCTCAAATTGATTATAAAATTAAATAATTCATTAATTAATTGTTTCATTTTTAAATTAATTTTTTTTAAATTTTAGTTTTTATTTTAAAACTCAAATTCAACTTTTTTTCAACTTTCAGAGCAATTTGCTATTCAAAATTGCCTTTCTCAATAAAATACAAGCAAATTGATTGTTTTCACGAAGAAAAACTCCAACAATAGAACAGGAAGCGTGTCACAAGAGAAAAACTGTTCGAGAAAATAAATAAACAATAACTTCCTATCAGCATGATGATTGAATTTAAATCGAGACCGGATCTAAATATATCTCTATTACAAAATTAATAACTAGCATGATTTATATGGTAAAGCACCCGATAATTGATAGGAACACAATTTCCCAATGACAAATGCTATTCAAGTCACAATTCAATTAAATTGTTGTTAAATGCAGCTTTAATGCTCAAACATGAAAATTAGAGCGTCGTTTAAGGTTAACATGACATAATCGTATCATTGAAAAAGGTAGTTAAGATTAGAATATCGCGCGCGCGTGTGTTGTAGGAGAAGCAATTACTTTTGTCTAGCTTTCAAAATGAAGTTAATTGACTCGAGAATCGTGTTTGAATCAAAAACTGACAGCGACAATCGATAACATAAAAAATTTATCAAAAGTGAATGATGTCTTTATATTAAATATTAATGTTTTTGTTACTTACTTGCAGGTTTATTTCGTGCAATCAACGACCCGTTAGTGAGTGAAGGTCATCTCCCTGAAGATTTGTGCAAAGTAATTATTATTCTTTATGGTTCTGTGAGCTTAATTTTTTTTTGTAAATAAATGTGTGGTTTAGATTTGAAAGTTTGCGTTGATTAAAAGAAATAAGCGCATTTTAAAGTTTTTTGTTTTCAAGCTTTGAAATTTTTTTTCACAATTTTCAAATTTTTTTTAGCAAGCTTCGAAGTTTTTTTTAACAAGCTTTGAAATTTTTTTATTAAACTTCGAAATTTTTTTAACAACCTTCGAAATTTTTTTTAATAATTTTCGAAATTTTTTTTAACAAGCTTCGAAATTTTTTTTAACAAGCTTTGAAATTTTTTTTAACAAGCTTCGAAATTTTTTTAACAAGCTTCGAAATTTTTTTAACAACCTTCGAAATTTTTTTTAATAATTTTCGAAATTTTTTTAACAAGCTTCGAAATTTTTTTTTAATTTTTTTTTAACAATCTTCGAATTTTTTTTTAACAATCTTCAAAATTTTTTTTAGCAATAAATTTTTTTTTTTTTCGAAACAATTTTAAAAATTTCAAATTTTTTTTAATAATTTTCGAATTTTTATTTTAATAATTTTCGAAATTTTTTTTAACAAGCTTTGAAATTTTTTTGAACAAGTTTCGAAATTTTTTTGACAAACTTCATTTTTGACAAATTTTACTTCTCAGACAGACTAAAATCTCTTTCAAATAAAAAATTTTCAACTTCGAAATGTCTTTCAAAGGTAAACATTGCATTCACTCTTCAAAACTCAACTATTAATTAATTGTATTTGTTCCAGTAGAAAAAAAAATCAAATAAAAAAAACAAATACACGAAAAAAAATAATTTATAAAGAAAAATCAAACCACAAACAGTTGTTATTTATTTCCAACTCAGCTGTAAACAAACCTCTACAAAGACAAACCAACACACGCATAATATGTCAAGCGAGCAACCAGACAACTTAGCGTCATATACACAGTTTGATGGTACGCTTCAATGTAAATTTTTCCTTTCTGTTCAATACTATCGTGGATATCAAATCGACCAGTTGTTATTTTATTTTTTTATCGTAAACTTCAATTCAACAGGGGAAAGAATCCATCCGCTCATCATCATCATTAATTCAATATTTTTTGTTTACATAATTATTTGCACTCAATTAAAAACAAAATAAAGCGTTTCAAACATCAACAAATAATTGATTAAAATTGGCAAATAATACGAAAAATTTAATTAAATTTCTGGACAAATATTTGGCTTGTGTGACGCGATCTATTTATTAAAATTAATAATAACAAGCTGACAGTGATAGTGCATAAATTCCCTTTACAAATTATTAAAATTTTATTTAAATGAGCAACAAATTGGGCCAAAAATAAATTTAAATAAAAACAAAAAAATTGGAAAAAATTGTTTCGGTCTACATATGAGACTGAATTTTAATTACTGTTTGTGTAATTATTGTACGTATAAAAAAAATACATTTTTTATGTTGAAACACTTAGGAATACATATAAATAAATAAATAAATTTGTTACGGTGCTTCGGTAATAAATAATTAAAAAATTTTCGTGAACAAAAATAAAATAATCAATAGAGAAAAATGGGCAACTCAAGTTCGATTTGTGCCGATAAGAACGCTGTTCACAGCAGTGGTAAATATTCAACAAAAATTGGGTGAGTGTTGCTTTGTCATGCCATAATAATTAAAAGTTTATGTACATTGTCTACAAAAGGTCATTGATCCTCCTGCTTTAATGGTTTTTAATTCCATTAGAAACGAAAGAAAAAAGAAATCAATCGAATGTTGTCTTTCGTCTTGATAGCCTGATAAATCTAGACAGGTTTAGTATGTGTGAGAAATGAGTTATGCAAGATAGAATGACTGATGTGTGATTGAATTTGAGAGGAGGATTCCGTCGTTATCAGTACTGAACTTTGTTTGAAGCAACGGAGATGATGTGTTAAGACGCATATCGACAATTTTATTCGATATTTTCTTGTTTAAATATTTTTGGAATAAATTTTTATTTTTTGGATGAGATTTTTTAATTAAAAATATCAAAAAAAAAAATTAAATTTTTTAGGATTTAGATTCGAAATTTTTAAAGAATTTTTAAAAATAATGATTATTTTTCTTTAAATTTATGAATTTTTTTTAAGTTTAGGTTTTTTCAGGAAAAATTAAATTTTGATATTTTAAGAAATCGAAGATGAGATTCGTATATAGAAGACTTTTGGTCTGAAGTTAAGGTTTCTTTAAGAAAAATTAAATTTTGATATTTTAAGAAATTGAAGATGAGATTCGTATATAGAAGACTTTTGGTCTGAAGTTAAGGTTTCTTTAAGAAAAATTAAATTCTGATATTTAAAGAAATCGAAGATGAGATTCGTATATAGAAGACTTTTGGTTTGAAGTTAAGGTTTCTTTAAGAAAAATTAAATTCTGATATTTAAAGAAATCGAACTTGAACTTTAGTTACTGAAGGATATCTCTTTAACATTTAACTTTGGTTTCTTTAATGATCTTCTACCTCTTCGTAAAGTTTTTGTACATAGCATTTCCAATTTCATTTCCGATCAAAAAACTGAGTGAGGTCGATCTCTCGTTTTAAAATGTGCCTTTTTGCGTTCGCTTCTACCAACTGAGCTTTGAGTTTACGAAATTTTGTATTTTGAAGCTTTACTTTGTTCTTTAAGATATGATTCTTATTCTTGAACTTCCTTTTCAACTTGATGATGACTTCCATATCCTCAGATTCAGTTTCATTGCGGTTAAATTTCCTTCATTAGTAAATTTTATAAGTTAAGAGCTTCTCTCCGAACTTCATATATGCAATCCATCACATCAGCTCCTGCTATTAACTGTTCAGGCGTTCATTGTGTGATTAATAAATATTAATTTGTACCTACAATACATTTCGTAATAGACATTACTTTCGTTGATAAGAAATGCTAAACTGTAAAAAAAAATTTTTTTTGATATTATTATTATTATGACTCGCGATTCCAAAACTTCACAGTAGACAACTTGTCGAGTGCCGCGCATAAATTCTGCTTAGTCTTGAGCGAGAAGTGAACAAGTTAGTACTTGACTTTGAAAGTTGCGGCAATATTTAATAGAAATTCTTCCTATGAATAAATTAAGTTAGTTAGTTTTGTGAACACGCTACCTGACAAAAAAAAAAGACTTACAAAAATGATGAAAGTTTCGCAGTTTACGACGTCGACGACAAACAGCAAGAAAATGTAAGTTCAAGGGTATTTACGGGTTTGGCAATGAAATGTAAATAAATTGAAACAAAGTAAGAGTGAAAATTTTAAAAGGGAATTAATTTTTGGAAAATTTATGAATTTAAGGAGTTTGAGACTTTTGAAAGTCTTCTAAGATAAATTTCGGGTTTATTTTAGTAAAATTAAAAATTCAAAGTTTTTTAAAGCTAAAATTCATGTTTTTTTTAAACTATTCAAAGATTAAAAAATTTGAATCAATTAAAAATTATTAAATAAATTTTAGAAAAAGAAGCGATTTTTAATCAAAATTTAATATAATGAAAATTTAAAAAACAAATTAAAAACATTACAAAACATAATTAAAAAAAGTTTAAAATAATAAAAAAAAATTCCTAAATTTGAATTTAACTTTTTGGTAAATTTGAGCTAAAAAAAATTTTTATTTAATTTTTAAGAGTTTAATTAAAATTTAAAATTAAGTATCATTGATTATATTCCATTTAAAATTTTTAAAATTGAGAAACGAAATATTTTTTTAAATAAAAAATAATTTTTAATTAAATTTTTAAGTTCAAAATTAATATAAAATATTTAATTTAATTTAAAAAAATCCAATTTAAGTCTTTAAAATTTTTGATATTTTTATAATTTAAAATAAAATTTAAATAAATTTATTAAATTAATTTATTAATTAATATTTTTTAAAATTTAAATAAAATTTAAAAAAATCAAATTTAAAAAATAATTTTTAATCAAAATTTAAATTAATTTATTTTTTTAATCTTTTTATTTTTAATTTTTATAAATTAATTTATTTTGATTAAAAAAATAAATTTTTTAAATTTGATTTTTTTTTAATTTTATTTAAAATTAAAATTTTAATTTAAAAAATATTAATATAATAAATTAATTTAATAATTTTAATTTTTTAAAATTTTAATAATTTTAGAATTAAAAAAAAATTTAGTTAAAAATATTCAAACACTGCCCTTAAAATGTCATTTAAAATAAAAATTCTCTAACCGCCAATTTCGAGTTCAAACTGGAACAAAAACAAACCATTAAATGAACTTTTACCCTAATTCCGTTAGCAACATATGCGCAAGACACAACTTTTCTGTACAACTCACATATACACAGAAAATATCGTATGATTATTTTTTTTTCACTCTCTGCCAAGTCTTTACTCACACAACGAAAGAAAACATCTGATCGCTTTCGAACAGTGAATTTCGTCATTTGCTCAATATTTTTTCTTGCTCCGTAAAAATATCAATTAAAACCGAAACTAACAGGTATTTTGCACTGAAATCTGCTTCAATTTCGCTATTTGTCGTCTGATTCGAACGAAAAAGGTGCAAAACATTTCGTTGCTTGTTAAAAAAATTAAAAATTGAGTCATCAAAAGGGAATCACGCACTACCACAAATGTCAATTATCGCATAGGGTATCCAAGCAACGCACGAAAAAAAAACAAACTTTTAATAAAAAAAAATTAAAATTAAAATTGTATCATGAGAATTTTAAAAGTTTTCGTGAATGAAAAAATTATTTTAACTAAATTCACAAGTTTCTTACCTCGCGTTTCGTGTCTCCTGTAATTTTCCACACAAAAAATCGATTTTTAATATTTTTTTAAAAATTTTTCTTCGTAACACAGAAACTTGGATCAACCTACGACACTAAATATCACGTCGACGGGCAACACAGGCAACGGCTACAGCACACATACCACGAAAGAGAATGGATATCCGTACGCCAATGTCGATATAAAAGCAAATTCATTCACAACGAGACCCGCAAACGGTGAACAACTCGGAAAGGCACCGCGCGACATCGATAAAAATTGCAAAAACACGTCAAGTGCAAGTTGTATCTGCAGAAATTTAGTGAAAAAACCCTCAAATATGGAGAATCGTGATCGTCTTGGGCAATGGGGAACGATGTCAGACCCCGAAACTCCCGGAAATCTCTCCGGATTGGAGCGACTTCGACATGGGCGATACAATAAGGTGAGTTTTTTTCGTGAAAATTTAACGACTAATGTACGGAAATGCAAAAGAGAGACACAACAAACAAAGGCCAAGGACAAACTATTTTCGTTTAAAGTATGCAACGTCGTCCGTATGACACAATTTTACCGTAAAAATGATTTCTCTCTTCGTAACTTATCGATTTAACGCAAAAAAACTGCCGAGTGAAAAAAAAATGACCACTAGTTGCTATGTAACAAACAAATTAATAAAAAATTATTAAAATTACTTGAAATAATTATCATGCAAAAAAATAGAACAAAAAGTGAAACAAAGAAGAAATAATTCAATGCTGAGGAAATTTCGACCTTGCGAAGGTTATGCCATCAAACAAATAAAAATTGTAGAAAATTTCCATTCCAGTCCAGAAATCAAGTTTAATTTATGTAATTGAGTTTCATAAAAATAGATCGTATGATTCGGCAAAATGCGTGAAATTCAGTTTTTACACGTGTAACATTAGTTATACAACGGTTTCATGTTTTTTTTTTTTTTGGCCATATGAGTGAATAACATGAATGGAAAGACGTACAAAGACTTTTGTAATCGCTTTTTGATTGCGAATGAAAAGATTGTTTGCGCATCTTGTTAGATGGAGGCAATTTTTTGTTACAGTCGAAAATTTGTTACTGTAAAAATTGGCTTTGCAAAGGTCAAAGAACTTTAGATTTTATTTTAAAAAAAATGATTTAAGAGAGATTTTTAAAGAATTTCAATATATTTTTGTAAATTTTATTAAAAGTTATTAATTTTTAATATTTTAAGAGAAAAATTAAATTTTAAATTATTAAAAATTATGTTTAAAGTTCATTTTAACAAAAAATTTCAATTTTTGTCAAATTTTTTTTAAATAATGTCAAAAAATAAATTTTATGAAATTTTATTAAAGTTTGAAATTTTTTAAATAATTAAAAAGAAATTTAAATTTCGGACATTTGATTTTTTTTTATTAAATTTTTGAAACATTTTTTTAAATTTAAATTATTTTTATGTCTCATAAAATTGATAATAATTTTTGAGAAAAATTATTTTTAAAACAACTTTAAAATTATTTAAAAAAATAATTTTTCAATTTTAGCACGTGAAAGTTACATCAATTTTGTTAAATGAAGTTTAATTGAAATTAAAAATAAGTTAAATTAAATTAATTAAAAAATAAAAAAAATTAAAATTAATAAAAATTTTAGTTGAAAATAAAATTTTTTAAAATAAAATCAAAATTTATAAAATCAAAATTTAAAAATAAATTAAATAAAAATAAAAATAAAATTAATTAATTAATTAATATAAAAAATAAAAAAAAAAATATTAAAAAAAATAAAATAAAATTTTATTAAAAAATTAAATTTAAAATAAAAAATTTCATCAAATAAAAAAATTAAAATTAATTAAAATAAAAATTTTAAAAATTAAAAATCAAATTTATAAAATTAAAAAAATTAATTAATTATTTAAAAAAAAAATTTTTAATTTTTACTTAATTATTAAAAAAAAATAATTAATTTTAATTATTTTAACAAAAAATAATTTTTTTTTACCATAAAAAATTCAAATTAACAAATTTAATTATCAACACGCCCTCAAATCTGATAAAAATCCCTTTTTTAATCAATTTTCTACCCTTTTAACGTTCAAGCATGAAATTTGAACTTTGCAAATAATATTAAAATTTTTGTATATTTACTTATGTAACATAATAATAAACTGCTGTTCAAACAAAAGCGAACAACACGATAATTAAACGTTTTTTAATAAATTTATCATCGGATGATTCGCAGCGAAAAACGTGACTTGCAAAAAGACACATTTATTTATTTCAATTGATCAAATATTTTGTTTTATGCGATAGATCGAGAGATAAAGTTGCAAGTCAACACTTTATTAGATAATATGTCGTCCATATTAGTAACGACACGAAAAAAAAATATTTTTACAAAAAATTCCATGCCATTCACCAAAACAAGTGTTCGCACCCACAAAATGTCATCGACTTGAAACGAAACCGAACGAAAAATCAGAACATAAGAAAAAATAAAATAAAAATTTTTTTTATTAAAAAAAAAACACTGACCAACGACAACATACGCGATGTTGTGCAAGTATTTTACGGTGTCGCGATATGATAATTTGAACTGCAATTTATTTTGGTTGCGAACGTTTAATGAGACATTTTTGCAACATTATCTTGCGTTGATCTTGATAAAAAATGTTAAATTTAATTAATTTACAAATTAATCATTTGAAAATTCAGAATAATTAAAAAAAAATAAATTAAATAAATAAAAAATTGAATTAAATTTAAAAATAAAATAAAATTAAAATAAATTTTAAAAAATTATTTTATTTTTTATTTAATAATTAATTTATTAAATTTGTAATTTAATTTAATTTTTTATTTAAATTTAATTTTAAAATATTTTAAAATTTTTTTAAAAATTTTTAATTTTTAAATGATTAATTTGTAAAATATTTTTTTTTAAAAAATAAAAAAAAATAAAATTTGAAATATAGCACGTGAAAGTAACATTAAACCTGTTTTAAAAAAATATGAAAACAATAAAATTTTTACTTACCTTCATTTTTTTAATAATTTTTATTTTCTTTTATTTTTTATAATTAAACAAAAAAAAAAAATATTTTTAATGATTTTTTAAGAAAGTAATATCAACTCAGGTGATTTTCCATAAAAACAAAATCATTAATCGCAAGTCACATTCTCTCCATTCACTAATTAAGGGAAATTGTATGTGACCTATAACTTTTAGCAATAACACGTAACGTGATAATTTACTACTATTAACATGCGAATGATAAGATACGAGTTGCTGCTTAAATTAGACTCATATGAAAAAAAAATTATTTTATTGATAGAATGGTAATAAATTCTGGATTTACGCAAGAAATGGAGAGCAGTTGGCAACAATTTTTTTTTTCTATTTTTTGACGTAAATGTGACGATATGATGATGAATTTAATTTTTTTATTGATTGATCGTTAAAGGTGCGTTTTTTAAAGCTTTTTCAAGTGAATGACGAGAAGAAACTGGTTTCAGTTGAAAATTATTTCGTCATTTTGATGGATTTTGCATCAGTTTTTGTGCTTCGTCATGATAAATTTTATGGAATTTCTTCAATTTTTATTGTTGAAACCTAAAATTATAAAAAAAAATTAATTTTATTTATTAAAAAATTTTTTTATATAAAATTACAGACTTTTGAGTCAAAAAAAATTTAATATTTAAATAAATTAATTAAAAAAAAATAATTTAAAAATTTTAACTAATTAATTAATTTTTTGAATTTAAATTTAAATTAAAAAATTTCATTTGAAATAATTTTTTTCAATTTTTTTAAGTTTATTAAATTTAATTTTCGTTTGCTTTAAAACTGAAAATAAAATAAATTATATGAGTTTTTATATAGAGCACAGTCTTGAGTTTAAAAAATTTAAATAAAATCACTTCTTTTGACGTCAAAAAAGAGTTCAAAGTTCATTTTAAAGCCATTTTTAGACGTTCTAATGAATATTTAATGCTCAAATATCGTCAATTGTTAATTTTTTATTTTTATCTTTAAATGTAAAAAAAAAAAATTTAATAAAAAAATCAAATTATTTGACAAAAAAATTGCCTTTGCGTAAAATTATTATCAAAGATATCGCTCTCGTTATTAATCCAACAATGTCAAAAAAAAATCAGATAAGCAAATGTAATTAATAAAAAATAATTACTTTTTGTCAAACAAGTGCTTCAAATAAAAAAAAATCTGTTAAAAAATTGCTACTTAATTATGACTCGACACATGATACGAAAAAAAGCAAAAAATCATGACTTGACCATTTTTTGTTGATTTAAAATATTTGATAATCTTGTTCCATGCAACGAGCTCCATATTGACAATTATAATTTAACAATGTTTGACGATACAAACAATGAGACTCCGTTGTTTGACGTCATCATCATCACTCGGAACCAAAATATTTGTCTTTGTTAAATATTTCGACGGCACGTATCGCATGTCGGTGATTAGATAAAAGCAAAAAATAGAATGCAACCTCATTGACCGGATTCAACGCGTTATCTTGCGGTTACAGATTTCTCGCGTTCTGATTCATAATCCACGTTCTAAAAAGAGGATGAAGAACTGCAGAAATCAAGTCTAGACGTGGTTTCTTATTGCGGTGAATGTTTGTTTCGTGATAAGATTTTTTTTTTAAATGTAGAACAAAAATTGAGGATGATACAATTAAAAAAATTTTTCATGTTAAAAAAAATAAATAATTAATTTTAATTAAAAATTATTAATTTTATTAATTAATTTTTTAATTAATTGATAATATTAATGTAAAATTAAATAATTTTAAAATTAAATTTCTAAATTATTTATTTATTTGAAAAAATATATTTTTTAATAAGCAAAAAATATATTTATTATTTTAGCTAAAATTTAAATATTTTTAAAATATTAAATAATTTAAAAAAAATAAATTAAAAAAAATAAGTTGTAAATTATCTTAATTAATTTAAGAATTGAAAAAATAATTAATTTGTGTAAAATAATTAATAAAATAATTTTTGTGAATCATTTTTTTTTTTATTCGAGATTTTTTTAATTTAATAAGCAAGAAAGCGATTTTTATTTTATTTCAGTTATATTTAAGTTTAAATATAGACAATGTAAAAATTTGTTCAAAAAAAAAAATAATTTTTTTAAAATATTACTTTTTTTTTTGCATGTTTTTTTCATTAATTTTTTGATATTTATTGATAAAAAATTATAAATGAAAATAAATATTAAATTAAAATTAAAAATAAAATAATTGCTAAATCATAAAAAATTAAAATAAATAAAATAATTAATAATTATTATAAAAATTATTTTAATATTTTTTTTAAATTTATTTTATATTTTTTTTAATTTTTATTCATTTTGATATATTATTTTATTTTTTTTTAAAAAAAATCTTAATTATTTAGTTTTTATAAATAATTTTTTCTTTTTATTAATTTATTTAATTAATACTTTAATAATAATTTTTATAAATATTTTATAATTTTAATTTAAACTAAAAAAATTAAACGAAATTTAAATTACAATTTTTTTTTAATAATTAATTAAATTAAATTGTTTAAATTAATTTAAATAATGATTTTTAAATAATTTAAATTAAATTTAAACGAAAAAATCAAAATATAAGTCAATTAAAATAAATAAAAAAAATTAATTGCATCTACCTTTCTAACTTAACATATAAATTTTAATTGACTGTCAAACGCGTGATTAGTTCTAGATTCGTTTTTAGAAGAGGAAAAACCTTCAAATGACTCACAAAAAACCGCATTGCGAACAAATTACATTCACCTGCAACTTTTTATTATTATTGTTTATCATTTGACTTGTTGAATTTAATTTTGTTAAATTGCGCGGGTTTTATGGAATTTTTGCCTCTCACAAAAAATATAAAAATAAATTTTCATTTTTCTTTTAATTTTTTTTCAGGGCTTGGCCTTCACTCGTCAAGAACGCCAACTTTTGGGCATCCACGGACTCTTTCCCGCCGTCGTTAAAACCGAAGAGGAACAAGTTGCGCATTGCCACGAATTACTTTCGCGTTACGAGAACGACTTGGATAAATATATTTACCTGATGGGACTTCAAGATCGCAACGAGCGACTTTTTTACAAAGTTCTCGCCTCGGATATCGGCAACATGATGCCTTTGGTTTACACGCCGACTGTTGGCGCTGCCTGTCAAAAGTTCAGTTTGATCTATCACGAGCCGAAAGGGATGTACATTTCGATTTACGACAAGGGGCATGTTTACGATGTGCTGAAAAATTGGCCGGAAACGGATGTTCGAGCGATTGTTGTCACAGATGGCGAGAGAATTTTGGGTTTGGGCGATTTGGGAGCGAATGGGATGGGAATTCCCGTTGGAAAATTGGCGCTTTATACGGCTTTGGCGGGAATTAAGCCGCATCAGTGCTTGCCTGTGACGTTGGATGTTGGCACAAATACGCAAAGTTTGTTGGATGACCCGCTTTACATCGGTTTGCGGCAAAAACGGGTCACGGGCGAGCTTTACGACGACTTTGTCGAGGAATTTATGCAAGCAGCTGTCAAACGTTTCGGCAGAAATTGCTTGATCCAATTCGAAGATTTCGCCAATCAGAATGCTTTTCGATTTTTGGACAAATATCGCGACAATTACTGCACTTTTAACGATGACATTCAAGGAACTGCTTCCGTTGCGGTTTCCGGCTTGATCGCATCACTCCGAATTACGAACACGACCTTGAGCGAGAACAAAATCGTCTTTCAGGGTGCGGGAGAAGCTGCTTTGGGTATCGCAGAATTGTGTGTCATGGCTCTCATGGCGGAAGGATTGCCCGAATGTGAGGCACGAAAACGCATCTGGATGGTTGACAGCAAGGGATTGATTGTGAAAAATCGTCCAAAGGGAGGTTTGAATGCGCACAAGGAGAAATTCGCGCATGAACATGATCCGATCGACTCGTTGTTGGAAGTTGTGAAGCAATTGAAGCCGACAGCGTTGATTGGAGCTGCTGCCATTGGAGGAGCTTTCACGCCGGAGATTTTGAGAGAGATGGCGAAAAATAATGAAAGGCCCGTGATTTTTGCGTTGTCGAATCCGACACATAAAGCAGAGTGTACGGCGGAACAAGCTTATGAGAATACCGATGGAAAGGCAGTTTTTGCATCAGGATCGCCATTCCCGCCGTATACGTATAAGGGAAAGACTTTCCATCCGGGACAAGGGTGAGTTAATGTTTTTTTATATCTAAAAATTAAAAAAAAAGGAAAAAATATGAATTAATTATAATTATTAATATTTTTATTTTTTTAATAATTTATAATTTTAAATAATTAAATTAAATTTTAATTTTTTTTTTTATTTTATAAATTTATTTATTTTTTTATTTTTCTAATTTTTTAAAATATTTTTTTTTAATTTTTTTTAAAGTTTTTAATTTAAATTTATTTTTTTATTCAATTAAATTTTAAAATTTTTAATTTAATTTTTTTTATTTCATTCATTTTTTTAGATAATTAATTTAATTCTAAATTTTATTTGTAATTAATTCATTTTTATTTAATTATATTTTTTAAATTTTTATTCGATAAATTATTTTAAAATATAAAATTTAAAAAGATTTAAATTAAATTAATTTAATTTCAAAATAATTTTTAAATATTATTTTAGTTATTAATATTGTTATTAATTTATTTTTTTTTAAAGATTTTTAATTTTTAAATTAATTAATTTATTTGTTTTAAATTTTTATTTTTTTTTTTAAATAATTAAATAATTCATTCAAAAAAATTTATTTTTGTATTTTATTTAAAATTATAACTGAAAAAAAATATTATGTTTTTATTAATTAATTAATCATTATTAAAAATTATTTATTATAATAAAATTAAGATAATTTAAAAAATTATTTAATTTTTACCAGATTTATATTGTATTTTCTTTTTATTAATTAATTTATTTTTTAAATATTTTAATTTTTCTAAATTTTTACTTTTTTTTATTTTTTTTTTAAATTTTTAAAACCTTATTTAATTTTTTTTCTAAAAAAAATTAATTAAATAATAAATTATAGAAAATTAATGAAATTAAATAATAATTAAATATTAATAAAAATATTAAATAATATTTTAAATATTTCAAATTAAATATATTTAAATATTATTTTTAAATAGTTCATGAAATTGAAAAATTCAATAGTAATTTAATCAAAAATTTTATAATAATTCATTAAATATTATTCAAAAATTAATTTTATTTTTTAAAATAAATATTGAATTTCTAATTAAATAAATAAAATAATTATTTATTAATTAATAATAATTAAAAATTAAAAAATAATTTACCGAAAATTAAATAAATAATTTTAATAAAATAATTATTTTTTTTCAACAGAAACAACAGTTACCAATTCCCCGGCATCGCTCTCGGTGTCATCTGTGCAGGAGCTTTAACAATTCCCGAAGAGATTTTCTTGCTATCAGCTCAAGTAAGTTCTTTCTTCTTTCAATTTTCATTCGAAACTTTAATTTTTCTTTTGATTTTTAGACTCTTGCCAAATTAGTCACGTGCGAAGATCTTGAAAAGGGCAGTTTGTATCCCCCATTGAACACAATTCAAAATTGCTCGATAAAAATCGCGACAGCCATCGTCGATTATTGCTACGAAAAGGGACTTGCATCTGTCGTGCCCCGACCAAAAGACACCGAGGCATTCATCAAATCGCAAATGTACGATTTGAAATATTCATCCGCTTTGCCAGCGACTTACGATTGGCCAAATATGTAAATTTTTTATACGAAAATTTATTTTTTAATGTTGCGGGAACTCTGTGGGAGTAAAAAAAATACAAATTATTTAATATGAATACAAAAATCGTCAGTAGATAAAAAGAAATTATTAAAAAAAAAAATATTTTACGGTGATAACGCTTTAAATGTTGTTTTTCGTGGAAAATTGTAAATATTTATTTTTGTTGGCAATGTATGTGGAAAAAAAAGCTCAGAAAATTAAATATACGTAAGAGACATTTTTGCTTTTACTTTTTAAAAAATAATTTTTTTTATTAAATGTTGAATTTAAAAAAAAAAAATGTTTGAAACATTAGATTTATGTTATAATTTTTTATAAACAACATTAATGAACAAAAGGCAATAATTATTATTTTTCAATTTATTTTTTTATTTATTATTCTTATTTTTAATTTTATAAAATAACATTAGTTTATAATCTGAACATTCTCTAATAAAAGAAAATAAAAAAATAAATTTGTGTTTTACTAAAGCTCCAAAATAAAGAAAAAAAATTAAAATTAAATGAAAATAATTTTCGAGTACAATTTTGATTTGATACAAAAAAATGTAATTTTTTAAATTAATTAATTTAATTATTTTATTAATTTTTTATATTTATTTTTTTAAATTTCCAAATAAATTTAATTTTTTTTATTAGTTTTAAACATATTTAATTTTTTTTTAAATAAATAAATATTTTAATGAATTAATCAATTTTTTTTCAAATTATTTTTTTTAATAAAATTATTTTTTTTTTTAATTTTTAAATACCTTTTTTTAATTTTTTTTTAATTTTTTTTTTTTACTAAATTTATTTTTTTTAATTGATTTGTTAATATTATTTTTTTTAATTTAATTTAAAAAAAAATTTTTTTTCGTAAAATCGTCTCAATTTAAAAAAAAAACTTTAATTAAAAATTATTGTTAAAAATTTTAAAACTTTACATTTTTATACACCTCAAAGAAAATTTTGAAATTTAATTTTAAACATAAAATAGCTTCCAATTTGTCAAATTTTTAAGAAAAGGTTTAAAAATTTTGAGAAAAAATTCTTAAATAAAATATTTTGAGTCCTGAGTATGAAAATTTTAAAATTTTTATCAATAGACTTATTTTTGAAATTCAAAGGAAAATTAATAATATTTTTGTGAGGAGTACAAAAATGTGAAATCCCTAAAAAAATTAATTTTTTTAACAAATTTTAATAAAATAATGTCTAAATGAGCCCGATTTCACAAAGAAAAAATTTAAAAGCAGCAAAAAATGTTCTTCTAAATTAAAAAAAAAATATTTTCCCAAAATAGAACTCTTGAGGGCAATAAACTTTTACAGCCTTATTATCTCTTTATCAGTAAATCAGTTTTATTAACTAACTAACTAACTTGTTAGAAAACTGCTCAAAATAAACTTTCTTTTATTTTTCTATTTTTAGCCTAATTTACGACTAACTTTTGTTTTTGTTTTAACCACAGAACAAAAGTTCGTTACATAAAACTTTTTTTTTCTATTTTTACGAAACAATAAATGGCAAATAAATAAATAACTTACACTTTTTCTTTCTTCTATTTTTTTTTTTTTGCAAAAAAAGTACAATTTTTTTCATGAACTTCAATGAATCAATTTTTTACTAATTCTCCTTCGAAACATTACAAGCGCTTTAATTCTTTTTACGATCAAAGTCATGTACCTTTAACTCGTTTCACGTTATTTTCTTGTAATGTAATGTAAAATAATGGAAATTCAATGATAATTCTCGAAAAACGAATAAAATTCGAAAATAATAAATTTATGAACTGTCAACATTAAAAACGAAAAAAAAAATAACAGACTGAATTATCGTTTATCAAAAGGCGCAATTTGGAACACTTTGCTTCTATTTTGCGATTGTCGATGTTCCAAAAGCATGCCAAGCACAACATAAATAAATAAATAACTCGCGAAAAGTAAGTCACATGCAAGTAACGCGCGCGCTCATCATTCATTTTGTGCGGTTCATTCATGTTTCGCCTTGTTTCTGCCTTTTTTTGCTATTCACGTGTCATGTTGCTATTTTTGTTGGTAAAGTAATGGCAAACGAACGATGATGATGACTCAAATATGTCAGAATTAAAGTTACATTGATAAAACATTAAATGTAATAATATTCTTTTGTCTCTCATTAGCATATTTTTTCCGCAATGTACTTACTATTTACTGACAAATTGAATTTACTTAACGAGTCGAGTGCTTTATGCGTTTTTGGAATTTTTTTTGTAGCTAAAATTGGATTTTGGTCTGTCCGTTTGTCTGTTACGGCGAATTTTATGGAATGAGGAGTATGAAAATGTGAAATTTTTAATTTTTATTGAAAAAAAATTTTTTTTTTTTAATTTTCACTTTAAGAAACCAAAAATACATTCAAAAAAATATTTTTTAAGGAGAACACTATTGTGAATTTTTTAAGATTTTTTTATTAAATAATTTCATGTTTAATTTATTAAAACTTTTGACAAGTTGTCAATTTTATTTTTTTAAAACTAAAAAAAATATTTGAGGAGTAAGAAAAATGAAAAAAATTACTTTTTTTAAAATAGACATGATTTTGTTTTGAAAACTAAATCAAGAGCAAAACTATGTCAAAAACTGTGTCAAAAACTGTGTCAAAGCAATTTTTGTCAAATCTTGTTCCAAATGGATAAAAATTTGTCAGAGGGCTCTAATTTATCATTTTTAATCATTTTATAACTCAAAACTGCCAAAAAATTGAAACTGAAAAAAAATTTTTCCTTTGACACAGTTTTGTTTTGAAAACTAAATCAAGAGCAAAACTATGTCAAAAACTGTGTCAAAAACTGTGTCAAAGCAATTTTTGTCAAATCTTGCTCCAAATGGATAAAAATTTGTCAGAGAGTTTTCTAATTTATCATTTTTAATCATTTTTCCAAAATAGCAAAAAATTGAAACTGGAAAACATTTTTTCCTTTGACACAGTTTTGTTTTGAAAACTAAATCAAGAGGAAAAAACTGTGTCAAAAACTGTGTCAAAGCAATTTTTGTCAAATCTTGGTCCAAATGGATAAAAATTTGTTAGAGGGCTCTAATTTATCATTTTTAATCATTTTATAACTCAAAACTGCCAAAAAATTGAAACTGAAAAAAATTTTTTCCTTTGACACAGTTTTGTTTTGAAAACTAAATCAAGAGCAAAACTATGTCAAAAACTGTGTCAAAGCTAATTTTGTCAAATCTTGTTCCAAATGGATAAAAATTTGTCAGAGGGCTCTAATTTATCATTTTTAATCATTTTATAACTCAAAACTGCCAAAAAATTGAAACTGAAAAAAAAATTTTTCTTTGACACAGTTTTGTTTTAAAAACTAAATCAAGAGCAAAAAAACTGTGTCAAAAACTGTGTCAAAGCAATTTTTGTCAAATCTTGTTCCAAATGGATAAAAATTTGTCAGAGGGCTCTAATTTATCATTTTTAATCATTTTTTAACTCAAAACTGCCAAAAAATTGAAACTGAAAAAAAATTTTTCCTTTGACACAGTTTTGTTTTGAAAACTAAATCAAGAGCAAAACTATGTCAAAAACTGTGTCAAAAACTGTGTCAAAGCAATTTTTGTCAAATCTTGCTCCAAATGGATAAAAATTTGTCAGAGGGGTCTAATTTATCATTTTTAATCATTTTATAGCTCAAAACTGCTAAAAAATTGAAACTGAAAAAAAATTTTTCCTTTGACACAGTTTTGTTTTGAAAACTAAATCAAGAGCAAAACTATGTCAAAAACTGTGTCAAAGCAATCTTTGTCAAATCTTGTTCCAAATGGATATTCATTCATTTTTTTTCAATTCATTTTTTTATAAAAATTTCTAAAAGTTTTCCTTCTTAAAACCAAAAAATGCGCTTCAATTGATAAATAATTTAACGAAATTTCTTCTATTTTTGTTTATTTTGATGTACTTCCAAAGTACAATAGGATGTCATTTTTCCCCAAAATTCTTCACAAAAACCCAACTTCTCACAAACAATTCATGCTTCACTCTACAATTTTAGTAAGTAGGAGTTGCCTTTTTGCCTGCTGCTTTTTTGCTGCGACGACGACAAACAACTTTCCTCGTGTGTATGTGTAATTCAAACTTTTTTCAATATAAATTGAGCTGCCTGTTATTACGTTACGTTATTGTCGGAGTGGTTACACTTTCAATAATAATAACAATAATATTATGATAGAACAATGAAAATAAAATTAGGGAATGCAAGTACTATTTTTTTTCCTGCGTTGTCTATCAGTTGTTAGTTTTTACTTTGATTTTACAGTGAAAGGACACAAAAATAGGCGAAGGGAGCATTTATTTATTTTATTTTTGTTAAAATTCAGACGGAAAAAGAGCAAAATATTTAAATAAATAAATAAATTTTCGTGCTAAATCAATCATAATTTGCTTCAATTAGTGAAAAATCAAAAATTTAACGAGGGGGAAAATGGAAGCCGAATTAGAAGAAACTCTTGAAATGTCTCCTGTGGAAATCTACGCGCAATATTACGAGTATTTGATGGATGTCTATCGCGATATTAAGCCAAAAAAGAAGAAAAGGTAATTTTTTTATGATTTTTTATTATGAAAATATCAAAAAATGCCAAATTCAGGGTTACGGTGACAATTTATTTAGGGAACGTTTGTTGTTTATGTTTAGCATTTAAATGATATTTTTAGGATTTTTTTTCGTAACCATAGATTTTTATTTTTTTTTTGTAAAATTGATACAAAAAAGTTACATTGTAACAAAAAATTTCTCACCTGACAATCAAATCCATCATCGTCGTATAAAAAATTTCCATAAATTATACGAAAAACAATCAAAAACGGATCAAAAGCAATCAACATCAGCTGACAGGTTGTTAAAAAAACGTTTTTTTCTATAGGAAATTAGCTGAAAAGTTATCGATTAATTTTTTAAAAAATTATTTTTTATTTTTTTTCCTCAAAATATGTATTTTTTAATTTTTTATGATTAAAAAATTTTTTTTCCTTAAAAAAATATTTTTTTTCCCTTAAAATTTATTTTTTTTATTTTTTTTTTTAGTTAGGTATTTAAGAAAATTATTATTTTTTATTTTTTTCGTTAATTTTTTTTATTTTTTTCATTAATTTTTTTTTTGGTTAAAAAAATATTTTTTATTTTTTTTTTGGTTAAAAAAATATTTTTTTATTATTTTTTTTGTTAAAAAATATATTTTTTTAATTTCTTTTTGGTTAAAAAAATATTTTTTTTATTTTTTTTTAATATTTTTTAGTTAAAAAAACTATTTTTTTATTTTTTTTCCTTAAAAATTATGTTTTTATTGATTTATTTTTTTTAGTTAAAAAAATTATTTTTTTTTTCATTTTTGTTAACAAATATATTTTTTTAATTTTTTTTTGTTAAAAAAATATTATTTTTTTCATTAAAAAAATTATTTTTTTGTTAAAAACGTTTTTTTTTTTTTAAATAATTTTTTTAATTTTTTTGGTTAAAAATTTATTTTTTTTGTGTTAAATAATTTTTTTTTAATTTTTTTTATTAATTTTTTTTTTATTTTCTTTGGTAAAAAAATGTTTTTAATATTTTTTTGTGTCAAAGAAAAAAAAATAACCGTCAATTTATTTGAATTTTGTCTTGTTCGTTCAATAAATCAATAAGTTGTGTTCTAAAATGGTGAATTCCTATAAGAATCGACACTGAAATGGATTTTCCGTGTAAATCAGCTGTCATGCGGCATAAATACTCACCAAATTCTCTCTTTTTTACGACACGTGTACGTCTATAGAGCTACATGCAGCATGACATTTCTGTATGTGTTGAATTCTCTCATGCTCTTTATTTTAACAGTGCGTCAAAAATTCATAAAAATTATTTTTTTTATTTAAATAATTTTTTTCTTAATTTTTTTATTTAATAAAATTAAATTTTTATTTAATAAAAAATTAAAAAATAATTTAAATTAATTTTTTTTAAAAAAAATATTTTTTTAATAATTAAAAATTAATTTTTTAAAAAAAAATTATTAAAAATAAAAAGTCACCTCTGAGAGAACTGTCAACCATATGAATCATATTGACTTTTCACATTGCTCAGTCAGTGTATTTGTTTCGATGTAGTGGTCTTGTTCCGATTATCTTTTTACAAAATTATTTTATTTATATTTTATAAAATTATCCCCGATTATTCGAACAATTTAAAATTATTCCAACCAAAAAACTGAAAAAATACAAAATTACGTGTTACAAAAAATTTACTGTCCATAAAAAAATACAAAACAAAAAAAAACTAAATTATTGGAAATGTAATAAAAAATTAAAGGTTAAAAAAAAGCAAAATATTTACTGCAAAAAAAACTATCGAGTAAGTTTTCTGCATGACTTATCTGCATTATGCTTTATTTCTCGTGATAAATTCATAAACAGACAAAAACCTTACAAGATTAGGTGTCAATTTGATGTATTTTGATTTTATTGGAACGAAGAAATTTAATACGAACAACCGAAGACCGGAAAAATAATCAATAACAATGAAATAATCATTATTTTTATGTATCGTGACGTGTTTTTTTAGTACGAAATTAATGGATTTTGGGTGTAAAATTATCGCCAAAAGTTTAATTTGACATTTTTTGATGGTAATTGAACGTGATGAGGATGAAACAAGGTGCTAACAATGTTGGTTTTAAATTTGAAATTTTTGTGAAGAGTGCAGGGCGTGAACGTAGTTTTTTATTGTTGTGGACAAAAAATTTATGTGAAAGACAGGAAATCGTAATTTATTGGATTTTTTATTAATTGTTTTTTTTTGTTCTTACGGGATTTTGTATTGATGAGTCATCGGCTATTTTTAAGATGCTTTGTGGATTGAAATTGGATGGATTTTGATATTTGATAGCTTAAGTTTTTGATAAGGTTTAATTTTAAATCATTTAGAAAGAAAAATTGAGACCTTAAAAATTGAATTAAGGACTTTTAGAGTTTAATTTGAGACCCTTTGATGAAAATTTGAGACCCTTAAAGTAAATTAAGGGCTTCAAGATTTCATTTTGAGACCCTTTGATGAAAATTTGAGACCTTGAGAGTAAATTAAGGACTTTAAGAGTTCAATTTGAGACCCTTAGATGAAAACTTGAGATCCTTTGAGTAAAATTCAAGACCTCAAATTTTCGCATTGCCCTCTTCAGGAGCAAAAATGAACCTCAAACTCTCAAATTTATCCCATAAAACCCTTAAAACCATCATTTTCCCAACCTCAGAGTTCATTGAAATCGAAATCATGTCTCCTAATAAGCATAGAAAAACCATGTTAGCCAAGTTAGCAAAGCAAAGGTGCACGAAAAATGCGAGTAAATAAAGCTCCGTGTAATAATGTCAGGGTCTCGCACTAAATTGCACACATGCATGCCTCCGTTCTACTTCTGTTCCGAGCCATGTGTCAGGAAACACACAAAAAAACGACATTTTTGTCAGTCGTGTGCCATCAATTCATTACTTCTAGTTCACGAAATGTGTGTCACAATAACAAACAGGTTCATATGGTTTTTTTCAATAATTTTTTTTTTTTGGGCAAAAATACAAAAAAGACAATTTATAGAGTTAGTTGCACAACTTCCGTTTGTAAATAAAGTACTTTTGAGTAGTAATCAATGCGGACCCAATTGAATCTGGTTCAGCAATGAAGTTGAAGTGTATTGTAATGAGGCTGTTTGTTAATGAGTGACAATAAATTTTGTTGGACATTGGAATTTTTTTCCGTTTTTTTGGAGAAAGAAGAACAAGTGAGTGACTTGAAATTAATGAGTTTGAACATGAAAGCTTTCAGAAATTAAAATATGACATTTTTGCTCGTAACTTTGATGAATTATGATTAAAAAAATATTTTTTACGTGATTTAAAAGTTCAAATGTGATAATAAAAGTGAAAGTATTTTTATCTTCAAAGGTTTAATTTATATGATTTTTTTTTAAATAAAAAAATTTAAAGTTAATTTTTTTTTAAATTTTTTTTTTGTTTTTGATAAAAAATAAATTCTAAAAATATTTGAGAATTTTCGATTTTTTTTTTTGAATTTCTATCAAATAAAAATAATCTAAAATTTATAAAAATTTTACAAAAAATAATTTTTTTTAATTTAAAAATTTAAATAGAAAATTTTAAAATAAAATTAAACTTTATTTTTTGTGTGTTTTATTATTGTAAATACAAAAAAAATTAAAAAAAAATAAATTGAATTTAAAAAAATAATTAAAAAAATTAATTTATTATTTTAATTATTAATTTAAAAAAAATAATAAAATTTTTTTTAATTTTTTTTTTAAATTTTTTTTTTAATTTTTTTTTAAAAAATTTTTTTTTTAAATTTTTTTAATTTTTTTTTTTTATTTTACAAAAATAAATTTAAAAATCCATAATAAAATATAGTTTTAAAAAAAGAAAAAAAAATTAATAAAAATATAAAAAAAAATTAAAAAAATCAAAATTTAAATAAAAAAAAAATTAGAAGAAAATTTAATTTAGTCGAAAAATTGTTTAAAATTTATTTTTTTTTTTTATTTAATTTATTTTTTTTTTTATTTAATTTTTTTAAATTAATTTAATTCATGATTTCAACAAAAATAAAAAAAATATTAAAATTAACAGAAAAATCAAAACTTTAAATATTTTTTAAAAAACTAAAATTCTGAGTCATCTAAGGTTTCAACTTAACAAAAACTCATCAAACTCAACTTTTTATCTCTCAACAACAACAAATTATTACTTCATTAACGCCGGATTACGTCAACTTCCATGCAAAAAAAAATCCTTTAGCAACTCAACAATCGTTCAGTTGCTTGTCAAAAAACAAAAATTCTCCGCGCCTCCTATAAATAGACGTTGGTGCAACATTTTTACTTATCTCTGCCATCATCACGATTGTTTGTCAATCACGAAACGCCACACAATAATAAATAACGTGATGCATCCGTTGCGCTCCTCCAAACAATTGCAATCGTAAACTATTGATTTTTATTCTACAAAAATTACGTTTCTCATCAAATGAAGCAGAACTTTTTGAATTTTTATCTCGACTTGCGATGTTATCCGACCTCATTTTAAAAAAAATTCTCACCTGATTCTTCAAGGCGGTCTGATTCAACATTTGAAAAAAAGCAATTAAGAGCTCTCGAAACATTAAACTTTGCTGAAATCATCGTGACTTTGCCAAATGAACCACACCCATTTCGTTTGCCAACAAAAAATAATCATAAAAAGTGTGACTCTCTCTTCGACGGCGGCGCGCTTTTTATCATGCAAAGCTTTCGATCAGATAAGGAAACAACAAAAAAAATTGTAGAAATAGGCAAGCAAAACTGTTTCCGCTACACTTTAGAATTTTTGTTGGTAATTAAAAAAAAATTTTTTTTTTTGTATTTTTGGAATGCTCCTAAAAAATACAAAAAAAAAATATGCGGCACATTTTTTATATGAAGCGCGACAGGCAAACAGTCGCCAAAAAATGTACTCAACACTCGTTAATAGCTTTTTTGGCACAAATTCGTTAAATTGAGAGATTAAGTTACTTACGGAAAAGTTTTTAAACTACTTTTTAATTAAAGTAATAATTTGGTCCCTTTTTTACAAAAAATTTTGGTGTCAAATTTTTTTTGCGCGCTTCTGAATAGTTGAAAAGCTGTTCTATAAATAAATAAATAGAAAAAAATATGTTTTACCTAAAGTGTTATAATAAACAATATTTTTTACAAATGAAACGCACACACAATGTTGCATGAACTTTTCTTTCTTTCTTTATTATGATACGATAGAAACTTGAAGTTTTGTTTTTTTTTTTCGGAAGAACAGGGTTGGGAAAAATGTTTTAGTTTGTTAGAAGTGAAAGTTTTTAAGGGGATTTGTGAAAAAAGTGACATCTGGCGGTAAATTTTTTGAGTTTTGATTTTAAAGAGACATCTGGCGGCAAATTTTAGTTTAAAAAGTGACCTCTATTGGATATTTTAGTTTAAAAAGTGACCTCTAACGGATATTTTAGTTTAAAAAGTGACCTCTAATAGATATTTTAGTTTAAAAAGTAACCTCTAACGGATATTTTAGTTTAAAAAGTGACCTCTAATGGATATTTTAGTTTAAAAAGTGACCTCTAACGGATATTTTAGTTTAAAAAGTGACCTCTAATGGATATTTTAGTTTAAAAAGTGACCTCTAACGGATATTTTAGTTTAAAAAGTGACCTCTAACGGATATTTTAGTTTAAAAAGTGACCTCTAACGGATATTTTAGTTTAAAAAGTGACCTCTAACGGATATTTTAGTTTAAAAAGTGACCTCTAATGGATATTTTAGTTTAAAAAGTGACCTCTAACGGATATTTTAGTTCAATAAGAGACTTGTAATGGAAATTTTTATTCAATAAGAGACCTCTGACGGCAAATTTAAACAGAAAAAAAGAATTCAAAAGCAAAACTAATAAATTCAAGTAACTTTCTTACCCCATTAGAACATTACTCAAACTGAAATGGGGTTCATGTTCGGTTTCTATGACTGTGATTGCGTTGCTACAACTATCAAAGTGAAAGAGTGTACACACGAAAACTTTTCATTGTTATTACAACAATTGAATATATATGCGACGAGGCACTATGCAACAACACCATCGCCATAAAAAAAAAATGCTTTTTGAATATATTTAAGTTTTACCTACGACGTAGAATTCCGCGCGACGACTAATGTTCATTCATGAGCTTCAATGTTCCTTAGAGTGTCTCGCCTTCGACTTTTCTTCCTACATTCATGCCTAAAAATTCGTTTCACCCTCCTGATTTTATCGCAAATAGATAAGAAATTATTTATTGTTGTCAAGCGATTGACATCATCGAGCTTAAAGGATTCCAAAAAAATCCGAAATTAAAAAAAAACAACACGCATGAAGGTCCTTTCGGTTCAATAAAACGCCTTTTATGTTAATGAACCAAAGCTGCAATGCCCCAATAGCATAAACAATGTAACTTTTGCAAATTATAACACAGTTTTTTTGTCGTGCCTATGGAGCTACGTGTACGTGAAATAATCGACTCTACAGAACTGCTTTTATGAACTATCAATTCAGTGTTGTTTTAACCGTGTTGTTGGAACGTTTAAAATTTTATAAATAAATAATCAGCAGCGCGCGTCTTCGGCATCAACGCAACGCTTGATCGGTTAATCGAGTGTGTCTAATCAAAAGAAAGAAGAAAAAAAAACATAAAAAAAGAGAAATCTATCATTCACTTGATTTCAAGTGTTTATCGTAGCCAAGTAGAAAGATAAAAAAAGACACATGGTACGGGAATTCTTTACAGAAATAGAAATTCCTTCACTTGGTTAATTCTACAAATATTTACTTGCAGCAAAGTGTTAATTAAAGAAAAAAATAAAATTGATGGAAAGATTAAATAAAAAAATTTAAAAAAAATAATTTAAAAAAAATTAAATAAAAATCATGTCATACTGGTGAGCATTCATCATTTGCGACATCTGCTCAAACCACGTATTGAAACACTTTTTCAACTAATTAAAAATTAATCCAAATTGATAATACAAAAAAATACGATTTAAAATTTTAAATGGAAAAATAAAAACTTGGTCGTACCATTAACGTCAATACTGATTTGAGCTATTTAATAAAAAAAAACGAAAAAAAAAATAAATATATTTTTAATACAAAATATTTATTTCTGTGTCATGCGAACCAGCTACCACTGCCGTATAAGGAAAGAATTAAACAAAAAAATGCTTGGCGATTATTTAACAAACTTCCAACGTCTCAGCCTGTATAAGTAATTGATAAAACATTTATTTTTTTCCATACATAGCAAAATGCACATAGAAATCACGTAGCAATTATTTATTACATTAAGTGTCGATATGTATCAAAAAAGTAACTAACTTTTTATATAAAATGCACTTTTTATATATTGCTTAAATTATTTCTAAAAAACAAGCGAGGGAGTTTATTTCTCAATATCCTCAATATAATGTAAATTTATGTTTTTGCAATAAAATGAAATAAATGCAATGAAGCAATGTTCAGTGATTGTACATAATTTTTATGTATTTAGTTTTTTTTTTGTTTATATGGCAATTCATTTTTTTTTATTTTGTTAAATGTTTTATTTATTATTTATTAATGGGTATATGTAAAACCAAACCAAGCTGAAAATGTTATATAAAGGGTCCATCGTGCAGAGTAAATATTTTGACATAAAAAAATATTGTCATTAAATAGTGATTTAGAAGGTTTTTATGGGTATTTGTGAGAAAACGTGTGAGTTTTTTGACATTTACCTATTGGAATTACCAATCGTTAGTTACGAATGTTCTTTTTATTTAGTAAAAAACAAGTAGGAAAAATTTTGTTTTTATGCGATTTTTTAACCTACACATGTACAGGGGGGTTCAATTGAAATTTTAGTTTAATAAAAAAAATTTTTTTTTTCTGAATATTAATTTAATTTTAATTTAAAAAAAATTATTATTTATTCTTTCAAGTTTAAAGCATTTATTTAAAATTTTTGAATGAAAACTTCAAAAAAAAAAAATAAATAAAAATTTAAAAAAAAAGTTTTTAATTTTATTTAATTAAATGAAAATAAATATTTCAATATTAAGAGAAAATAGTTAAAAACTCATCAAATAAAAGTACATTGTAGAAAAAGGAATATTTTTTTTTTTATTTTTTTTTAATTTTGAAGCTTTTAAATAATCTTAAATGATGAAGAGGATATTTATTAAAAATACCTTTTCGAAAATTTTTTCTTAATTTTTGATTAAATTGGCAAAAACAAAATTTACGTATTGTTTACGGATTTTTTTACGTTTTTTCATATTTATGAATTTTAACCAATTTTTAATAATGACCTTTATGATTAATAATTTATTAAATCATATTTTTAGAAGGTCTTCTTCTAAAGTCTCTTTCTCTACTCAAAACAATTTCTCTTAAAATGTCTCATCATCTTCGTCAATTGAATGTGCCTTTAATTTTATAGCTGATGGAAATAGTTCTTCATAAAAGTGACAGAAAAACATGATAATTTTAGGATTCTCTTGAGGTTTTTCAGAATTTATATAAACGAAGAATGTTTTTTTTTTGTAATTCGTATAAAAATCTAAAATGCAGAAGAATGCTTTGATATTGTTGGCTTCGATGTATTTGATATTTTGAACCGGATTTTCAAGAGCAATCTTCTTCCTTAAAGAAATTTTTAGTCTGCTAAATAGTTTTAAAGGGTTTGAGGTTTGGATATTAAGTTCTCATCAGAAGGTTTACTAAAACAGTGTGAAATTTAATTCAATTAATTTTCTTTACATTTAAAATTATTTAATATTTCAAATTTTAAAAAAAATATTTTTAAAATTTTCAATCATTAATTTTATCATTCAAGCAAATTGAAACGCTCTGTACATCTGTTTTTGTACATTTGTAACAAATGAATTAGAATAGTTAGAAACAATTTAAATGCACGACACACCGATATATTAAATATATTGCATTGTTTTTCGTCGTTGTTGTTGTTGTTGTTATTTTGTAGTTTAGTTATGTACATTCACCCTCGAAAATTCAATCAAAAACTTTTATTGTATTGTTTCAATCCACAGTCGTTGCCCGAAGACGAAAAAATAAATTCACCTGTAAAAACAACAATCAAAACATTATAATAAATCACACAAACCTAATGTTTCATTTATTATTGTTTATTAAGTATTATGTTGTTCAAAACATCATCACTGAATGCCAACAGTGAAAAATTACGAAGAAAACATATTTTCAATGAAAAATCGCAACAACTTTTTCCACATGGTTATTTATCATGTCTTGGAAAATTTTTGCACTTGAACTACCACACAAGTCATTATTTTAATAGCTTTTCTTCCATTGTGTCATTCATAATACTTTTGATTGAACGTGCGTTGGCATTTAAGCTTGAAATTGTTTGTTTTTCGAATTTTTTTTACATACAATACAATTTCTTGTTAACTCCTTCCTTCCTTTGTTTGTTAACTTCATGCTAAATATTGAATGAAAAAAAAGGGAAAAGAAGGAAGAAAAAGTGAATAAAAACTAAAAATAATAACCTAAACAGGAATTGCACGCTATTTCAAGGGAATATAATGGAATTTGCGCTTTTTCAGCTGATTCCTTGAAAAGACTAAAAAATTATAGAAATTTAAGTTTGAGACAGTTTGCGTGCGATTGTCACATATTATGTTGTGTGTTTTTTTTTTACTTGAGTGTCTTGTTCTTTCTTTTAAAAGTCATTTTAATCGAAAACTCGATTTTTAATATTTTTTGTTCTTTTTGCAGAGCTAAGCAAAAGCATTCCACGCCGGATTTCTTTAATATGCCTATAACTGACAAATCCGTACAGTAAGTAATTTTTATTTGTTTAAAAAATTATTTAAATTAATTTTTTTTTTAATTTAAATTTTATTTAAAAAAAAATATTTTTAATCAATTTAATTTATATTAATTTTTAAAATTTTTAATAATTAAATTAAATTATTAAAATTTATATTCAAAATTTAAAAATTAAAAAAAAAATTAATTAATTACAATTTTATTATCTGTTAAAAAAATTTTCGTGATACTAAATTTATAAGTTTTAATTTAAAATATTTAAAAAAAAAATAAATAATTTTTTTTTAATTTTTTTTAAATAAAATATTTATAAAAATAAATAAAAAATGAAAAAAAAATAATTTTAAATTTATTTTGAGTATTTTAAAATTTATTTATTTAAAAATTTAATTTAAAAAAAAAATTATTTATTTTTATTTAAAAAAAATCTATGATATTTCATAAGTTTAAAAAAAAATTATTAAATAATTTTTTTTAATTTTAAAATTTTCATTATGTTTTTTTTTTGTTTAATTTAATTTTAGTTAAATTAAAAATTTAAATTAAAAAAAAATTATTTTTTAATTTTTTGAAAAATTTTAAAATTTGAATTTATTTATTTAAAAATTTAATTAATTGACATTATTTTTTAAAAAATTTAATTAAATTAAAAAAAATATTTGTTCAATGAAAAAATATTTTTTTTATTTTAAATATTTTTCTGATATTTTTATAGTTTGAAATTAATTTTTTTTTAATAAAAATTATTTTTAATTGACATTTTTTTCACAGTGCCAAAAAACAAGACAAATCATCAGGGCAACATTTAACGCCATGGATCACGGGAGGTCCCTTAGGTTCAAAAGAGACCGTTTTAGTGTTTCGTACATGCGTTCTTTCGTCGCACAATCTCGAATCGGAGTCCTTTCATCAAGATGCCAACTCGTGTACCAACAACACAACTACCAACAAATCGCATAACAATACCAAAGATGTTCTCGCACCACTGCCCAAAAACATAAACATACAACGACCTTCCCCTCCGTTGGCTGTCATCGATGTTTCGAACGTTTCCTCGTCAGATTCCTCCTCGTCGGGCGTTTCGAGTCTCAAATCTTCCGCATCAGCAACAAGTACAAGCGGCTCGAAACTCAAAACAAAAAAGCGCCATCTGGAATCTTCGCCATCGTCGAGTTCGTTGAGCAATTTTTCATCATGCGACTCGGTTGAAATGGAAAATGACGCTTCGGGCGCTGTTAATGCGACTTCAGCGAAGGGAACAAAGGGAAAACTCGTCACAAAAAGCAATAATCTCGACGACAAGGAAAATCTGATCATCGAACCGATCGACAAATCCGAGATGCCAGGTGCCATTTTTAACATTTGCTACAAATTCATGAACACAGAAACGCGTCTTTTGCGCAAAATTTTATCGGGTCACGGTTTAATCGAAGTCGGATCAGATTGTCATGATTTCAATCTTTTATGGACCGGAATTCACATAAAACCGGATATTTTACGTAATTTATCAGCATACCAAAGAGTTAATCATTTTCCGCGGTAAGTTTCGCGCCTTTTTTTTTTCTTTTTGTTCATTGAAAGTGACATCTTGCGGTTGAAATTAAAAACAAAAACTTTTTAACCTCATTTTTTTAAAAAATATTTCTTTGCAGATCTTATGAACTAACACGCAAAGATAGGTTGTACAAAAATATCGAACGAATGCAACATAGTCGCGGATACAAGCATTTTGACATTGTTCCGCAATCGTTTTTGCTGCCAGCTGATTTCAAGGATTTAGTGAGTGCGCATAATAAGAATCGCGGGCCATGGATTGTCAAGCCTGTGGCGTCAAGTAGAGGGCGCGGGATATTTATTGTTAATTCGGTGAGTTTTATATTTTTTTTATAATTTTTTAACACTAATTTTAATTTTTTTTAATTAGTTTTTAAATAAAAAATAATTTTGAAATTTTATTTCTTAATTTAACTTCAATTTTTATAAATTTTTATCAACATTACGATTTTTTGCTAAAATTTTCAGAAAAAAATAAAAAAAATATTTTTTAGTACGTTTTGAGCTTATAAAATTAAAGCCTTTGAAATTTTCTTATTTTTAATATTAAAAATAATTTAAAATTTAAATTAATCAATAAAATTAAATTAAATATTAATATTATTTTATTCATGAATTTTTTTTATTTTTATATGAAATCCATTTGTTTAAAAAAAAATTAAATTAAAAAACTTATCATATAAAAACAATAAAAAAATATAATTGATTAATTAATTTAAATTAAAATAAAAAAAATTAATAAATAAAAAAATAATTAAATTAATTTTTTAATTTTTATACAATTTCATATTTTTTGAAAAATTGATTTTTTTTTTTAATTTATCATTTTAAATTTTTTTAATTATCATTTAATTTTTTTAAACAAACAAGATTAAAATCAAATCTAAAAATTAAAATTTAATAAAATAAAAAAAATATTTTGTAATTAAATTTAAAAACAAAAAAAGTAATTTAATTATTAATTTTAAATCAAAAAAATTAATTAAAAATTTTTTTTTTAGAATTTCTCAACAATAAAAAATAAATTAAAAGTATGGAAAAATTAAAAAAAAATTAAAGATTTTTAAAATCTTTTTACGTTAAATAATACACAAAATATTTTAATTATTTTTTTTAAAGAATTTTAATTAATTAATCAGATATTTCATTTTTTCAAAAATTTGCTTAAAATTTAAAAATTCGTTTAAAGAATAAAATAACGATAAAATCATAATTTTTCATGTTCAAAAAATTTATAATTTTTCAATAAAATTGAAAAAAATTTTTATAGACTGTTTTCGATAATTTTCGATTTGAATTTCTCAATATTTTTTTTTCTAATTTTTTCTGAAAAAAAAATCAAAATTTTAAGAAATTTTCCTTCATAAAAAATTTAAATTCTTACCAATTTTTTTTTAAATTTTATTTTCAGCCCGATTCAATCCCTCCCGATGAACAAGTCGTCGTCGCCAAATACATCGCCGATCCGCTTTGCATCGACGGGCACAAATGTGATATTCGTGTTTATGTGGCAGTAACGTCCTTTGATCCTCTCCTGATTTACATCTACGAGGAGGGTCTCGTGCGTCTCGCTACCGTTAAATACGATCGCAACACGGAAAATCTCTGGAATCCGTGCATGCATTTGTGCAATTACAGCATCAACAAATACCACACGGACTACATAAAATCCGACAATGCTGGCGACGAAGATGTCGGTCACAAATGGACTTTGAGCGCCTTGCTGCGTCATTTACGAAGTCAGGGCTGCAATACGGAGCAACTTATGGCAAATATCGAAGATCTCATTATCAAGGCGATTTTGTCGTGTACGCAGCCCATTGTTTCGGCATGTCGCATGTTTGTGCCGCACTTTGGAAATTGCTTCGAGTTGTATGGTTTTGATATTTTGATTGATGACACGTTGAAACCATGGCTGTTGGAAGTGAATTTATCGCCTTCGCTGGGCTGCGATTCGCCTTTGGATACAAAAGTGAAGGCTTGTTTACTCACAGATCTCTTAACACTCGTTGGCGTGCCTGCTTTGAGTCCCCTGATGAAAGCGACGTACGACAGTAAATGCAAAACGCGGAGTTTGTCGTCATATCGTCGCGTCAATTCCGCAGATTTTGTTCACACAATGAATAATCCCAAAAAAATGACAATTTCGACTTTGACAGCTGAGGAGAGTCGAATTGTGAAAGCGGCAAAAGCACAATATGAACGTCACGGGGGCTTTGTGAGAGTTTTTCCCACACACGATAGTTACCAAAAATACGGAATGTTCCTTGATCCGGTGACAGGAGTGCCCTGCGCTTCAGGCACGAACGGCAGCGGGACTTATTTGATGATTATTCCGCACAATTACAACCTAATGTTGCATCAGCAGTTGTTCCCGCCATCCACAAATGACAATCAGCTGCACAGTACGCCCTCTATCATCGATCGCATTGACAGATACGAACGCGCGCTTCGAAGTTCCGCGCCAATTACGCTTGGACCCAAAAACAGCACGAATAAATGCATCGACGAAGCACGTCGCTTGCGGCTCCAATTGCGAAAACTCATCGAAAATGGTCACGAATTGTCGATTTTGCAAGCGCGACGTGCTTTTGGGCTCTATTTGGAATTCATTTTGAAACGTCTCTCGCAAGAACCGAAACATCATCACGAAGAATTAATTTTGAAATTTTTGTACAAGGCGGGATTGCATATGCGGCAACCGTTTTTCATCAGAAATTTCAGTCACAAAGTCATCGGGAAGGATCGCGGAGCTTTGGTTGCCAAACAGCTCGGAGATTATCTCCATATTTATAATAAGGATACGGAAGCGTATGTGGATTCGTTCGATAGAATCGGAATGGTGCCCATTAAAGTGTTCGATGATTTTTTGTCGCATGCGAATGAGTCGGATTTGGAGAATATTTTGACACTTCATACGAATTGTACGCAGCAAATGCCATTTTTGTACAGCGGGTGTAATGCTAATGTACCGCAAGCGCCGCCAATTCCCGTTGGAGCGCATGGGTGAGTTTAATTATTTTATTTTTGGTATTCTGAAAATTAAAAAAAAAAATAATTTAAAAAATTTTCTATGAAATTTAATTTTTTTTTCTTTAAAAAATTATTTAAAAACATTGAAAAAAATTTTTTTAATAAATTTTTTAAAAAATTAATTAAATATTTAATTTAAAATTATTTTTTTTAAACTTTCATAAAAAATAATTGATAAAAATGTATTTTATTATTTTTATAAAAAAAATAATATTAATTTATTTATTTAAAATATTCTGAAAATTTAAAAAAAATAATATTTTCAAAATTTTTCGTAAAATTTAATTTTTTTTCTTCAACAAATTATTTTAAAAAAAATTAAAAAAATTATTTATAACTTTTAATATTTATTTAAATATTTAAAAAAATGTTCATAAAAAATTAAATTAAATTTTTGATTGAAATAGTTGTAATAAAAGTAATTTTTATTTAACTTTTTATTTAAAATATTCTAAAAATTTTATGAAAATTTAAAAAAAATAATTTTAACCTTTTTCATGAAATTTATAATCTTTTTAATATTCAATATAAAAAAAATATTTTTAATAAAAATATTAAAAATAATAATTTTTTTTTAATTTAATTTTTTTTAATTTTTTTTTTATTTTTTTATTTTAAATTTTTTTTATTTAAATTTTTTATTTTTTATTAAAATTTAAACTGAATTGAATTAAATTTAATTATTTAATATTTTTTATTTTAAAAAACAAAAAGTTAAAGTTTTTTTTTAAATATATTTCCTAAAAATTTAATTAATTTTTTTTCATAAAATTTTTATAAAGTTAATAAATTTAAATTAATATAATTTAAATTAAAAAAAAAATAATTTAATAAAAATTCTAATATTTCATATTTTATTTTTCTATTTTAGATTCCTCAAAGCGCTGCCAAATTTCGCGCCGGGTCCCAACAAGGATTTCAGCCGTCTTGAAGCACATACGTACAAAACGGTGCCTCGTGTTAGTAAATCCAATGGAAAAGCCTTAACGGAGAAAACGCAAACGACAAAACTTTCGCCGACAAAGAAGAAAATTACGCTCTACACGAGCGCCTCGTCACTCGGCAAAGACAAGTCGTCGCTCGGAAGCTCCTCTGCGTGGTAAAAAAAATAAAAAACACAAAAAACAACAAAACAAACGTAGAAACGGATGTGATATAGTAAATGTTAGGTTTTATCATAAACGAAAAAAAAAAACAAAAAATAGGAAACCTTCAAAAAAAAAGTCATATCCTCCTCCTTTTTACTCGTCTTGTCCTCAAACAAAAAAATCTATGTACGCGTCACTCTTAAATATATATTTTTTAATTGTGATATTTCCTCTACGAAACTTTTCTCTGTCTGCTTAAAAAACTGTCAAAAGACAAAAAAAAACATTTAATCACAAAAATTGCATTTCAAAAAAAAAAGAAATATTTAGTCAATTTCGCGCCAGAACAAAAAAGCACAATTTTACACAAAAAAAAACTTAAAAAAAAATGATACTTAAGTCAAGAAAAAAGTTGTTTTGTCACAAAAAAAAAATAATAAATTAGTCATCTAGTCCTTAAATTATAAATTAATTAATTAATTAATTGATGGTTGTCATTGCGCGCAGAATGTCCTTTTTTGCTTCTTCTTAAAGGATTATAGCTTCTTAAATTGTCTGTGTTCATTTTTGTTGTAATTTTTTTTTTAGTTTATAAAATTGTATTTATTAAGAAATTAAGAGATGCTTAAGTCAGTATATCAAAAAAAAAAAAAATGGAAAAAAATAATTATTAATATTAAATAAATGAATAAAGTTGAAGAGATTTTTTTGTTAAAAAAAAGCTTTCAAAGAAAATTTATTTTGGGTTTTATTTAAAAAAAATAAAATGCTTTAAAAAAAAAAATATTTAAATCGTAAAATGCGATATTTTGATATTTAAATTGATATTTTATTTATTTTTTTTTTAATTTATTTTTTTTTTATTTTATTTTATTTATTTTTTTATTTATTAATTTAAATTCAATTTTAATTTATTTTTTTTATTAATTAATTTTTAAATTATTAAAATTAATTTTTATTAATTTTTTCAATTAAATAAATTTTATTTTTTTTTAAATCAAATTAAATTAATTTAAATAACATTTTAAAAATTTTCGAAAAAATAATTTTTATTTGATATAATATTAAAATTTTTAAATAAAAAAAAATTTAACAATTTTTTTAAATTTCATTATTTTTTTTATTATTTAGTTTATTACGTTTAAATTTTAAGTTTATTAATATTTTTTATTTAAAAAAAAAAATGTTTAATTTCATTAATTTATTTAATTAATTAATTTTTTAAAATATATTAAAAACATTTAATCTCAAGTTTAATTTTTGTTTCAATTTAAAAAAAAAAATTTGTTTAGGTTAGACATTTTTTTATATTTTTATTTTAAATATTTATTTGAAAAAATTAAATTAAATAATTTTTCATTAAATTTTTAATAAATTTTTATTTTAATGTAAAATTAAAAATAAAAAAAATATATTAATATTCATTTTTATCTTATATTTTTTTATTAAAAATTTGAATTTTATATAACATGACAATATTTTTTTAAATATTTAAAATTTTATTTAAATCAATTTCATTTGATTTTAAAAGATAAATTTTTTTTAATTTAAATCAAATAAAAATAAAATTTAAATTAATAAAATTAAATATTTAAATTAAATATTTAGCTTTAAAATTTTAAAATTGTCAAAATTATTTTATAAAATAATTTAAAGACAAAATTCAATAAGTTCAAAAAAGTAAGTAATTTTTCGAAAAAATTTCAATTTTTATTTAAAAAAATTTTTTTTTTTAATTTTTCATCAAATAATAAATTTTCATCTAAAAACAATTCCCTTTGCCAACCCTTCAACCTCCTCATCAATAAACCAAACACTCAAAATTAGTCGTGTAAATACCCAAAACTCACACGATAAATTCACGTGCACACCTAACATTAAACTTTCTTAACCACTCACACACTCATTCAAGCCAAAAACTCACATTATTGACATAGCAACGACTGACATCAAAGCATCGCACTCAAAATAAACAAAACATTTCTCGTCTCCGTCATCTCCGCTGTTCGACTCAAACATGCGACGAGCCATGTGGAAAATGTCATGTTTGTAAACAAAAAATTTTCTCTCTCCGCCGCGTGAGTTTCCAGCCGCGACACGAACCGCCGTTTGACTGAGCATGAACATAAAACGTAAATTTTCCAGAGAAACAGGAAATTTTTTCACCATGTAATCATATGACTTTCATTACATTCGTAGCAAGTAAGGCAGCAGCAGGCAGGCAGGCAATTTTGTGTTGAAATAAAAAAAAACAAAAAAAAAATTCACATTTTTCTGTTTCAACGTGATTTTCGATTTTTCGTGCGAAAAAAAAAAGAAAAGTGACTCAATAAAAAACGGAAAAAAATTACAATAAATTGACTTTCGTTACAAAGAAAGAAAGGCAAAAAAAAAACACGAGCGAAAAAAATCGCATTTCAAGGGCATTCGGACTCTTAATTCGTGAAATCTTGATAAAATTTTCATGAAAACCGATTGTAAAGTAGTTAACGTAATTACGCGAACAGCAGCAAATGCAGACAAAACAAACAACACGACAGAAAATACACGTCAACTGTGAAATTCCGTGAATAATTGATGCGTTATCTGGCAACGTTCCGTCGTAAAATTAACAATTGTGTTTATCTCCTGATTTTTTTCCATCGCGCCCATATGAATCCGGCATCGTCTGATTAACTATTAATGCCATGATGTGTTCTGAGCGACGCGAAATCGACGAAAAACGCGACCAGAGTGAGGTTAATGTAAAATTTATGCTATAATGTGACCCGGGTACCACATAAAAAAATTAAAACGTCGCTCTCTGAGGGAAAATTATTTTTTTTCTTCGTCTTTCGTGGAACCTTTAATGGTGATTTAATAACACACACTGTCATTCATAAAAAAAATTGCCTGAACCGAAAAAATTATGAAAGAATTCGATAATTTTCCAATTAACTCCGCGACGAACTAAGTAAATACCAAATAACCAAAAAAAAAAAAAAAAAAAAAAACGAAAAGAAAGAAAATCCTTCGATGTCAAGCGAAACGCAACGCACTCCAGCAACAACAACAACAAATAATGGCGGTGTGGGAAATAGCAGCGATGGAGCGAATAGCAGTAGTTCGAAGACAAGTCATAATTCGCAACCAACAGCGACAGAAAAAGAGAAGAGGACGCCACAGTCACTGCTCTTGAGGAATGTAATTGCTTCGGCTTCGAATGCATCGACAAGTCATCATCATCAGCCAACGAGTACGGGCGGGACAACAGCGGGGAATCCAGCGAGAACAGATGAGATTGAAGTTCAAACAGGGACGGGGCAGAAGGCGGGAAATAATGCAGCGGGAAATGGGAAGAATGAGAATTTGAAGGTAAGGTTTGAGGTTAGAATTTTATTTTGAGAGCAAAAATTTCAATTCGAGAGCTAAAAATTTCAATTCGAGATCTAAAAGTTTCAATTCGAGATCTAAAAGTTTCAATTCGAGAGCTAAAAATTTCAATTCGAGATCTAAAAATTTCAATTCGAGATCTAAAAGTTCAAAATTGAAGCCCATTATTTAATTTTTAATGCTTGGTTTGGATTAATTAGATTGAAAACTCTTGATTCAGCGTCTTTTGCACGATTTTCGATGAAATTCATCAAAAAAATTGACAAATTTTCAAAATTTTTCCTCCAAATATCTTCAAAAGATCCAAATTATCGCCCCAGTTGACTTTCCTGAAAAATAATTTGAATAATCATTACAAGGACAAGGACTTAAAGATACATAAGATTAATGAATTTGTCGCAGAAAGAGAGAGATGTAAGCTGGAGAGATCATTATTTTATGATAATCTTATTGATTTTAGTTGCCCAGCGTGTAACTTGCACGCTTGTATGCTATTGTAGGTCATTTGAATACGAACATTTATCATTTTTTGATGGCAGGGGAAAATTTTTTTCCTCGATTTTGGGTGATTTTCGGTCTGTCCTTTTCCAATTTTCATTAAAATTTTAATCTGAAAAAAAAAATAAAAACATATTTTTAGAGAAATTTGTTGAAAAAAATATTAAAAAGTAATTTTTTAAATTACTTAATTGATTAATTTTTTTTTATTTAATTATAATTAATTTTTTAGAATTTTTTGAAATTTCAGTAATAAAATTAATATTTGAAAAATTAAATTAGTTAATTTAAAAAAATATTTAAAAATGTTCAAAAGTGAATTTTTGAAATTATTTAATTTCATTAATTATTATTTTTTTTATTAATAATTAAAAATAAAATAAATAAAAAATATTTTTGGAGAAATTAATAAAAAAAAAATTAAAAAGTAAATTTTTGAAATTAATTATTATTATTATTATTATTAAAAAAAAAAATTTAAAAAAAATTGATGAATAAAAAAAAATTTTAGATAAATTAATTTTAAAAAATATAAAAAAAAATTGAAAAGTAAATTTTTTCAAATTAATTATTTTTTTTAATTATTTTAAGTTTAATTTTTAAATTATTTAATTATTTAAAATAATTGAAATTAATAAAAAATTTAATTTTTTCTATAAAAAAAATATTTCAATCGAAAATACGCTCAAAAAACCTTTAATTAATCCATGTCGAGTTTCATTTTTCGAATAACATATGATCATGTTGTTATTATGTGTGTCGCTTCTGGCAAATTATCTGTTGTGTAAAAAACAAATCGTTCAATAACGCACGACCTCCTGATGTTCTTGTCTCTATGAAGGCACTTTATGAAGGTTATTTTGGCAACTATCGCAATTTCCCGAACTTTTCCATGAACTCGAATGCGAACGCCTGGTTAATTTCCTAAAAAAAATGAAAAAAATTCAAATGAGACGATAAAATAAACGTGGCGTTGATTAATATTTATAAAAGGGAAGCAAACACCGCATAATTTCTCCATTTAAATCATAATTTCCTCATTTATTAACTTCCGTTTCCTTCTTTTTTTTGCGCTTTTTCCTTCTTTTTAGTCTGGTCGCTCAATTGGATGGATAGTTTGTGCGCCATGCATTTTCTTGCGAACATCGACGACATTTAAGAAAATGGCACTAACGACATTAACACTTCTCGTGACGTCGCTTCTCGTTGCGAGTCCCATTCTGTTTTTGACGCAATTTGCATTGCCGGCACGCGATTGCACGAGGAATCATTGTATCCCACCGCCAAAATGTAAGTTTTTTGATTTTTTAAATTTATTCCTAAAATGAGATTTTTTGTTAATTGAAAGTTGAAAATTTTATTATTTTTAAAATTTTTTGAAAGAATTTTAATTTTGAAGCTTTTAAGATTTAATTTTTAAAAATATTTTTTTTTATTTTAAATAATTTTATTTAATTTCAAAAAATTATAGAATTAAATAAAAAAAAATTAAATTGATTCAAGTTGATAAATTTATCAACAAAAAAAAAATAAATAAATTTAATTTTTTCTTCAAAAAGTTTATTTAAAATAATTTTAATTTTTTTTTATTTTTGAGAAACATAATTTTTTTAAATTATTTTGTAAATTAAAAAATCTAAAAAAAATTTTTTTAAAATATTATTTGATAAAATTAATTAATTAAAAAAAATAAAAACAATTAATGAATAAAATTTGTTTAAAAAATATTTTAATTTTTTTAATTATATTAAATCAATTGTAAATCAATAATAATATTTAAAGAATAAAAATTTAAGCAAAATTAATTTTAAAAAAATTATTAAATATTTTAATTTTTTTTAATTTTTTTTTTAAATATTCTATTTTCATTAAAATAATTAGTTATTAAAATTTTATTAAATAATATTTTAAAATAATAAAATTTAAAATGATAAAAAATAATAAAAAGAAAATTAAATTAAAAAAAATAAAAAAAAAAAAAATAAATTAAATTAAAAGTTAATAAATTTATAAATTTTTTTTATTCAAAAATGATAATTTAATTTTTTTTTTATTTTTAAAATTATTATTTTAAAGAAATTTTATTTTTTGAAATTTTTTTGAATGATTAAAATTTCTAAAAATTTTAATTTTCACAAAAAATATTAAAATTTTTCATCAATAAAAAAATTATAACTTACCTTCTCAATTTTTTGATTTTTCCAACAGTTGTTAGTTCTCCGGAATGTCAAGACGTCCTTTGCAAAAACGCAGCAAACTCAATTCAAGCCCGCATGAATTGGAAAGCGGATCCTTGCAACGATTTCTACTCTTATTGCTGCTCGAACAATCCCGTCAACACAATTCGTGCCGTCAAATCCGCTCAAGAGCGCGCCGACACGGAAATGCAGATGTTGCTCTCCCAAAACACAACTTCCGGCATTTATCGTAAACTCGGGCGCCTGTACGGGAGTTGTTTGCGTCAAAGTGTCGTCAATGCCTCGAGTATTCGCTTGATGTTGGACGAGTTGGGAGGTTACATGCCGATCGGAGCAATTGGTCCACACACTCTTTCAACGATAATGTCTCGCATCAGTTCTTACGGCTACAATTCGCTGTTCGACGTGCATTTTGACTTGACGTACGGGCGGAAACCGCATATCGTGCTCGTGATTGATGTGCCGTTTGCCAGTCCGAATGTGCTCGAGGTACGGATGAAAAGTTGCAAAATGATGGATTTTGTTGTTTATTTATCATTTTTTCAGAGAAAAATCCGTTGGCGAACGATGAAGGCGCCGAGATTCGTGCACCTGACGTTCGACAGGAAAACTACTAACGATGTGATTGATAATTTTATTCCCATTGGCCTAAGTAGGGAAATTGCTCTGAGGGAAAAACAAACAATTCTCTCGTTTATCGATGATTTGCTCGAGGTACGTGTGCCAAATATTTGCCTTTTTCATCACGAATTACAATTTTATTTGCTTTTTTGCTCCTTTTCTTCCAACGGCAGCTGCGATACTCTTACATGTCGCCCGATTTCAGTAATGGCCCATCTGTGTACAATTTGACAACTATCAACAAAATTAGCAACAATGTAAGGCAATTTCTTTCCTTAAAAGATTAAAATGAAAAATTTCTTACAAAAAACCTTTAAATTTTAAGTTTTAAAAAAAATTTCTTTAATTTAAAATAGTTTAAAAAAATTATTTTTTTTTTAATTTAATCTCATTATAAATGTTAATAATATTTTTAAAATTATTTTTTTTAAATTAATTTAAATTTTTTTAAAAAAATAATTTTATTATTTTTTAATTTTTTTTTAAAAAAAAAAAAAATTAAAATAAAATTTTAAATATTTTTTTTTTTTTAATTATTTTAAAATTTGTATATTTTTTTATTTTTTCTATTATTTATTAAATTTTAAAAATTATAAATTTATTTATTTTTAAACAAATTAAAAAATTTTTTAAATATTTTTTTTTACATTTATAATTTAATAATTTAATTAATTTTGTTAGTTAATTTATTTATGTTAGTTTTGAAATAATTGAAAAAAAATTAAAACTTTAAAATTTTTTATTAAATTTAATTTTTAATATTTTTTTTTATTTTTTTTAATTTTTTTAAATTTTTTTAAATTATTTTTTTTAATTATTTAATTTTTTTAATTATTATTATTTTTAAAAATTAAACTTTTCTTTTAAAAAAAAAATCTAAATTTTTTTTTTATTTATTTTTAAAATTTTTACAATTTTTTATTCAAATAAATTTAATTAAATTTTTTTATTTTTTTTTAATTTTTTTATTAAAATTCTAAAATTGAAAAAAATTTATTTTAAAATAAAAAAAAAATTAAATTTATTTTTTTAAAAAAAGTTATTATCTTAAATTATTATTTTAAAAAATTTAAATTTTTTTTATTTTTTAACAAATTAAAAAAATATCTCTTAAATAAATTTTTAAAAATTTTTAATTAATTAATTAATTAATTTAATTAAAAAAAATAAAAAAAAAATAATTTTTAATTGATTTTTTTTTAATTTTTTTTTAATATTTTTTTAAAGATTATTCTTATTTAATTTTTTTAATAAAAAGTTTTTTAATTTTAATTTTAAATTATTTTTAATTAATTTTTTTATTAAAATTTTAAATTGAAAAAATTTTTCTTTTTTTTTTAATTTTAGTTAAAAATTTTAAAATTAAGTTTAAGAAAAATTTTAAAAAAATTAAATTAAATATTTTTCTTTCTCATTTTAGATAAATTTCACGGAATTCTTACCTGATCCAAACTGGAATGGCTCCATTGTGCTTCGAAACGAGGAATATTTCAAACAATTGGACATTTTCCTCACTGCTCATCCGAAACGTGTCATCCACAATGCTCTCTTGATCCTCTTTGCGCTCAATTCGCTGCCCGCTGGAGGCTCGCCGAATGCCGCAACTTGCACGCGCGCCGTTCAATGGGCAATGCCCGAACTCTCGTCTGCCTTATACGTGGGACAATTCTCGCAGGAATATCTCGCGAACGCCCTTCAACGTGCCGACGTCATTTTCGAGTCAATTAAGGCGCATCTGAAGCGGGCGCCAAGTCTCCGCGGAACAGCACTCGTCAAATTATCCGCCTTAAAGTTGCAAGGAGAAACATGGCCTAGTTTGTACAATGCGACGGAAATTCACGCATGGCTCGACGAAGTTGAAATTTCCTCAGACAATTGGATACAAAATGTGATGCGGATTTACAGGAAACGCAGCGAATTTAACGGATTCGGGGGAGAAAATATCACTTCTGACAGCCAAATTATGTAAGAAATTTAAAATTTTTCATTAAAAAAATTCAAAATTTAACAAAATTCTTACCGTAGATGGTCCTATCCGACAATCGCGCGCCCATTTTACGATCCGCTGAGTCAATCCATCGTCATTCCAGCTTCGTTACTCGTTCATCCGTACTTTGATCCGTCACTTCCGCAGTATTTGCAGTATGCGACAGTTGGAGTCCCGATTGCGAAGGAGATTTTACGCTCCGTTTCGCGAAAATTTGAGGAAAAACTCAGAAAATGTGTGCCCAATTCCATCGATGATTATCCAAAATATACGAGGCAAAGGTAAATTTTCACTAAAATTTTTGAAAATGTTAAAAATTTATAAAAAAAAAATTTTTTTTGACAGTATTTTAGTATATAGCGGCGCACTTCAGATGAGTTTTCATGCGTTACTTCATCAAACAGGGAGCAAAAATATGAATCGCATTCCGGGATTGGATTTGACGCCAACGCAAATTTATTTTATCGTCGCCGCACAAGAATTTCAATCAGATTTTAATTATTTGTACAATCGTGATAACAATTCAGCTGTTTTTAGTGATCTGTGAGTAGAGTAAATTTTAAAAAATTTCATATTAATTTGGGAAATTTTTAAAAATTTAATTTTTATTTAATTTAATTCAAGTTTATGAAATTTTTTTTTTTTGTCAAAATATTAAAATTTTTAGATTTCTACAAATTTTTTTCAAATTTTTAATTTTTTTTTAACAAATTATCTTTCAAATTTTTAATTTTTATAACAAATGTTTTTCAGAATTTGTACAAAGTTTTAAATTTTTTTAATAAATTTTCTTCCAAATTTGTACGAATTTTTATTTTTTTTAAACAAATTTTCTTCCAAATTTGTATAAATTTTTATTTTTTTTTAACAAATTTTCTTCCAAATTTGTACGAATTTTTTTTTTTTTAAACAAATTTTCTTCCGAATTTGCACGAATTTTTATTTTTTTTAACAAATTTTCTTCCAAATTTGTACGAATTTTTATTTTTTTTAAACAAATTTTCTTCCAAATTTGTACGAATTTTTATTTTTTTTTTAACAAATTTTCTTCCAAATTTGTACGAATTTTTATTTTTTTTAAACAAATTTTCTTCAAAATTTGTACGAATTTTTATTTTTTTAAACAAATTTTCTTTCAAATTTTATTTTTTTTTTTTAACAAATTTTCTTCCAAATTTGTACAAATTTTTATTTTTTTTTTTTAACAAATTTATTTCCAAAATTTGTACGAATTTTTATTTTTTTTTAACAAATTTTCTTCCAAATTTGTACGAATTTTTATTTTTTTTTAACAAATTTTCTTCCAAATTTGTACGAATTTTTATTTTTTTTTTTAACAAATTTTCTTCCAAATTTGTACGAATTTTTATTTTTTTTAACAAATTTTCTTCCAAATTTGTATGATTTTTTTAACAAATTTTCATCCAAATTTGTATGATTTTTTTAACAAATTTTCTTCCAAATTTGTACGAATTTTTATTTTTTTTTTTAACAAATTTTCTTCCAAACTTGTACAAATTTATAATTTTTTTTTAACAAATTTTCTTCCAAATTTGTACGAATTTTTATTTTTTTTTTAACAAATTTTCTTCCAAATTTGTACGAATTTTTATTTTTTTTTAACAAATTTTCTTTCAAATTTGTACAAATTCTTATTTTTTTTTTAACAAATTTTTAATTTTTTTAACAAATTTTTATTATTTTCTTTTCACTTTTTACCACAAATACCTGAAAAATTACCTTAAAACTTTCAAAACTCATAATTTTCATACTTTTTCTTCCACAGATTACATTTCCTCGTGCCCCAAGGCGGAAGTGCAAGCAAATCTTTCACATGTGCATCCGATACGCGAATTTACAAGGAAAAAACTTGCGATATTTGGTAAACGACCTACAAACAAACAAAAAAGAAGAAGAAAGAAAGTTAGAAACGTAGTTAAAGTGTTCCTTATTTTAAAGAAAAAAAAATTATGAAGAATAGAGTCAATCCATTAAAAAAAAGTGAAACAAGATAAGTATTAAATAATAATAAAAATTAAAATTAACAGAGCTATTCCACGAACACTTTGCTGTTTGAAACGACCAGAAAAGTTTAATTTATTCATAGTTTAAGAAAAGTTTTACTCTTAAGGATTAGAAACGTATCGACGACGAACGAAAATTTTTGCAATGAAATAATAGAAACGAAGAAAAACTTTTCCTTTAATTGTCAGTTTTGTCTCTCCCTCATTTTTCCATTTATTTAAAAGTGCTCAAATTAAATTTTTTTTAAAAGGCGTCAATTAAACGCCTCAGTCAATTTGTCATTATTTCAAGTGAAAATTGGAAATGTTCCAAAAAAAATAAATAAACAATAATAATTGATTCGTGATACCAAAACAATAGCAATATATTGAAAAAAAAGGAGTTCGTCCATAAAATTGCATCAAGAACGCGTGAAATTGTGGTCCAAAAAATCACAAAAAAAAAATAGTTAGGAAAAAAGTTTCCTTTGTTACGTTATCATTGACAGAAAAAAAAACAAGAAATTAGATAAAATTACAAGATATTGTTGTCTAGCTTAGTAATTGTTATTGAATTAGTGCCAATTATGACGATAGAGTTGTTGTTACTTTAGTTGTAAAGAAAAAACCAGTTGAAAAATTAGAAACTCAATAGATAAACACAAAACTGAAAAAACCCACCTTTTGCTATTGTTATTCTCTTTCCTGAATTTCTCTTTTTTCACTTTGTTAAAAAATTCACAAAAAAAAAATTAAAACTCATTTTTCAGGTCACAGAATTAAAAAAAAAATAAAAAGATAGCAAATGGAAAACAATAATATTTTAAATTAAATAAGATTTCAGTCAAGTTAAAGTCATCGTAGGGATATGTTGTTAGTCTTCAGTGTTTTTAGATTATCTGTGATAAAAATAATGAACAATGAAAGAAAAAAATTAAAGTTTAAAAAAATAGGAAGATACTATTAAAAGATATATTTAGAAAAAAAAAATGCAATTATTTAATTAATTTATTGATAGAAGAATGGAAAAACTGAGAAAAAAAGTAATAAAGATCCCTTTTACTCCTGAAAAATGTTTTTTTAGATTTATTTCAATGAGGACTTTTCAGTTTTTGGCCTAATTTTTATTTTTTTCAATTTCTGAGGTAAGTTTTTTTATTTTTCATCAAATTTTTGTAAATGTAACTTTTTTTTTTAATTATTTTTTAATGAGAGCTAACTTCTCAGTTTTTAAAGCTGATTTTTATTTCTTAATTTCTGAGGTAAGTTTTTATTATTTTTTATCAAATTTTTGTAAATCTAACTTTTTTTAACAATTTCTTAATGAGAGCTAACTTTTCAGTTTTTCGGGATAATTTTTATTTTTTAACTTCTGAGGTAAGTTTTTAATATTTTTCATCAAATTTTCTTAAAGCTAACTTTTTTTTTAATTATTTTTTTAATGAGAGCTAACTTTTCAGTTTTTGGCCTAATTTTTATTTTTTAAATTTCTGAGGTAAGTTTTTATTATTTTTCATCAAATTTTTGTAAATCTAACTTTTTTTAAATTATTTTTTAATGAGAGCTAACTTTTCAGTTTTTGGGCTAATTTTTATTTTTTTAATTTCTGAGGTAAGTTTTTATTATTTTTCATTAAGTTTTTGTAAATCTAACTTTTTTATATCATTTTTTAATGGGAGCTAACTTTTCACTTTTGGCCTAATTTTTATTTTTTAAATTTATGAGGTAAGTTTTTATTATTTTTCATCAAATTTTTGTAAATCTAACTTTTTTTGAATTATTTTCGATTATTTTTAATGAGAGCTAACTTCTCAGTTTTTGGGCTAATTTTATTTTTTTTAATTTCTGAGGTAGGTTTTTATTATTTTTCATTAAGTTTTTGTAAATCTAACAGCTTTTGAATAATTTTTTAATGAGAGCTAACTTTTCAGTTTTTGGGCAAATTTTTATTTTTTTTTTTTAATTTCTGAGGTAAGTATTTATTATTTTTCATCATATTTTTGTGAATCTAACATTTTTTAAAATTATTTTTTTAATGAGAGCTAACTTTTCAGTTTTTATGCAAATTTTTATTTTTTTAATTTCTGAGGTAAGTTTTTATTATTTTTCATCGAATTTTTGTAAATCTAACTTTTTTTAAATTATTTTTTAATGAGAGCTAACTTTTCAGTTTTCGGCTAATTTTTATTTTTATAATTCCTGAGGTAAGTTTTTATTATTTTGAAACAATTTTTTGTAAATCTAACAGGTTTTGAATTTTTTTTCAATGAGAGCTAACTTTTCAGTTTTTGACCTAACTTTTTAATTTTTACTTTAAAAATTTATTTTAAAAAAAAATTATTTGGTTTCAAGAATTAAATCCTTAACAAAAGCTCTCCTTTAAAATTTAAACCTTGACAAATTCAGCAGAAAATCCACTTTAAATAAAAAAAAAACTTTTACATTGCCTTCTCTGAGGTACAAATATCAATGTAAAACTGCACGTCATCATGTCATCCTTGATTCTGTTATCAATGACAACGTAACTGGAATCCATCTGCTATCCATTTACAAAATTGAAAAAAAAACTTCCCCTCAATTCTTGTCAATTACAACAACAACATTGAAAAATAAAAAAAATCGATCTAATTTTTTTTTCAACATTTTTCTTTTACGATCGTTTTTTACAATAAAAAATAATAATGAAATTAAGTCAGTTAATAGTCTCATTTTTGATGATAACCAATAAAATATTTATTGAAGCTGCAATAAAACGAAATACGAATAATAATAATCATCGTCTGAATGTTAAGCAATTTTCTGCACCTGTCGACGTCGATGACAACAACTTTGATGGTAAATATAATTTTTCTTTTTTCTTTTTCTTCAAAAATTATCATTAAAATGTCATCGAGAGATATTTGGGTCAGCATCAACAAGTCGATACACCCCGAGGGAATTTATTGAATTTATATTTTTGGAGTGTCTTATTTTGTCGTCTTTCTTCTTAGTTTATCACGGAAGTCACGGAACGAAAAATGATGAAATGAGAGCGATGCTAATGCAATGTACACGTAGAAATAATGAAGAAACTTCAGAGTCAAAAGGGCACGATTTGTGTCGAGATAAGATTTTGCTGACGATTTCAATGGAAAAACGGAAAAAGGTAGTTTTGTTAAATCTTACCCAAATTTTTTTATTTATTTTTTTTTTTGTAGATTCAAAAAAGTGAAAATTTGGAAGGAAATTTAGAGTTGGAGGATGGAGAAAAGAAGAGATTTAAAGTAAAATTGATGATTCCGAGTTATGTAGAGCAGAAAAAGGCTTTTCCTGTGTTACTTTATCCGATGAAATTCGTTCAAGTAAGTTTTTTGCAAGAAATTTGGAAAATTTGTGAAGCCTTTGATTCGAATATTAAAAAATTGTAAAGCTTTTAAATCAATTTTTCAAAATTTTTCGAAAATTAATTCGAAAGCTTTAGAAATTTTCGAAAATTAATTCGAAAGCTTCACAAATGTTCGAAAATTAATTCGAAAGCTTTACAAATTTTCGAAAGCTTCACAAATGTTCGAAAATAAATTCGAAAGCTTTACAAATTTTCGAAAATTAATTCGAAAGCTTCACAAATTTTCGAAAGCTTTACAAATTTTCGAAAATTAATTCGAAAGCTTCACAAATTTTCGAAAATTAATTCGAAAGCTTCACAAATTTTCGAAAATAAATTCAAAAGCTTTACAAATTTTCGAAAATCAATTCGAAATTTATTTAAAATTGCAAAATACCTTCCAGAAGCTTTTTAAATGAAAATAAAATTAAAGGAAAATTTATTTCTCGGAATTTTAGAGCAACTCAACTCCTACATCGCCGACAAAATCCTGCGGAAAGCCAAACGCCCACTCGTTCAACGACGAAGTAAACAAAATTGCTCATAAATATTTTAACCTTGGTGCCAATGGGATGACTGTCGAGAATCCATTCAATTATTTGCGGGACGAGTCGCAGCATTTAAATGGCAAGAAAAAATTTAATACTAAAAAGAAATTACAAACTCAATTAAAAATCTAATCTTTTTATACATGAACGGTTATCGTCTCGTTGTCTCCTCTCTTTTTTTTCCTTTCGGCAGGTTATGGAAATGTTTTAGTTCGTAAACGGCAACGTGATCCAATTAGGGCGTGTCAATGTAACTCTTGTCCCGAAATTACAGGGGACGAAATGGGCGACGATGGATGTCATAATTGCCGAGAAAAAGGTTTTTCCTCCCAAAGTTGAGAAATTTTCATGAAAATATTTTTTTTTTTGTAGATTCAAATGAAACAAAAACTTCTCCAACTGCTCCGAAGATGAATGACGACCAATTATTTCGACAGAAAGGTGACAAAATTTATCACTTCTCTAACAAGAAGCCACAAATTTTCCATGGAAACAACATCGTTAGTGCGAATGAATGGAAAACTTCTGCTCTTGCACCGAAAATTCCCTCAATTATTGCGACTAAAAACCGAGATAACGGGATTTATGGGCAGGCGGATGATGAAATTCCGAGAAACGAAGATTATTTCGATGAAAATGACGAAAACATCGATGACGAAGACGAATCCAATGAGGGTAACTAATCTTCTTACATCTTTTTTGTCAATTTTTCCGATTTTTTTCCTTTTCATCAGATTACAATGTCCCTTCGAGTCAATTTGTTCCGGAAAAAGAAGAAGAAAAATCTTACGACTCGTTGATGCAAGACCAAAATTTGACGCCAAACGATAAGATTCAGTTCTTAGCAGCCAATTTCGATCATCCTCGACCCATTTTCAATCGTTATTTCGTTCCGAAAGCGTTGATGCGGAAAAAACGAGCATTTTATGACGATGACATGACCTCGTCGGCGATGCGATACAACGACGGCGGAGATTGGTACAGATATTTAATGGCAAACTTTCCGCAATTGTCCATCGGGGAGCAAAAAAGTCGTGAAAAGGAAGGCATTAACAATGGAAATTCGAGGGAGAAGGAGAGAAATCCGTCAAATCACGAACAAAAGAGTCATTCAGTCGACAAACTTTGGTATGATTTTAACGCGTTTTTTGTCGCAATATTTTTTTTTTCACACTTTTTTGATTTTTTTATCGCATTTTGAAGAAAAAAATTATTTTTTGCTTGAATTTTTGTCCTTTTGTGTTTGAGAAATTTTAATTTTTAATTTTTAATAATTTTAATAATTTTAATAATTTTAATAATTTTAATAATTTTAATAATTTTAATAATTTTAATAATTTTTAATTTTTTAATTTTAATAATTTTAATAATTTTAATAATTTTAATTTAAATTTTAATTTTAATTTTGATTTTAATAATTTTAATAATTTTAATTTTAATTTTAATAATTTTAATTTTAATTTTAATAATTTTAATTTTAATAATTTTAATAATTTTAATTTTAATAATTTTAATTTTAATAACTTAATAATTTAATAATTTTAATAATTTTAATAATTTTAATAATTTTAATAATTTTAATAATTTTTAATAATTTTTAATTTTTAATAATTTTAATAATTTTAATAATTTTAATAATTTTTTAATTTTTTAATTTTTTAATTTTTTAATTTTTTAATTTTTTAATTTTTTAATTTTTAATAATTTTTAATTTTTAATTTTAATTTTAATAATTTTTAATAATTTTTAATTTTAATTTTAATTTTAATAATTTTTAATTTTAATTTTTAATTTTAATTTTAATTTTAATTTTAATTTTAATTTTAATTTTAATTTTAATTTTAATTTTAATTTTAATTTTAATTTTAATTTTAATTTTAATTTTAATTTTAATTTTAATTTTAATTTTAATTTTAATTTTAATTTTAATTTTAATTTTAATTTTAATTTTAATTTTAATTTTAATTTTAATTTTAATTTTAATTTTAATTTTAATTTTAATTTTAATTTTAATTTTCAAAATGCGCTAAAAAATTTTTATTCTATTTTTTTTAATAATAAAAAATCTTTTCAATTTCTTTCAGCATTGAACACAAATGTGCCTTTGCCATCCCCTTTCAGAAAAAGGATATTTTTTTCACGGAAGCGAAAGAATGTCTCGAGTCATCATCATCATCGACATCGACAAAGAAGGTGAGTTCGATCATATTTTTTTCAAATTTCTCCTTGAACACCTTTTTTTTTCTTTCTCAGCGTAAACTTGAATCAATTCTCTTGTCATTATGTGCCCAAGAAGCCGTCGATTATGTTCTCCTTCCATTCAGCGAGTAACTTTTTTTCTTATTTTTTTGATGAAGTCTCGTCTCGTCTTGATGATTTCTTTGAATTGAGCCAATAAATTTATGATCTTTAATGAAAATGTCTCAATTTGTTCAAAATATTATGCTGTAATAAACGAGTTTTTTTTTCTTACTGTTGAGAAAAAGTATTCGAAAAAAAGGAGAAAGAAAAATAGAAGAAAGGAAAAAATTGAGGACACAGGACAACAACACGATAATAATCACAAGGGAAAAATCATTGTTGATAAAAAAATATACTGAAAGTATGTCTGATCATCCTTCATAGAGAAAATAAGGAGGATAGATAGACGAAATGAGAAGAATGGAAGAAAAATTGTAAGTGAAGCAAGGAAAAGAGATTTTTCTTTGTTTAGGGTGCGAACATAAAGATTTTTTAATTTTTTCTTATCTTTTGACATTTACTTGACAGCACTGCAAAATGTCACAAAAAATAATGAAATAGCTAAATATTTAACAATTTTCATTTAAAAAGTTAAAAAATTGAAATATTAGGTTGAAAAAAATTTTTGACAGTTCTCAATTTTGACAGCTAAAAATTTTTTTTACTAATTTTGCATTGAAATTCATTCATGAAAGAGGTAAAAATTTATTATTATTTAATTTACTTTAATTAAAATTATTTCAATTTAAAAAATTAAATTTTATTAAAATAAATTCTAAAATTTGTCATTTACTGAAAACTTTTCAAATTTTTTGACATTTCTCTTCATAAAATGACATTTCCCGATTTTATATTAAATTATCAGAATAAAATTTCTTGAAAAATAATTTAATTTTGAAAATTTGTGAGAAATATTTTTATTTTTTTGACATTTAACAGATTTTTATTTTGACAGCTGTCAATTTTTTTTACTTTCTAAATTTGTTACATTTTGACAGCTGTCAAAATTTGAACTTTAAATTAAATTTTGCTTAATTTTTTTGTTAAGATTTTTTCTTCGAAGTAAAATTGAAAAAATAAATTAATTTTTGACAAATGTCATTTTGACAGTTTTTTGACGTTTCTTAATTTTTAATACAATAAATATTTTTTTTCAATAAATTTTTAATTTTTTATTGAAAATTACAATTTTATTACTCGAAATTCGACCTAATCTGAATAAAAATTTCATAAACGTCAAAATTTCTGTCAAAATTTTCGAAATGTCAAAAATCTCGAAAGTTACTTGTTCGCACCCTTAACTTTCATCAAAAAATCGGATGCTTTTAATCTTCATAATGACAATTGTAGCAAAGCAAGAGGAGCAACAAAAATGAGAGCACGAGTGAAAAAGCATCACGAGTAACATTATACATTTAGCAAATTGAATCAATTGCCCAATTTTCCTGTTATTAGTCATGTTTCGTGTGCCTCTTGTTCTCGAGCAGAGAGAGCGAGAATGAGTGCGACAACGACCGATGGAGTGATTAATGATCGCCCCGAGGAGACTAACCATCAAATATTAGCTGAAATTGTCTGTTTTTGTCTCGCATCACACCGAAAAATATCCTTCGGGGCAACTTTTCCGCTATCAATTAACAATGAAAATTCCTGAGCTTTATTGACACACAAAAAAAAGAATAAGTGCGAGAAAAGACGACAACGACGACGACGAATGGAATGACAAATATTTCAGACAACTTTTTTGTGTCGGTCTACGATTTTCTGCTGAAAAAAGAGACTCGTTCTTGATGGAAACTAATTTCGGCGGCATGATTGATGATTGCACTCTCTGCCAAAATGTTTGGCTTGAAAGTCTTGAAAGCAGAGAGAAACGTGGAGTAATTTTACGAACGAATAATGTGAGTGAGTGTGTGACATTCAATTACATGGCTCACAGGTAGGGGTAGAAGTTTTCATTAGAATATTTAAGGGATAAAGAAGCACTTTTGGAAGGATTTTTGTGGCAAATATTGATTTTTTTCTATTAAAATAAAAATAAATACATATAAAATATTTTTAAAAAAATTGTGAAAATAAAAATATTTAATTATTGAAATAAAAAAAAATAAAATAAAATTTATTATTTAAAAAAAAAATAAAATTAAAAAAAATAAATTTTAAAATAAATAAAAATATTTTAAAATTTATTTTTTTCAATTTAATTTTTTTTAATATTTTTATTTATTTTAAAATTATTTTTTTTTAATTTTAGTTTTTTTTTTAATAATAAATTTTATTTTATTTCAATGTTGGAAAAAAACTTAAGAAATTAAAATTAAATTAAATTTTATTAATTTTAAAAATATTTTTTTAATTAAATTAAAAGAGAAAAAAAGATAAATAACGAAAATAAATGAAATTTAATAAATAATTAAAAGAAAATAAATAATTTAAATAAAAATTAAGTTTAATAAATTAAAATTAGAAAAATTCCGAAAATCATAAAATTAAAAATAAGTAAAAATTAAAATTTGTGAAAAAAATGCCTCGAAAAAAATTAAATACAAATTATTAAAGAATTTAAAAAAAAATAAAATTTAATAATTTTTTAAAAAACTTATTTAAAAAAAAAATAAGAATTAATTAAAATTTAAAAATAAACAAAACATTAGCAAAAAAAGAGAATTTTGTTTTAATTAAAATAAAAAAATCGAACAAATATTTAATAATTGAAATTAAAAAATATAATTCAAAATTAATTGAATCTCAATTATATTCTTTTAATTTCAATTATTAAATATTTTTTTTTAATTTTTGATTTTTTTTTAAATTAATTTTAATTAATATATAAAAAATAAAATTTTTTTAAATTAAAATAAATTTTCATTAATTATTATTTTTCTTAAAATATTATTTAAAAAAAATTATTTAAAAAAATTTAATTTTTTTTTAATTAAATTAAATTAGATTAAAATAATTATTTTCGTTATTTATCCTTTTTCTCTTTAATTTAATTAAAAAATATTTTTAAAATTAATAAAATTTTAAATTTAAAAAAAAAAAAATTTAAAAAAAATTAAAAAAAACAAAAGAAAAATATTAAAATTTATAAAATTAAAAAATATCTCAAAAAGCGCTTTTATCATTATTTATTTTTTCTTCTGAACAGAAAACTTTGAACCATTTCACTTGATGTGATGATGTGTCGAGAAATATGTTAACAGATTTAGAGAAAAGTAGTAAAAATGTTTGTTTTTCTAACACAAAAGGGATCAACGCAAAAAAAGAGGAAGGGAGAGACACAAGAAAAAAAGCCATTTTCCGCTGGATAAAACGAGAAAGTGACGAACAAAAGTTCACGACGACACGTTACTCGAGCACTTTTCATCGCCTACTTTAGAGGATTTTTTTCTCGTGCCACGTCATGTCATAAGTCAGATGGAATAAAATTCAAGCTGCTTTTATGGAGTCATTTTCGGAAAGTTACTGCTACGACGACGACAGCGACGAGCAACTGCCTGTGGCTCCCAAATTGGTTTTTGATCCACTTTCGTTGCTGTTCCTGCCACTGCTTTGTGTGCTTTGTGTCTTCTTGCTCGGTAAGTTTTACTGCTTTCAATTATTGTTTTTGATTGGAGCGACACTCCATCAATTGTTTATTTTCAATCAATACCGAGCAGAAGGGATTTTCCTCATTCTCCTGCGTATTTTATAGGTTTTCTCAAAGCGACGCTCGGCTTGTGTATCCAGCCAATTGGAAAATGGGGTTACAACTACATGCAGCCCGTTTATACGTTCGAACGTGCCAGCAAGTGTCGTCAATTCGGGATGAACTTAATTTTCTTTTTTATCGCGCCGTGTCTCTTTTGTTGCGTTACGCGATGTTGCAAATGGCGCGATGTCGAGCCCGGCACGGAAAATTTCACGCTTCCGAAAGGTCGTTTGAAGGAACGAACGATTTTGACGCAGGAAACTTATGAAATTCCCTCGTTTGATGGCGATTCGGATTACAGTCCGACAGAATCTAATTTTGAACCGCATGAGAAAACGAGTTTGTTAATGTCGAAGAATGGAGCAGATGCGAGGGAAAATGAAAAACGAGTGTCTGCTGGATATTTCGACTATAAAAGTATCGACACGGATGACGCCCTCGAGCAAGAAGATACGAATTTTGTGCTGTCTGCCCTTTCACAAAGTCGCGAATCATCGATGCGTTGCCTTGTAAGTAGTGGTCAGTAAGAAAATTGTGACGAGATTCACATGGAATTGAAAATGTTGAAAAAAATTTAATTTTTTTTCGGGATTTTTTTTTCTTTTTAATTTTTTAAAAATATTTTTAATTTTTTTTTAATTTAAAAATTTAAAAAAAAAATTATTTAAAAATTTTCTGAAAATTTTTTTAATTTTTAATTTTCAGAAATTTATTTTCAAAATTAAAATATTTTTTAAAAAATTATTTAAAAACATTTAAAATCCTAAAATTGGCCTAAAATGTCAAATTTGAACTCTAAAATTAAAATTTGTTTACAAAACTGTTTGAGAATGTTCAAAAGACCAATTGAATCAAAAACTAACAAATTCTTGATGGTTGAATATCATTTTAGGCCTTTTCAGGTTTTAAGAGCTGAAAAGCTAAACTATTGTCAGTTTTTACTTTTCAACTTTGTAATATCGAGTTATAGCTCATAAAAATCATTTTCAGTGCAAAACTAAAAGAAATTCAGTAAAAAATTATTTTTTAATGATTTCTAATTTTTTTTTTTTATTTTAAATTCTCAAATTTTATCAAGAAAAAAATCTTAACTATTATAGAAATGAAATTAACTCGACTTTTATTGACTTTTAAATGATTTTTCTATTTTATTTTTTTAAATTATTTTTTAAAAATAATAAAAAAAAAATTTTAATTATTAATTAAAATTTGAAAAAAAAAATTAAAATAATTTTTTATTTTGAAAAAAAAAATTCAAATAATTTTTTTAAAAAAATAATTTTAATAAAATAAAATATTTTTTTTTATTTAAAAAAAAAATTAAATTAAAATTTTTTTTTCAAAAAATTTTTTAAATAATTTTTTATTTTAAAAAATAATTTAAAATATTTATTTTATTGAAAAATTTAAAATAATTTTTTTTTTAAATTTAAAAATATTTTTTTTTTATTTTCAAAAATTTTTAAAAATAATTTTTTATTTAAAAAAAAAAATTAAAAATTTTTTTTTAAAAAAAAAAAAAATTTAAATGATATTTTTAAATTCTACAAAATTGAAGAATTTTTAAAAATTTAAAATTAAATTAAAATAATTTTTTTCAACATTTCCTTTTCCATGTGAATCTCTTCAAGTAAATAAATCAAAAGGTAATAATGTCATTTTTCGCCATAAATTCTTTTTTTGTAGGATGGACTTCCTCCCATCAATAACTCGCAAAAAGACGACGACAATTTCCCTCCCGAAGTAAATGCTCGCATCAAAACGTTACTCGAAACCCAAATGGTCTATCGCGTGTTCACACATCCCCTTGGCAACATCGCCGTCGCTCCATCGCAACGTTACAGCATTCGTGGCTTCTTCATACCGTCGCTCGGGAACAAATTCAAATTTATTACCAATTTGCCACTGAGACAACATTGGAAGATCGCCAATGACGGCAATTTAGTGCCACTTTTTCCGCCAAACGTTCTGCTTTCGCGTGACTTTACGCGTCTCTACGAGAACAAGCAAGACGTCTTCGACGCTAATGATCTGCTGACTAAACCGAGCATGCAAGCGCCCGTACTAAATATGCAATTACAGGCGAAATATGTCTACGAAGCGACGGATGATGAGAAAAAAACGAACAATTAATAATTCTAACGGTTATTGGTAGTTGCCCATATTCGAGTTTAATGGGATTTCCATATTCAGATTTTTTTTTCGACGTGCATCAATTGATATTTGTATTTTTATTGGGAGAGCGCGAGAGTGATATTTATTGCGTACCTACAACGATGTGAGCAATATCAATATATTTAAATATAAAATGTGTTTGTTTACATTACTTCCTCAATAATGTTGTACATTTTGATTGTTTATATTGGTGTTACTGACTCTTTTTTTATTATTTGCTTAGAGTGAACAATTTTGATTCACAAAATTTATTTAAAATTATTTTTCTTCATTTTTTTCAAAACAAATTTCAGGAAAAAAAATTAATTTTGAGGTACTAAAAACATTTAAAAAAAATTAAAAAATTAATTTTTTTTGACATTTTCAAATAAACAGATGTCAAACTTTTTGCTTAAATGTTTCTGTTGAACAAATTAAAAAATTATTTTGTGTTATTTTAGTCAAATCAATTAAATTTACAAAAAAAGTTAAGTATATTGATGTAAAATTGATTTTTTAGACAATTTTCATCAATTTATAAAAAAGTTTTGACAGCTGTCATTTTATATTAATAGTAGGTAAATATATTTTCAAATATTTAAAATATTTTTTATTATTTTTTGCTTAATTTAAAAAAAATAAACAGATGAACTAAGTATTAAAAAAAATTCTAAAAATTTAAGAAATAAATGAAATTTGTGACAGCTGTCAAAAATATTCTAAAAAGATTTTTTTTGAAAATTATTCGGATTTTGAAATTTTTGTTCAATTTAATTAATGATAAAATTTCTTTTACTTATTTTGAAATTTTATATCAAAAATTTTTGATTTTTGGTACTTTTTAAAAATAATTTTAAATAAAGCGCCATCTTCTGGCAAAAAATTAAGTAAATTTTAATTTAAAAATTAATTTAAAAAATTTAAAATTTTGAAAAGAATTTTAAACTTGTTTTAAAATTGAACATTTTAACAAAATTTATTTAAAAAATTTTAAATTTTGAAAAAATGTTTTGTTTTAATTTTAATTTATTAATAAAATTAATTACAAAATAATTTATTAAAATAATTTTATTTCTTTCATAAAAAACTTTAATAAAATTTTAAATATTAAAGTTTTTCTTCTAAATAAATTTTTAAATAATTTTGAATATTAATTTAAAAATATTTTGTATTTTTTTTAAATTAATTAATTTTTTTTATTTTTTAATTTAATAATTTTAAAAAAAATTTTTAAAAATTTCTTAAGAAAATTTTAATTTTTAAACATTTTTTCATCGAAAATACTTCAAATTCTATTTAATTTTAATTTTTGAATATTTATAATTTTAAATTAAAATTAAATAGATTTTGAAGCATTTACGATAAAAAAATAAAATTAAAAATTAAAATTCTTTAAAAATTTTTATATTTTTTTTAATTTTAACAAAATCAATTAAAATATTTTTCAAAAAAAAATAAATAAATAAATAAATTAAATTAAATTAAATAAAAAAATAAAATTAAATAAAAAAAAATAAAATAAAAAAATCAAAAATTCAGTAAAATAATTAAATGTTCACTCTACATCGCCGCAAAACTCAAAATGTAACATTAAATCATCGATCCAAACACATAAAAATCCAAACATTATAATTTAAACGTACAGTTCAATATTTATCGACGACCAACAATAATAATTAAAATAATAAATTAAATGCTAATTAGCTACCGTTTCGCTGTGTGTGCATACAAATTTATATCCAAACATAATATAATATTAATATTATGAATTTACTGTTTGTCCAAATCAATTGTGATGCGTGCGTGCGTTTTGGTGACCAATTCACACTCGTCTCAAATATTGACTCAACTAATTTTTTTTTCGCTCGTTCATTCATTCATCGGCAAATAAATATGGAAATCACATCATTTTCCTCCCAAAATTGGAATGTGAAGTAATGGAGAAGTGCGTCTTTGTCTCGAACTCGAGTGAACGAACGAACATGGATTTTTGTTTACATAATAAACAAACAAATGTCTGTTTGTAATATCTTTATATCTCCGTGTCGTCGTCTAGTTTTGTAGTAAAATTAAACACGCACGCTGGATATGGAATGGATGGCATCCGTGATTAATTATCATTGTTGCTGCTTTTGTTTTCAGCCAAACGGGTGCAACGACGACGACGACAAATGTTCAATTGGAAACAGATAAAACATAAATATTTATATTATTTACTTCTGTGTGTCATTTTGTGCATTTTTTTTTTTTGCACAACAAAAGTTCAATGTACTACTTTCACCCGCGCGCATACTTTTTTTTATGTTCTGCAATTATGAACATAGTTCGCATTCAAGTCGTGTTTATTTGTCTTTCGTAAAAAAGTGATAAAAATTTTAAATATTATAAAGTTTTTCTTCTGAAGAAAATGTTGTTGAATAACTTGCCTATTAATTTAAAAATATTTTAGGTTTTTTTTTATTAATAAAAAAAAATAATAGAATTAAATTCAAAAATTAATTTTAATTTTAACTATAAAAAAAATTTTTTTTCAGGAAATTTTATTTTTTTTTTAATTTTAATTAATTAATAAAATTAATTATTAAAATAATTTTATTTTATTCATAAAAAAAAAAATTAAAATTTTAAATAAAATTTATCTTCTAAATATTAATTTTAAAATATTTTAGTTTTTATTATAAAATAAAAAATTAAATTAAATTAAATTAAATTTTAATTCAAAAATTAATTTTAAAAATTTTAAATTATGAAAAAATATTTTTTTTAATTTAAAAATAATTTTTAAATATTTTAGGTTTTTTCATTAAATAAAAATTTTATTTATTTAAGTTTATTAATTAATCTTAAAAATTTTAAGTTGTATTTTTTTATTTTTTTTTTTTTTAATTAAATTTAATTAATCAGATTAAATTAATTAAAAAAATATTATTAAGGTAATTTTAATTCTTTCATAAAAAAATTAAAATTTTATATATTAAAGTTTTTCTCATAAATATAATATTTAATTTAAAATTTAAAAATTTAAAGAAATTAAATTAAAATTAAATTTTATTTTTAGAAAATTTAAATTTCTTCTTATTTTAATCATTAATTAAAAACTATAAATAATTATTTAAATATTTTTAAAATATTTTTTTTATGATATTAATTTTTTTTAAATTAATTTTTATTAATTTAGATTCATTAATTATAATTTAATTAATTAGTTTAATTTTTTTCAGGTTTTTAATTTTTTTTATCAATTTATTTTTAATTAATTAGGTTTTTATTTTTTTAGCAAGTTTTAGTAAAAAAAAATACTAAAATACAAAAAAAATTAAGTTTTTTTTTATAAAAAAAATTCTTATAAAAAAAATTCAATATAAATATTTCAAGTTCATTTTCATACACTTTCAATGGTCAAAAATAACTTCAAACTTTATTTTTGAAAAACTCTCGTGTTAAATAAGATGTTAGTTCACCAAAATCCAAACATTAAAAGTTTGTCTATATAGTGAGTCGAAAAGAGTAAGTAAAACTTTTTAACTTCTTCGAGGTTTTTTATGTGTCTTACGTCGCACCACAGAATCCACAAAACGAAAATATTCATTTCCTAAATTTGTTTATGTTAAGTTTTTATGTATTTTCGACTCGAGTCTCGAAGAAATTGTTTATTTGTACAAGTTTTTCATGTTTTCTTATTTTTTTTTAATGCACATGCATTCTGGAAATCACGTCTTGCGAGTTCAAGTCTTAAGAGTTTAATCTTTACGATAATTATTGTCGCATGTTTCGAAGCAACTTTATGCAACTAACAATCGACCGACAATGTGTAGGCTTTACTATTTTTTTTTCTTTTTTAGACATCATTATAATAATAATCATCTTCAATTTCTAATAAAGTGAATAATTGCAAAGGTAGAAGACACACAAGCCCCTCACGGGACCACGACGACGACGAATGATGATGATGCTCGAAACATTAAATAACAATTAAAGATGTTTGCTGGAGAGATGTGGGAAGAAAACGAGTTCAGTAACAACCGGCCAAATTTGGAGTAAGTATATGATGTGCAACATCTACGATAAATTTTACGTTGCGGAATATTATTTATTTATGTGTTTTTTTTTTCTTTTTTTTTACCTGTCAGGTCATTAAAATATCTGGAGAAAAATGTTTAAATGCCGGTATGTGTTTCTTAAGTTAGTCGCGCTCACAACATGTGCGATTACATGCTTTTTGCTCTCTTGTAATGTACTCTCCGGTTAATATTGAGGAATGTGGTTAGACAGGAACTGATGGATTTTTTTGTTGGTAAGTATCTTGAAATTTTAATTTTTTTAGCTGGTATCCTTACCGCTAGACAATATGGGAAATTATTTTTAAATTTATATTTATATTTATATTTATATTTATATTTATATTTATATTTATATTTATATTTATATTTATATTTATATTTATATTTATATTTATATTTATATTTATATTTATATTTATATTTATATTTATATTTATATTTATATTTATATTTATATTTATATTTATATTTATATTTATATTTATATTTATATTTATATTTATATTTATATTTATATTTATATTTATATTTATATTTATATTTATATTTATATTTATATTTATATTTATATTTATATTTATATTTATATTTATATTTATATTTATATTTATATTTATATTTATATTTATATTTATATTTATATTTATATTTATATTTATATTTATATTTATATTTATATTTATATTTATATTTATATTTATATTTATATTTATATTTATATTTATATTTATATTTATATTTATATTTATATTTATATTTATATTTATATTTATATTTATATTTATATTTATATTTATATTTATATTTATTTATATTTTTATATTTATATTTATATTTATATTTATATTTATATTTATATTTATATTTATATTTATATTTTTATTTATATTTATATTTATATTTATATTTATATTTATATTTATATTTATATTTATATTTATATTTATATTTATATTTATATTTATATTTATATTTATATTTATATTTATATTTATATTTTTATTTATATTTATATTTATATTTATATTTATATTTTTATATTTATTTTTATTTATATTTTATTTATTTATATTTATTTTTTAAATTATTTTTTTTAATAAAAAATTTTAAAAAATTATTCAATTAAAATTATTTTTAAAAATAAATTAATTAATAAATTAATTAAAATTTTAAAAAAAAATTAATTTATTTTTTTAAATTTTGAAAAATTTTAAAAAAAATTTTTAAATTTTTGAAAAAATCTTAAGTATTTTAATTTTTTTTAAATTAAATAATTTTTATAAAACATAATTTTAAAATAATTTTTCTAAAATAAAAAATAATAATAAAAAAATTAAATATTTATAAATATTTTTTTTAATCATCAAAAGTATACCGATCTACTCGTCATACAAAAACAGATCGCAACGTACTTAAACCAAAATGCGCGAGATATTTAAACCCGACTCCGCACGAAAACAGAGAGCGAGAGAGAGCAAAGTCAATGAATACGTCGTTGTCGTCTTCTCGCAGGTTAAACATTCGCTTCAACTATTCATTGTGATTAATTCATTCATGGTTGTTAAACCGTTCGCGTTGATATTCTCGCAGCGCAATTTTTCATTATTTATTATTATTTTTCGTGTACGGTCTTCGGTTCGTCGTGACATATTATAAAGCCCGCGTAGTGTACAATATACAATAAATAATAATATTACAGAAAGAAATATTCGCGTTTGAGTGAATAAGTAGGATTTTTTTTTCTTCTCAAACAAAATAAAAAACTATTGTTCGGACATTTGCTTCGTGATAAAATTATTTTGTGAACGTGTTGGTGTAATATAATTTACTTGATCTGTGTATGTTTATAATTTTTTATATATTCATTATTATTATAGTATTATAAAATTTATATATATGTTGCTATTGCTGTTGTTGAACAAAAATTGCGCAAGATATATTTTAAATAAATAATAAAACAAGAGAAAAAATGTGTGACGGTCAACTATGTAACATTGAAATTATGGATCAATTTTTTTCTCTTCATGAATTTATTTATATAAAAAAATTAAACATGAAAAAGTGAATTAATCAGAAAATAAAAATCAATACAAAAATCAAAAGTCACAAAAAATGCGTGTTTAAATTAAAGCAAGCAATGAAAACGTGGATAGGTGTACTAATTGTTCGCCTTAAGGCTAATAGGTCAATTAACTTGTGAAAAGAGCATGAATTTTTTTCCGCTTATTAAGAAAAAAGAAAAAAAAAGTTTACAAACGTTCATTATTTATTATCATCATGTTATATAAAATAAAAAAAGGAAGAAGTGAGTGAGAAACTTTCGATTCTTATGACGAAACCGTTCATCGTTGGTTGGAATGCAAGCCACTTAAAAACTTTGTGAATAAAAATAAAATATAATAAAAGAGAAAAATTACAAGTACAAACAAGTTAAAAAGTCAAACATCAACAAAAAAGAAATATTATTAATGCCTATTATTTACCGAGCTTCGTCGTCGTCGTCGTTCTTCTTGCTGCCTCGTGCATAACAGAAATTATGTTCTGCGGATGTAAAATTTAAAAAGTAAATATTTCTCCGATTCTACGAAGCAAAAGGTTGAAGTTTATGGAATAATACCGTACAAAAGACTAAAAGAGTAAAACAAAAAAGTAAAGTACATGCAATAATTATTATAATTTTGTTTTGAAATGAATTCGATAAATTCCGGAAAAAAATTCTTGAACTCAATTGAATGAAATTGTTTAATGTGCAATTATAATACAATGTTCTGGAATGAAGAAATAGGAGAATTGAACACGAATAATCAATTTTTATTTTTGTGGAATTTGAGAAAAGTTAATTTTAATTTTTTAAATTAATTAAATTAAAAAATATTAATTAATTAAAATTAAATTTAATTTATAAATTATTATTAAAAATATTGGAGAAAAAAATTAAATTAAAAAAAAATAAATAAAATTAATTAATTATTTTATTTCTTTTTAATAAATTAATTTTTATTTATTTTAATATTTTATTTAAATTTTAATATTTTTTATTTTTTTTTAAGAAATTTTATTTTTTTTTATTTAAAAAAAAAAAAAAATATTTTTTTATTCCTTAAATAAAATTAATATTAAAAAAATATATTTTTTTTAAATATTTTTTAATTAAATAAAATATTAAATTAAATATAAAATTAATTAAAAAACATTGTTTTTAAAAATAAATTTTATTTATGTTTTTTTGTTATTTCGATTTTAAAATAAATTTAAATTAATTAAATTAATTTAAAAATTAATTAAAAACTTAATGATTATTTTAAAATAATAATTTTTTTCTTAATTTTATATTTAAAAATAATTTAAAAATTTATTTAAATTTTAAATCACTTCAAAAATTTTTAAAATAATTAATTAAATATTTAAATAAAATTTAAAAAAATAAATTTAATTTACTTTAATTAAAAAAAATAATTTAAGTTAAAAAATTTTTCTCAAAAGACCACAAAAAGTTAAAGAATCTCGTGATCAATGCACTCTAAAACATTAAACCGTTTCCCTTTTTCCGGATATTTTTAAAACTTCCAACTAATTAAGCGAAACGCAACACAAAGTGCAGTCCCTCATTATATTTTTCAAAATATTTTTAATAGACAAGACATTTATCTGGTAGTTTGTTGTCTGTCAAAGTACACTAATAACAATAAAAACAATAGTCCCGCGTACGAGAGCGATAAAAATAAATGAGTAATAAATTCAGATTTTTCAAAAACATTCTTCCGAGTTGTTACTTCTTTTATATTTTGTTTTTTTTTTCGGCGTGCGTTAAAAAAAACATGTAGTGTATAAAAATACCATTTATGTTCATCTTCTGTCATCATTCTCGTCGAATTTCATGTAAACATCGCAGCCTATCCTCGTTGTCTCGTGATATTTGATTATGTTACAACCAAAGTAAATCTCAGCATGTGCTGGATTTTTTACTTCCATAAATTTACTTTTTTTCTTCTGTAAAATCTTTGTAAGAGACGTCGAGGGAGACACTGATGATATGAGGTATAAAGTCGCATCAAATTTTTCGTCGTGTTCTGGTCTTCGTCTTTACTTACACTTTTTAAGATAGTGTTAACCTTTTGATGTTGCTGCATTTCTCGAATTTTTTTCAACATGTGAATTAAGTGCTTTCTATACATGAGACCGCGTAGTTTTTTTTTTCGTACGATATTCATTCAACAAGTGAATGAGAGAAAAAAATTGAGTGTGAAAAGTTTTATGGAATTAATTATTTGAGCGCATTTAAATGTTTTTCGAATTTTTCAATAATTATATTGAATTTTTTTATATTATAAAAAAATATTAGTATAATTAAATTTAGGTATAAATTTAAAAAAAAAATCCTTAATTATTTTTTTTATTTTTATAATTATATAAAAATTATTTCTAATTAAAAAAAATATTTTAATAATTAAATTAATTTATAAATTAAATTAAATTTTAATTGATTTTATTTAACTAAAGTTATTAAAATAAAAATTTATTTTTTTAACTTAAAATGTTTAAAAAAAATAATTAATTTAATTTATATGTAAATTTAAAAAAAAAATATTTTTTATTAATTTTTTAAAATATATTAATTAAATTAAATTATAAATTGAATTAAATTTTGATTGATTTTATTTTTTTTATTTAATTGAAATTATTAAAATTAAAATTTCTTTTTTTTAAATTTATATTATTTTTTTTTCAACTTCAAAAAATTTTAATTAATTTAATTTTTATTTTTGATGTATTAATTTAATTAATTAATTAATTTTAAAAAATTAAAAAATGTTAATTAATTTTTTTTTAATTTAAATAAAAAAAAATATATTTGAATAAATTCAATTTATTAAAATTTTAATTAATTAATAAAAATTCTTCTCATTCAAAAAAAAATTAAATTTTTTAAAAATTATTTAATTTTTTTTTAAAGAAATAAAAAATAATTGATTAATTTAATTTATTTTTTAATTTTTTTAAATTTATTTATTTTTTATTTTTTACTTGAATTTATTTTGATAAAAAATTTTAATTTTTTTTTTTCAAAATTTATAAATAAACCTAATTATCTTATTAAATTTACTAATTAATTTAATTGAAAATTAAAAAAAAATTAAATTCGTATAAAAAAAAAACTTCAAAGAAACTACAGACATTCAGTAACACATTTTTCTTATAATTCTTCAAAAATGCATAAAAAAACATAAAATATGGAATGAATGCAATGCTTTGCGTGTAGGACTGTACCTAACATACCTCCCATACACATGCATAGGCGTTGATCATTTCTCTGCGTGTGTGTTTTTTTTCTTTTCTTTTTTCGGAAAGAGCGAGTCGAACATGAATAATGATAACAATTGTTAATACACGCATACGTCTCACAGAACCTACAAGATACACAAAAGTTGTAAAATCACAGTGAATGAGAGTGAAAGTGTATAAAATTATATAAAAAACAACAAAAAATAATAATAATAAATAAGCAAAAAAAAACAGTAACTAAAAAAATCTTAGGCAGGAACTTTGTGAAGAAATTTAAACAATTTACATATCATGCTAAAAAAAAAGTTTCAAAGATTGCCTTCTAACGTAAAAAAAGTTTTAATATGTCAATTTATTATTTATTTATTTTCAAAGATTTTTATAAACTTGCCTGCCTGTCGTCGTCACACCTTGTGCCGCTGTTCAAGTGAACTTTTTTTTTCTCTAAGATGAAAAAGTGATAAAGATACAAGTTTTCGAATAACGTGAATAAAATATGTTATATACTCGACAATGTTATATTATGCTGAGTATATGCACGAAAACTGATAATATTATTTATAAAAATAATCGAAAGGTTAGAAAATCCGTTGTTTTTGAACTTGTTATTATTATTAAGTGAACTTGAGTTAACTCAATAATGTATAAAAATTGCGGTTAAAAAGTTTTTTTTGTTTCCTTTTCTATCTTGATGTTTTTTGTGAGTAAAAAAAATATTCAAAGAGTGAAAGAAAAAGGTCAGATAAAAAAATAAAGTAAAAAAGAAGAAGTTGAAGTAATCTAATCAATTTATTCAATATATTACATTATTATAATATGTAATAATAAAAAAATATCACACAAAAAAAGTTTTTTTTAGTATTTATTTATAAGATAGGCTGATACAAAAGTTGATAGAATTTCATGGATTTTCTGAAATGTGAATATTTTTTAAAATAATTTTATTTAAAAAAATTTGCTTGGTTAAAGTTTATTAAAAATTATTTACATTAATGATGTTTTTCTTCCTTCTATTGATTATATTTTTTATATTTATTTTTAAATTTATTTTAAAAAATTTAATTAAATAATTAATTTTTGAATTTAATTAAAAAAAATTAAATTAATTTAATTAAAAAATATATTTTATTTATATTTGTTTTGAATTTATATTATTTAAATTTTATCGTAAATTAAAAAAAATCTTTTAAAACAAAAATTATATATTTTACTGAATTTTTTTTACTGTATTTTACTCAATTAAGCTTAAAATTTTATACATGAAAAATATTTAATTTTTCAATGAATAATTTTTTTTAAAATGATTTATTTATTTTTATTATTAAAAAAATATTAAATATTTAGAGTACAAAAATAATTAAATTAATTTTATTATTTAACATTATTTATTATAAATTAAATTAAACATTAAAAAAATAAAATAAAATAAATATAATAAAACTATAATAATTAAAATAAATTTAATTTTTAATAAAAAAAATAAAATTTTAAAATTAATAACATTTAAAATAATTATTTTTATTTAAATTTAATTATTAATTTTTTAAATTTAAAAATTAATTTGTTAAATTTTTAATTTATTTAATAATGAATTCAAGAAATATTTACAATTAAAAAATACAGAAAAAAATTTTTTTAATTACAAAATTAATTTTTTTAAAAATTTATTAAAAATTAATTTAAATAATTTATTAGATTTTAAAAATTATTAAATTTAATTAAAAAATAAATAAATATTTAATTTATTTTAAAATTAATATTAAAAATATTTTTATTTTATTTTTAATTAAAAAATATTTCGTTATTTTTTTTTAAATTTGAAAATCAATCTAAAAAAATTAATGAAAAAAAAATCAAAACATTTTCAATAATTGTGTTGCCCTTCGTAAAGTTGTCTGTTTTTATGCTTAGCTTATCACATTTCCCGCATGTAAATAATAATAATAATGTATAAATGTGACATACAAAAAAAAATGTCAACGACACAACTTTACTCATACTTGCTTGAAAAAAAATATTATAAAATCTTCTTCTTTATTTTATTTCAATAAAAATAATAATTTTACGTACCGAGAGTCCAACCAACACAAAAATTGTGTAAAAATATGTTTATAGTGCAGTTTCTTCTCTTTTTATGCATTAAATTACCTGCAATGAAAAAAAAATACATTTTTTCTGTAATCTTATATAAGAAGTGAATGAACGTCATACACACATGTTGTCTTTATATGACAAACTACAGACTCACTAAAATTATATAACGTTCTGGATACGGGAGTTCCGTACGTTCAAGTACTCGATCTCTCTTGTGTGCTGAGAAACAAGTAATAAAAAGAATAAATTAAGAATTTATGTGCCAATAAATGGCTTCTTTTTATTATTTATAGAAAAAAATAAAACGTTTAGGGCGGCGAGACATTAAACTTCAAGTGAATCAAGAAATTTTTCTTTTCTTATATTTTTAATTTGAACTTTCACGAGAAACGTTGTAAAAATAAGACCACCACGAGACTGCATGTCAACGTTTTATTATTGTGACGACTTGTGGGTGAACGATGAATGAATGAACTTTTTTGTTTTCATCGCTTGTATGGCGTTCAGAAGCATGTTTTTGATTGTTTCAAGAGTTTGATGATGATTTGAGTGGTTGTGACAGAAAAATATTTTTTTTACACAATCGATGCGTTTTATGAGGGATTTTAACGCAGAAAAATAAATATTGGTTTTGAAGAGCTTTGATTTTTAGGTCAAATTTGATTTTTATTTTTAATTTTTTCTTCTTTTTAAAGAGAAAGAATTTTGATGAACAATTTCAGTTTATATTTGACAAATTTTAAAAAATTACAATTAATTTTGTTCATTCTGACAATATTTTTAATTCATTTTGTTCATTCTGAAATTTTTTAAATTCATTTTTGTAAAATTTTTAATTCATTTTGTTCATTCTAAATTTTTTTTATTAATTTTTTGACAAATTTTTAATTCATTTTGTTCATTCTAATTTTTTTTATTAATTTTTTTTTTAATTCATTTTGTTCATTCTAAATTTTTTTTATTCATTTTTTGATAAATTTTTAATTCATTTTGTTCATTCTATTTTTTTTTATTAATTTTTTTGACAAATTTTTAATTCATTTTGTTCATTTTAAATTTTTTTTATTAATTTTTTGACAAATTTTTAATTCATTTTGTTCATTCTAATTTTTTTTATTTTTTTTTTCAAATTTTTAATTCATTTTGTTCATTTTAATGAAATTTTGTTCAGTTTAAACATATTTTCATATTAATTGTTCATTTTTAAAATTTCTAATAATTTTTTTCAGTTTTAGTTCATTTAAAAAAATTAATAATATTAAAAGTAATTTACCAAAGAAACCATTTTATTCTCCTTGTTTTATTTTTTTGCCTCATTTTACGTTTATTTCATTAGTTTTCATTACGTTCTACATTTCAAATTAGCTTATTATATTAATTTTATAACTTTTACGAAGAATTTTCTTCTTCATGCACAAATATTTCTCTCGACTCAGCATTTTCCTTTTTTTTCTTCTCTAAAAAAAAACTTTCATCATCTTACATAAAATTCGTTACAAATTGAAATTTAATGAAAGAAAGTATTTTCCATCCAACAAAGGTAAAAAACTTGTCGTTCCTCTTCTATCATCTATTTTGCTCTCTTTTTTACTACTTTCAATGATCGACAAAATCCGGAAGGTATTTATTAAAAATCTATAAAAATCAAATTTTGATTCATAATTAAACGAAAAAAACAAAAAAAAAAAGTGTTTTAAAGCCGAAAAACAATGCGAGCAACAAGCAGCTTACGAGCCGAGTGATTATGAATAATTATTGAATAAAAACCTCAAATATGCATTTTGAAGTAGTTTTTAGTTGGAAATAAAATGTAAAATAATCGGATCATGTTAAATTGTTGTCTACGAGCCCAAAAACACTTTTTTTCGTCTAAAAATATGTCTGCTGCTGAGCCATATTGATAAAATTTATATTGAAAACTTTAATCCTATTAAAATACAATTACCGGTGGATTAAAATGTATTTTGTGTGTTGCTCGGAATTTCATGATGTCTCGAACGCTCCATTGTGCTGCATCCATCTACGAACAATAAGAATTTCCTCTTCCTTGAAATTCTGCGGCAAAAACCATAGAAACGAAGAGAAAAGTTGGAAATTTTCAACTAAACAAGAAAAAAAAAAATGAAAAATTTGCGAAAACAAAAGATTGTTCGAGGAAAGAGACAAAAGTTTTGTATTCGCACTCTGAATGTGACATAATTTTTTACTTTTTTTTATGAAATAAATACGACGAGAATGAATGAGCAACGTGCATATAATTGCATTTGCCATTCTTTGTTTGTAAAATTTAATTTTTGTTTTTCCCGTGCAGCAGTACATTAAAACACGAACATGTCAAACCAAAGTTAAACTGACTTAATTTTCCTCAGTGAGGCGTCTATAATGTTTGCCCGCAAGCCAAACGAGGCGCACTGGAAAAATAAAATCAAAAATTCTTTTGGATGAAAAGTTGGGAAAAATGTTTTATTACAAACTTTTACGTCGTCGTCTCTTCGTCGTAGCTGAATAGAGGAAAAAGAACAAGATGAAGAAATACACAAGAAAGTTGTAAACTTTGAAATTTTTGTTCATTGTTCATCTTTGCTCGTTTCATTGCGTTGTGTGTAGTTGCAATGCTGCTATTTTTGTGCAGCTTTTCATGAAGTGTCTTCATTTAAATTTTGTTGCAAATTGATTTTGATGGAAGGAAATTTGCGTTTTTGAAGGAAATGAGTGTCCAAAAGGTTTTTGTGAGGAAAATTTGAAAGAAATTTGATTTAAATGGGCAATTTCGAGCACTCGCAGTGTGGTTGCCTTTGCAGTTCGCGCATTTAAGAAATTTTAGTACAAAATGTAAAAAATTAATTTTAGTACAAATTTTAGAACTAAAAGTGAAAAAAATTAATTTTAGAACAAATTTCTGTACTAAAAATCAAAAAATATTAATTTTAGTACAAATTTCTGTACTAAAAATGGAAAAATATTAATTTTAGTACAAATTTCTGTACTAAAAATGAAAAATATTAATTTTAGTACAAATTTCTGTACTAAAAATAACTAAAAGTGAAAAAATATTAATTTTAGTACTAAAAATCGAAAATATTAATTTTAGTACAAATTTCTGTACTAAAAATGGAAAATATTAATTTTAGTACAAATTTCTGTACTAAAAAAGGAAAATATTAATAAGTAACAAAGTAAATAACAAATTTAACAAAGTAACAAATTTTAGTACTAAATTTGATTTCTATGAGAAAAAAAATTTTTTCATCATAATTTTTTACGACAATTCATTTACAAATTTATTTTTAGTACAAGATTTTTATTAAAAATTATTTTTTTAAAGAAATTCTGATAGAAATCAAATTTAGTACTAAAATTTATATTTTTCAATTTTAAGTACTTAATTTGATTTCTATTAGAATTTCTTTAAAAATAATTTTTAATAAAAATCTTGTACTAAAAATAAATTTGTAAATGAATTGTCGTAAAAAAAGAGAATTATTGTTCTAAAATTTAAGTACTAAAATTATTCTTTTAAGAATTTATTTTCTAAAATTAAATTTGTAAAAGTAAATTTTTTCTAAAATTGATTTTTGGGATGTATCTTGTACTAAAAATGAATTTTTAAAATTAAATTAGTACTAAAAAATTTTTTTTTTCAAAATTCTGTACTAAAAATAAAATTCAATATAAATATTTATAAAAAATTGATTTTCTTTTAAAATTTTTTTCTTTTAAATGTATATTTTTAAAAGATTTTTGTACTAAAACTGAATTCCTTTTAAAATTTTTGTACTAAAAATTAATTTTTTGTAAAAAAATTAAACTTTTTAAAAGAATTTTTGTTATAAAAGTAAAATTTTAAAAGAATCGCTGTACTAAAATTTATTTTCTAACAAAAGCTTTTAAATGAAAATTAAAAGAAATTAACTTTTAGAACTAAAATTTGTACTAAAACTTGTTCTAAAAATCTTATTAAAAAAATTTTCTGTACTAAAAATTTTTCTTTAACTCATAAAAATCAATTTCAATTAAAATTTTTAATAAATAATTCCCATAAAATACACTTTTGTCAAATTTTTCGACCATAAGAAAACTTTTCAGTAAACACTCAAAGACAAACATCGTCTTCCGTCGAAACCTAGATGATCATAAAGAAAGCACCAACAACACTCTTCTCTCCTCACAAAAAAAGTAAAGAAACAAGAAATAAATTAATATTATTATTTATCTTAACGAAAATTTGCATGGTCTCAAAAATAATTCGGTTTTTACCGAAACGAAACGCAAACGACCCCCTTGTGTATTTACATCTCGAAAAATTTTTAGTTAAATTCCGACAACAAACTTTTCGATGAATAAAACATCCATTTTTAATTGAGATTCGATACGATTTGATGGATATTTTATTAGAAACCTTGCGAGAATATTTACATTCCGTTCGGTCGAAAAACAGACACAAAATTGAATTAAACTCCGACGTAACGACGCAAAGAGATGCAATCCACAAAAAAAATATTTGTATGGAGCAGCGAAAAATAAAAACAACTTTAACTCAGTATTGCCATAAATGGAATGCTAGACATTACATGATATAGCTCGGGTTTGTAATCATGTTTAGTCGTATGGCTGAACTGAACCAAGAGTTGTTGTTCAATGTAATTCTCCTCTGTGCCTCCTTTCGTATACATTGAGCGTATGGTCTTGAATAGCAATCATCATCATTTCGTTGAAGAAAAAAAAATGAATTCTATGAACTGGTTTTCCTCTCGCGCTGGCTTGAAAAGTTCGGAATTTGGTTCACTTCACATTTATAGTCTTGTTCCATATTATTTCATGTGAGCTTGTAGAAATGTAGAACATAATGAGGTAACTTTGTATGAAAAATTTCCAATCATCATCAAAATGACAGCAATAGCAGCATTTATTTTAAAGCAAAAAATATGCGGGAAATGTAAAGTAAAAAATAATAAATTTAATTAGGTATTTTATTTTGTTTAATCAAATTTTAAAAAAATAATTAAAAAAATTAATTAATTAATCAAATAACATAATTTTTTTTATATAAAAAATTTAAAAAAAAAAAAAAAATTTAAGATTAAAAAAAAAATTAAATAAAAAATTTTTATAAAAAAAATTAAAATAAATTTAAATTGAAATAATTTTTTTAAAATTTTTTTAATAAAAATAATTTATTTAAAATTACAAAAAAAAAATAAAATTGAATTTTTAATTAATTTAATAAAAAAAAGGAATTATTTAAAATTTTAAAGTTAAAAAAATTAATTATTATAAAATTTTAAAAAAAAATATAATAAAAGCGTGAAAGAAAAAAAATTAATTTATTTTATAAAAAAAATAATTAATTAAAATTAAACAAAAAATTAAAATTTAATTTAATTGAAAATAATTAATGTCAAAAATTTAAAATAATTTAATGAACGTAAAAATTGCATTTTTTTTTAAAAAAAATTAATTAAATTTAAATATTTATTTTTTATTTTTTTTTTCCAAATTTTAAAATAATTTTTAATTATTGAAAATTAATTTAAAATGTTTTTTTTTTAAATTTAAAAAAAAAAAAATTTTTTTTTGTTGAAAAAATAAATTTAATTTATTTTTTTTTCTTTTAAGCTTTTATTAATTTTTTTTAAAATTATTATAATTAATTTTTTTATCTTTATTTTTTTTAATTAATTAATTTTTTTATTAAATTAATTTAAAATTCAATTTTAATTTTTTCTAAATTTTTTTTATTAAAAGTTTTAAAAATAAATTATTTTAATAAAAATAAATGTTGAAAAATTATTTTTTATTTCACATTTACCGCACTTTCCCACAGTCACAGATAAAAAATAAAGAGAGATTCATTCAAAATGTAACATGATACGTTACGATAATAATTAAAACCCAGCCATTTTCTGTCGATAAAAACGAACAAGAACTCGAGAAACATCATTTTTGCATGTGTGACTGTCATTAAAATTAATTTCTTCTAATTGTCATTCGCATTTTCATTCTGAATGTTTCTCTCGAGATATCTCTCAATCTATCTAGGTTACGGCAAAAAAAAGGTCAAAAGAAGTTTCAAAACTAAAAATTCTCTCATTTCATGTTCAAATTACCCCAATTAGTGTCAACAAGTCAAATATGTAGGAAAGACTGAAATTTCGCCTGAAATAAAAATATGTCACAACTGCGGAAATCGGCATCGTTTCGTTCACGTATCCCAATCCGCAACAAAGACAAAGTGCGCGCAACGAGTCCAACGTTCGAAGCGTTTCTCGAGCAGCAGCAAAAAACTTCGCAAAAGAAGCCGCGAAATCCGAGCACGAGACAAACGCATCGCAGCAAGAGTGGCAACAATATTTTGGTGAAGAGACGTTATGAGCATCGGCAACAACAGTATTCGTCGTCAAGCAGTTATTCGAGTAGTGATGAAAGTAACGAATCTGAAGTACCGTTACAGGTAATTTAAGACGAAAAAGAAGAAATACGAAATTATATTTATGAGTAAGAAGATAGATAAATGTAAATAATCGCATCAGTTTTGCCGCGAATGGAGGTTTTGTTCTAATTTTGAAACGTTTTAATGGGTCTGTCTGTTAAAATTTGTTCAAAAAACTAAAATCTAAGTTAGTTTTGAAAGCTGAAAGTTAGTTTTAAAATCTGAAAGTTAGTTTTAAAATCTGAAAGTTAGTTTTGAAAGCTGAAAGTTAGTTTTAAAATCTGAAAGTTAGTTTTAAAATCAGAAAATAATAGAAAAAATTTGCTTGTTAAAAAAATCTTCCATTCAAAAAGAAAAACTAAAATGCACTCAAGCTAATCTACTCCAACAGCTCTCCAATGTCTCTTCAAGCGATTTCATCTTTATTTTTTCCTCTTTAACTACTTCGTTTTTTCTTGTTCCAACATCTTATTCGCTCTATTTTATTTCTTTTCATATCTTTTTGTACCTGCTTAAACACTTAAACAACGTCACTTTTTCTTACCTTTTTTTCTTTTGGTACCGCCATTCATCTTTCTCTCTCCCATTTCTCTCCATACAGATGCTGCTAAAACGTTCTACATTTAATAATAACAACATCACCAATAGTGGCAGCGGTCATAAAATGCCGCAACAACAAGCAATAAGCGTTTCTACGGATGCCATGAGCCTCGATGCGCTATTGGATTCCGTGAGTAGCGGAAGTTTTTCCGGGCCTTCGTCGCCGCAACAGAAAAGTAAGTTTGAAAAAATAAATTTAAATTATTAAAATATTTTTTTTAAAATTAGGTTAATTTTTTAAATTATTAAAATTAATTTTTTTCAATAATTTTTTAATAATTTTTCTTTGACAAATTTTTTTTAAATATTTTTTTACAAACAAAATTAAAATAAAAAAAATTTAAATAAAAATAATAAATTAAATTTTTTTTAAAAATAGAATTAAATTTAATAAAATAATAATTAATAAATATAATTAAAAATCTCTACTTAACAAAATTTCACAATTTTATAAATTTAATTAGTTTTAATTTTTTTTAAAAATTAAAAAAATCAATTTTTAATTTAATTTATTTTTTTTTTTTTATTTAAAATTTAATAATTTTATTTTAAAATTAAAAGTTTATTTAAAGTTTAGAAAAAAAAATAGAATTATTTAATAAATAAATTAAATTAAATTAATAATAAAAAAAATTAATTAATTTATAATTATTTATTTAATTATAAAAATTAAAAAAATCATTTTATAATTTATTTATTTAATTAATTAAAATAATTAAAAATTTAATTTAAATAAATTTGAAAAAAATTTAATATTTAAAAAAAATTAATATTAAAAAAAATTATTTAATTAAATAAAAAACTAAAAAAATTTATAAATTAAATTAATTAATTTTTTTTTAATTATTAAAATTTATTTTTTTTCGATTTTTTTAATTTAATTTTTCTGAAATTGTTTAAAAATTAAAAAAAATAATTTTTTTTTTTAAAAAAAAAAAAAATAATTTAAAATATTGAAAAAAAGTTAAACTGTTCAAAAATAATTTTTTTCCTTAAATAATTTTTTTTTTCATTTTTTCCATTAATTTAGCTAATACCATGAAACTCGACACAAGCTACGAGAGTTTGAGTCATTGTGCGCTCGAAACGTTGTACAATAGGCGTCATAATGAGAAACGGACTTGCATTTACGTGTCAAGCTCGGATATTAACAACATTAGCAACGAAAAGGAAATGGCACAAAAATGCAGCAGCAGATCGAATTTAACGCAACCGCTCTCGGCCGAGAACGAAGATGACAAAAAACAAAAAGAACTCAGCGACTGGTACTACATCAAGACGAGTTCGAAGCCGAAATCCTCCTACATCAAAAATCTCAGTCCCTACGTGCGTCGCAAAGTCCTCACAACCTCGAACAATTTATCGAACAGCTCGAGCAACATTTATCATCACGGTTCAGCGAAAAATTTGGATAATTTTGTTCCCGTGCCCGCCGTGCGGAAAAATCTTCCTCCAAAGTCGCCCGTTAGCTATGCCCGCAAATGTTACAACAACAACATGCGACAAAAACTGACGACGACGACACAAAGTGTTCTTACGGCCCGAATTGGCGAAATCACATCGAGCAGCTTTGAGCATGTCCCGCTCGCCGTACAACGTAGCTGCAATGCATTCACTTTTCAATCGGAAATTGCCCCGGAAAAGCAGTTCAGTAATAATTCACTGGATGTCAAAGCAATGCGAATACATCAGCAGCAGCAACAACACAACACCATCGACGAGGCGAAATACCGAGATGCACGAAGGCGTCCTTTACCAATGATACCAAATATGCCTCCGCCGCCCTCGACAACGCCGCCGCCTCTCGAAACCGAGGTACGTTCACTTTAATAACAATATTTGTACATTATTTATGTCGACAGTCAGTTTGTTTTTGTTAATTTTGACAATCATAATTTTGCCGTCGTTGCTCGAGAATTTTGATCATTAGGAAAAATAATTAAGGAGAATTTTCGGATTCGTGACAAAAATGAGACTGTTAGATTTTAACATTAATGTGATTTCTCACAAAATTGCGTTATTTCATTTGTTTTTGTTATTTGAACAAGAATGTGAGGAGAGCAGATTGTTGAATTTGTGAATTTTATCATAAGGGAAATTTTTTGATGGATTTTTGAAGAAAAACGTGATTTTCAATGAATTTTTGTTTATTGGCTTATGAACGAAATTATTTTTCAAAGAAAATTAATATTTTCTATAATTTTTTTAATTTACTTTTTTCATTTGAAATGTAATTTTTTTTAAATTTTTTAAGTAAATTTTTAATTTGAAAATTAAATTAAAAAAAAAAATTAATTAAGAATTCGTTTAATTTTTTAATTTAAAAACATTTTAATTTTTTTTTAATTTAAAAATTTAATTTAATTTTTTTTTATTTTTATTTTTTTTTTAATTTAAAAATTTTATTTTTTTTTTAATTTAAAAAAAAATTATTTTTTTTTATTTTAAAAAAATATTTTTATTTTTTTGTTTCTGAAATTTAATTAAATTAAATTATTCATCAATAAATAATTTGAAAATTTTAAGTTTAATTAATTTTTTCTTTATTTTACTTTTTTCTTACAAAAAAAATATTTGTTTTAATTTTGATAAATTTTTGCTTAATATTTTGAAAACAGATTAATTTATTCAGAAAAACTTTTAATAAAAAGAAAACATTAAATCAAATTTTTCAAAAAAAATATTTTAATGTTTAAAAAAAAATGCGAAAAATTATTTTTTATTCAAAAAATTGTCCTAAATATTTTTCAAAAATAATAATTTATTTTTTTTTATTTGTTTCAATTGAATTTTCTTATTTTTTCCCTTTTTATATTAATAAAACAAACTTGAAAATTAAAAAAAAAAAATTATTGCGAAAAATTTCGTTGTCAAAAAATTTAACATAGTTTATTTTTTATAAACAATTCTAAAAATTTATTTAAAAAAAAAATTAAAAATTTATTTAAAAAAAAATTTATTTAATAAAAATTTAAAAATTTATTTAAAAAAAAAAAAAATTTAAAAATTTGTTTAAAAAAAAATTTAAAATTTATTTAAAAAAAATTTTTAAATTTATTTAAAAAATTTTTAATATTTATTAAAAAAAAAATTAAAAAAAGTTACTTAAAATTCTTAAAAATTAATTAATTAAATTAAATTAATTATTTTTTTATTTAATTTGTTCTAAATTAATTAATTTATTTTTTTTATTTAAAAATTTATTCATCAAAATCTTTTTTTTTTTTGATAAAAAAAAATAATTTAATTAGAATAATTTTGCTTGAAACGAAAATGACTGTAATTAAACTAAAAACAAAAATTCCTCGTCAACTAATCTCTCTTCGTCGTTATTTTAATTTAAAATTCACAACAATTAAAAATTCCGACAATGTCTAAAAATCTGTCACTTTCTGTCTTATTCTCCGTTCATTACTCTTCCAATTACCAAAAATTCACATCTAACAGTCAATTTCAATCTAATCTTCCTCTCTTTTTCACACAAACACACACCGATTAAAAGCATCAACATTAATCATCTTTTTGTTCTCCCGCGTCTCGATTTTTTTTTCTTACGAAATTCTGCTGAAAACGCTTTAAAAACTTTTCTCATATCGATAACGTAATTATATCAAAGTGATTTGTTTTTATCTCGGAAAATCTCATTTTTTAATCAAATTAAAAACAAAATAAAATTTTAAACGATTCGCAGTCCATTCATCTCATAATTAAATAACGTCGGAGCTCTTTAAGTTCGGAATCAATGAGCAGTGTTTAATTGTTGTTCGCCTCTATGCAAAACTGCTGCTTATGTAATCAAAGGCACTGAATGGGGGAGTTTGTTCTGTACGTGGCTCTGTACGAGTATGCTACGTATGTGTGTAGCGACATAACCTATCTAACCTAATTTTTAATGTTTTTTCAAAGTTGAAATGCGATACGCGCGACTTTAAAGTGTCAAACCACGAACGAGGCTGAAAAAATGTTCTTTGAATGCAAATTTATCTCGTCTACAGATTTCCTCGCAGTTAACTTAATAGAAAATATAAACATTTTCCCATTTTCTCCGTTTCTTGTACTCTCTTCGTTCGTTCGTGTACCCATCTTTACGGCTTTCGGGATCACGAGAATGGTTGCCATGGCAATGTTACTACGACAAAAGAGCGACACTGCGAAGAGAGCAAGCCGAATACTCTCAATGTAGTCCACATGCGTCGTTAATTTTATTATGTTAGGTTATGGCTATATAAATATCTCCTCCGCTCTTTGACGGCTTTTTATTTTATTTTTTTTTTTTTTTGCACGAAGCATGTTCAAAAATGTTTCGAAAATTGTGATTTAAAAAAAAATTAAATGAACGAAGCGGAAAAAATCACAAACAGATGGAAGTCCAGTTATGGTCCATGATCAAAAAAAAAAAAAAAATTTTTTTCATTCCCTCGACACGAAGTTGCTTGAAATATTTTTATGGGAATATCTTTGCATTTTCATGCCCTTCGGTGTAAAATTGTCTCCATGTACTTTTTTTTCATTTGTGTAATATATTAAAATATTATATGGAGAGAAGATTTTATAGACGTGCCTCAATGTACAAACTGTATAAATTATCATAAAGCACAGACACACGCGTCGCATATCCCAATCGCACAAATATATACGGAGGATACGGAGGCAATATAATAAATCCAGTAGAAAATTAAAGTCATGAATAACGTCGTTTATTTTTTTTAACGCATTTCAAGGATTTTATTTGGAAAATTTTGGAAAATTCAGGAAATATGAGGACTTAGTCTAATTAAGTTTAAAATTAATAAGAAAATTAAAAAAAATTATTTATTCATAAATTTTGTTTTGAAAAATTTCAAAAAATTTATGAAAAACTAAAAAAAAATTTTTTTTTGTAAATTCGGAAAATTTTTATAAAAATTCAAGAAGACATTCATAAATTTCATAAAAATTTAATGAATAATAATTTAATAATTTTTTTAAAATTTTAGAACATCAAGAAAATTTTTGGAAAAATTAAAAAAAAATGTTGGAAAAATTAAAAAAATTTTTGGAAAAAATTCAAGAAAATTCTGAATTAAAAATATAATTTTAAAAAATTCAAAAGTATATTTTTTTAATTCAGGAAAACTTTTAAAACTAAATGAATTTATAAAAAAAAATTTAAAAGTTCTAAAAATATTTTTTTTAAATGAAGAAAAGTTGCAGAATTATAAAAAAATTAAGAAAATTTTGTTGAATTTTTGAAAATATTAAGAAATTATTATATTTATGAAAAACTAATAAAATATTTAAGAAGCTCAAACATTTATTTGAAAAATTTAATTTTAATGAAAGATATGAAATTTTTTTTGAGTAATTGAGAAAATATTCAAAAAAAATTAAATAATATAAGAAAGAGTATTAAAAAAAATTTAAAATAGCCTAATTTTTTTTCTAAATGCTTTAATTTTTGCTTTAACATATGGCAAAAAAAATCTTGTAGAGAAAATAAATAAATTTTAAATTATTTTTAAATTTTTTCTTTATTTTTCTTGACTGTTTTCTCAATTTTTTTTTCTCTAAAAAAAAATCCATTAAAATTTAATTTTTAAATAAATTTTTTAGTTTCTTGAATAATTCGTTAGTTTTTCCTAAATTTTTTTTTTAATTTAGAATTAAGAAATTTTTTTACATTTTTTTAGAATTTACCAAAATTTTTCAAGATTTTCTTAATTTTTTAAAAATATTTCAACTTTTTTCTAATTTTACAAAAAAAAAATTTTTTTTTGAATTTTTCAAAAATTTTATAAATTTATTCAATTCTTAATAGTTTCCTGATTTTCAAAAAAAAAAAATAAAATAAAAAAATTTTTTAAAAATAATTTTAAAATAAAATTATTAAATGTAAAAAATTTCTTTTTTAACATCTATTTTTTTTTTAATTAAAGAAAATAGAAAAACTTAGAAGTAAAATTGTAAAATCCAAAAAAATCCTTGAATACGATAAAAATTCCTTCAAGCTTCTCCCATCAGCTTCCAAACCTAATTTCCTTGTCCTTCGAAAAAAAAATCTTTCATATAAATTGCAAATTATACCCTCCCGAGATGAAAATATGCAGAAAGAAAAAACGGAAGTTAAGTCATCATCATCGCCATGCACCTTTTTCCTCTCCCATAACAACACAATTTCCCGAACACTGACCAGAGACAAAGAAAAGCAAGAAAAAAAGTCGAAAGAACAGTGCAAAACGAATCGCAGATAAGAAATAAAGAAAGAAGTCTGTAAGTTAAGTCGTGCTACGTGACAAGTCCTCTCGCAAATTTTTTTACGGTAATTTATATTTATTCTATGTCTCTCTATGAAAATGCCTCTTTTCTCTTTTTGCCAAATGAAAATTACACAAAATGTTATCTCCATCGTCGGTGTCGTCGTAGTCGTCGTAGTTACAACAATTTTTCCCAAATATAGACTCGGTATCGAGACTATTGTATACAAACAACTCACGAAACCTTCATAGAAACCCATAAAGAGCCCGTACAACGTACGGAAAAAGGATTTTCATCCCCCTTAGTAGCAATTTCATCTCGTTTTACTCTCGCAGTCTCGTGTTGCGCTTCAAACTGTTCGGTCTAAACGTTTACTCGTTTTATAAAAAAAGGCAGAAAAAACAAAAAAAAAACCGTTCGAGGTGAAATTTGATTATAAAAATGTTTTTTTTAGATCTGGCTCGAATATCAATCAAAGGAAAAAAAAATTCGTTTGAAATAAAATTTTATTATTAAATTATCTTCCCGAAAAAAAAATTAAATAAAATAAAAAAAAGGGAAAAAATATGTGAAAAATAAAATGTAACAGATTTTATCGAGAATCAAGGGTTTTCAGTCAAATACAGACAGTGTCGTTCTTGGAAATGATGTGACCTGTAAAATTAATAAAAAATAATTATTTCTCATTTTATTTTATTTTTTAATAAAAGTGCAGAAAATTAAAATATTTAAAAAATTTCAAATTATTTGAAAAAAAAAAAATTACAATAGACGACGACGAGTCTAGTTGAGTGTAAAATAAAAAAAATTGCCAACACAGAGAAAAATAAAATAAAATAAAAAATTGCAGAGAAAAATAGTTCACACTTTTTGCTAAAAAAAAAAAGAAAAAAAAATCAACAAGAATGGATATCGCTTATAAATAAAATAAATAAAAAAAAATCTATTGTATTGAAAAATAGAAAAAAAAAGTGAACCAACGGAGAAAAATGTCATTAACCTCGGAATGCTATTTTTTTTAATCTATTGAAATAAAAAAAAATCGTCAGTCAGTGATTCAAAAAAAAAAAATTATTGAAAATCTGATAAATCTATCGTTCTCTTTGGAGATAAAAAAACTCCTGCTCAAACGACGACCTATCAAGGGATTATTACATATTTTTTTGCCAAACAATGTGCCCCGTATGAACTTTTGTGCGAAAAAAAATTTAACATGGAAATGTTGCATGAATAAACGATGAAAATGTAAATGACTGTGTGCATGATTGGTTTTTACCTACATTCAATTACAACTTTTTTTTTCCATGAAAATTCATTCCGTCGTAGATGCATTTTGTGCAGTTAACAATTTTTTTCATCTCTGAGCTTTTTTGTTAAAAATTCAAACGTCTGTTAAAGAGACGTATGGTAGGAAAAATTTATGCGAAGAGAAATGGATTGTAAATTATTTTAAATGTCCTTCGTGGAATTTTTATTATTTCTCTCGAGTAATGGAGGCGCCTGTTACTTTGTGAATTTTATTAGAGGGCGATTCCATGGAAAATGGAAGGATTATTTTTTTTCTAAATTATTTTTTAATTTTTTAAATAAAAAAAATAATTAAATTAATTAAATAATTAATTATTTTTTTAAATAATAAAATAATATAAAAAAAATTAACAAAAACAATTATTTTTTTTATGAGAAATTTATAGCTCATCAAAGTTAAATTTAATTTTTTTTAAATTAAGAACATAAAAAATTATTTTTTTTAATTTTTAAAAATTTTTAATTTGAATATTTAATTTATTTTAATTTAAAAATTTATTTTTTTCATAAAACCAAATTAAAAATTAAGCTACTTGAAATTTTTAGTTAAAAAATGAATTTTTAGCTTTTGGAAAGAAATAAAATTAAACTTGAATTGTTATTTTTTTTAATTTTCTTTAATTAATTTTAAAACATTTTTGAAAATAATTTATTAAAAATTTTTAATAAAATTATTAACTATTATTTTTAATTAATTAATTAATTTAATTTAAATCAAAAATAATTGATTTAAATTTTGATTTTTTTCTGATTTTTTAAAAAATTCTTAAATTGAGTATTTAATTTATTTTATCTTAATTTTAAACTTTTCTCAAAAATAAATAAAAAATTGAGCTGCTTTTAATTTTTGGTTAATTTTTTTAAAAATAATTTAATATGTATTTTTTTATAAAATTGTTATTTTTTTAATTAATTAATTTAATTCAATTTAATTTAAATTAAGATAACTTTTAATTAATTTAAATTTTAAATTATTTAAAAAAAATATTCAAAAAATAAAATTGAATTTAATTAATTGATTGAATGTTAATTAAAAATTTTTATTTTTTTTACTAAATTTTATTCAGAAAAAATTATTTAAAATTTAAATTTAATTAATTTAATTAATAATTATTAATTTATTTAATTAATTAATTAATTTATTTTATTTAATTTGTATAATTAATTATTAATCTCTAAAAAAATTCATGGAATTGCCCTTTTCAATTTTAATATTAGAAAACGTTCCTTTGTGCAAAAAAAAATTCATTGTCATGCCGAGAGCCTCTCTCTTTGACGAGAATTTTCATTAAAAACTAGTTAAAAGCCAATTAAGCACACACTCACTCACATGAAAAATGTCATTTTTTCGAGCAGTTAACGACCTACGTCCTACAAAATGATTGAAAAAAGTGTTCATTGAATAAAAAAAAATAAAAAAGAATAAAATCTGTATCAATTACGTGTGAAAAAAGGAAAAACAAAAAAAAATTATGTGAACTTCGATAAAGAAGCAACAACACAACAAGCGATAATCGACACAAATACACTCGAAAAAACAACAAACAGCTGCGAGAGCAAAAAAAAATTGTGCGCGAGTGAGTGAAGGAAAAAAAACGACAAAATAGGGTGCCCGCAATCCGTGCTGTGGTGTCCTCATCACGGGGACCCGTATGGCAGCACGAAAAAGGGAAGTTTATGGCCGCTGGAGCTCGAGCCGGAATTGCCGCTCGAATCGCAATGGGCCGATGGTGCGGGCGACGAATATTGGAATCAAGGTTGTGCTTGGGTAAGCAAGAAATATTGACAAAAAAAATGCTGTGAACGACGATGATGAAGAGCGAGATGTTGTCTTTGATGTTTGTTTTATGAAGGATGTCAATGCCGATGGGTGATATCTCATTCAATATTTGTGAGCGATATGTGAAAAATTGCTTTGATTTTTTTCTGCTGCGTTGACTGTGAGAAGAAAATTTGCAAAGGAAATGCTAAAAGATGTTGAATTTTAATCTGAAAAAAATAAAAATTAAAAAATTAGTGAAAAAAAAAATATTAAAAATTATTTTTTGAAAGAAATTTTTAAAAAAAATTTAATTAATTTTAAAATAATTTTTTTTTAAATTTTAATTATTTTATAATTTTTTTTTAAATTAAATTAAATTTAAAAAAAATTATAGAATAAAAAAATTTTTTAAAAAAAAAAAAAAAATTGAATATCAATTAAAATTAAAATTTTCAAAATATTAAAATGGAAATTAATAAATTTTTTTTTAATTTTCATAAATAAATTTTATTTTATTTTATTAATTAAAAAAATAAAAAAATTAAAAAAAATTCATTTTAATACTTGAAAAGAAAATTTAATTTTAATTGATTTTAATTTTTCCTGTTTTTTTTTAATTTAAAATAATTTTTTATTTTTTAAATTATTTTTTTTAATTTTAAAAATTTAAAAAAAATATAAAATTTTTAAAAATTAAATAAAAAATTAGAAATATTTTTAATTTTTATAAATTAATTTATTTAAATTTAAAAAATTATTATTTCATGAAATTTTAGTAACTAAATTTTTTTTTAAATTTTTTGAGAAAAATTTTTTTAATAAATTTTTTTTATAAATTTATTAAGTTTTAATTAATTCTTAATTTTTTTAAATAATTTTTTTAATTCCTTAAATTTTTTTTTTTTTTTTTCATTTTAATTTTAATTTAATTTCTTGACATTTCAATTTAAGACAATAAAAAAATTTTTTTTTTTCAAATAATTGTTCAATCCAACCCCCAAAAAAAACTTTTTTTTAATAAAACGCCTCACAAAAAAGCAATTTAAGGTTCAAAGCTCGCCCCTTACCGAAATGAATTACGATCAAAATGTGATCATTAAACTCTCGAAGTTCATCGCCCGTTTCCTCCCATTTTTCCTCGGCTCGACGTGAAAGTATTCCGCTCGATGCACGCTATTTGTCTATCAACACTCAATAATATCTGCCGCCATCAACAAGCACACACGACGTTATTATTATCTCTTTTTACTTCAAATAAATAGACATCGGGAACGAAGTTAGTTCATTCATTCCAACCCAACTCACATAAAAATACACTTATCATCTACACCATCATCATCATTATCATCATCATCAACCGTTTTCGTCTTAGGAGGGAATTTTTCTTCTTTTTCCTCGACAAAACGAAAGTCATGTTCATCACAAGCTGACGCAACGAAATAAACGCCTTTTTTGCCGCCTTTGCCGTCGGAGCAAAGCAAACACAGCAGAAGTAACATGCGGTCCAATTTGCAACTTTGCTGAGTTTCCACACACATCGATCATTTTTATTTCGTTTTTGGTTCAATTCCGATTTTTTCGCGGCGATGGCAATAAGCGACGATTGCGACCTGGCTCATAATAACGATTTATTTGGTTTGTCCTTCGTTCGATGCAATGCTTTTTTTCCGTTTCGAGGCTGTCTTCATGAAAGTCGATTTAACCCACAGAGGAAAGACATTGGGGATTGGCGAATGATATTGCTTTAAAAAAAATAATGAAAAAAAATATTTAAAAAATGCATTTTCTGTATAAAGTTGTCCTAAAAAGTAGAAAATAAGAGAAATTTCGAAAATTTTATCTTTTTTCAAAAATTTTCAATATTTTTTTAAAATAATTTCGAAATCTAATGAGCTTTTATTACAAATTTTCGAAAATTTCGAATAATTTTCGAACATTTAATTTTTTTTTCAAATTGACCTTCAATTTTTTCTGAAAATTATCTTGAAATATCTTACAGAACAAAAAAAAATTTCATAATAAAAATTTCTTTTTTAAAGAATTTTCGAAAATTTATTTTAAAAAATTAATTTTGTAAATTCTTATATAAAGCTTCTAAATTTTTGAGAATTATTTAAAAATTAACTATCTTCGAAAACTTTAAGGTTCTTCGAAAAAAAAAATTAATTTTCGTAAATTATTCCAGTTTTAATAATTTTGTGTTCGAAAAGATTTTCGAAAATCAAAAAAAAATCTTGAACAAATTTTCCTGAAGGGAAATTCTTAAAAATTTTTCCTGAAGGATTTTCGATAATTTTTCTATTTCGTGTTAAATTTTCGAGAAAAATTTTGAGCTTTCGAGAATTTGTTCAAGAAATTTTTTTAATTTTCGAAAATCTTTAAAAAAAAAAATCTTTTTAAATTACGAAATTTTTTAAATTTTCTTTCATAATTTTTAAATTTTCGAAAATTCTTCAAGAGTTTGAAAATATGTTCAAAAAAATTTTCTTAATCGAAAAATTTTAAAAAAAATTTTTGTTGAAAAAATCTTCATTGAACAATTTTTCGAAAATATAAAAATTCTTTTGAAGAATTTTCGAAAATGTCTTTACTTCAAATTTTCTTTAAATTTCTTCAATTTTCGAAAATTCTTCAAGAGAATTTTTATATTTTCGAAAATTTGTTCAATAAAGATTTTTTTAATCGATTTTCGAAAATTTTATTTTACAAATTTTCGAATTTTTTTTTCAATTTATATCGAAAATTTGTATAAAATTCAATAAAAAGCATCGATCTAAACTAAAAAAAAAATCACATCGTCTACCAAAAAAATATCATCCGGAATTGAACAAACACTAAAGGCGATTATCCCTTTTTTTGTGGGCTATTTTAAAAATAATAACAATAAAAAAAAACTCTTGACAACTAGAAAACATTCGAGTCGACTCGTCTGGATGTGTGTGTGTGTGTCACAATGAGGTTTTAAACTTTTTTTTTTTTGTTTTCTTTGTTGTTGATTTTGCGTGTTTTTGTATTCATTTCAGACAAATGCAATACAAAACCTCGTCCTTTGACATGTCATCGTGATTGATTTATTGTTGCAGAGCATTGTAAATTTAAATTTTTTCATCTCTTTTTTTTTCTACGAGAAAATCTATCCTAAGGTGCTTACAGTGAAAAGAACGAAATAAGAGGAAATTTGTTTTTTTTTTCAGCAAATTGATAAAATTTTTAAAGGACTCTTTTTCGGTCCGAGATACCACACACCGAGCGACAAATGAAAGATTTTAAGCCTCTTCTTGCGAAGAAAAAGTGTCTTTTGTTACAAATTTCTTCATTTTCTACATTTTACGGGTAAAGGGCACCTTTTTAAGTACTGATAGTGTTGAAATTTGATCGTATCACAAAAAGACACACATTCAGCAGAAGAAAAAAAGGAAAATGTTGGAAAATTTTTGCTGAGATGTGACAAAGATGCTCTTTTCTTTTCGTTTTTCATATTATTAAATATTAATAATGTCGAGTGTGGAATGGAAATTTGCGCCTAATGCTTGTGGAAAATGTATTTTTACATTTTTATACCAATTTTTTTTTTGTATCTGAGGAAAATGAGGAAAAAAGGGTAGAAATATCTCTCGAGAGAAACGACGTTACAAGGATTACAAGGCTTTTAAAAAGTGGTTTTCATTTTGGAATTGCGAAACGAAAATTTTAAAGAGCAAGAAGTCGATTCAAATTCCTTTTTGAAGCCACAGCTTTCAAAGGTTTCAATGACTTGAAAATTGTTTGTGGTTTCTCGTATTTAATTTACGGAAGTGAAGTCATGAAAAGAGGAGTTAATTGTTCAAAGACATTTATTTACAAGAAATGACAAATAACAGAGAGAAGGAATTTACAAAGGTTTCGTTCAATCAATAAAATTAAAAGTAGAAACTTTGTAGTTGAAAAGAGGAGATTTTTAATTATCTCGAATGACTCAAAAGATTTTTTAAATTTAATTTAAAACTTTCAAAAAAGAAATTTTCAATTAGATCGAATTAAAATTCTGATCACATGAAAAAAGCCCGCGAAAATGATCTTTTGACATTTGTGAAGTGACGTATTCCGCTAAATAAAACTCACAATTTTTTTTATTTGAAAATATTAAAAAATTAATTAATTTAATTTAATTTAAATTGAAATTTAATTAATGTTAATTAATTATTTAAATTAATTAATTTTTCAAAAATATTAAATTTTTTTAATTAATTTAATTAATTTTTAATTTTAATTAATTAATTTAATTATTAATTTTATTTTTTTAATTTTTTTTTGAATTTCCAATTTTTTTAAAATTTTTTATTCATTTCAATTTTTTTATTTTATTATATTAAAGCATTTTCTATAAGAAATCTAAAAATTTTTTATTTTTTTTTTAAATTAAATTTTAAAATTTTTTAATTTTTTTTAATTAATTTTTTTTAATAAATTAATTAATTTTTTTGAGACGCCATCTGATGGAAATTTTTTACACTAATTTGTAAATTCGTAAAAAATCACTCTGAATTTTTTTCTTTAATTTTAAATATTTTTAGAGAAAAAAAATTCATTTCCTGAACTTCTTTGAAAAATTCTACAATTTTAAACATTTCCATCAAACATCAACTTTCATCCGAAAAAACTTTCATTTCCTCTTCGCAAACAGAAGTAAACAAAATTCATGTTAAGCGTCAATAAATACCAACCGCCTTCTTGTCAAACTTGCATAAACTCATTTTAAACAATGTGCGGTTAGTACATCGAGGATATCCTAAATGGGTTCATCCTTCAGTGTTTTCTTCATTCTCTCTCTTTCAAAATTTAAAAAAAAAATGAAAAATAAAGAAAAACAACGACGGATACTGCTCCATAAATGAACGGATGTCCACAAGGATAATGTCGCTGATGTTTTTTTGTTGTTGTGTGATCGGAAAAAATATCAGCTTTAAACGTGATCTGAATTTTCTATTTATTGGTTTATACATTTTTTTTTTTTTTAATAATAATAACAACAAACATAATAATAACGAGAAATATGAATCATGTAGTGCTGCTGAGTGATGTTAATGCACATGTTTTTTCAATTTTTTTCTATTGTGCTTTTAATAGGATGAAGAGATTAGGGGAAAAGTTTTACTTTGAGAGATAGTTTTTAATGAAGGATTAAAGATTGTTCCTTTATTTTTTGAAATTTTCGTTAAAATTGAAGAAAAAAATTTTTTTTTTTGAATTAGTAAGAAGCGATTTACAAATTTCAAATTTATTTTTTGATTTTTTTTAAAGTAAAGTTTTCTTTGAATTAGCAAAAAGCGATTTACGAATTTCACTTTTTTTTTAATTATTTTTTAAAGTAAAAATTTGTTTTTTTGAATTAGCAAAAAGCGATTTACAAATTTCAAACTTATTTATTTATTTTTTTTTAAATATATTTTAATTCAGAAAAAAAAATTATTTTTTGAAAAAATTTTAATTTTATGAAAAAACATTCAATGTCAAGCTTAAGGAACATTCCGAATATTTTTTACGTATTTTTTACGTATTTTTTTACGTATTTTTTACGTATTTTTTTCCGTATTTTAATTTTCATATTTTTATTAGGTTAAAAATTGTTTTGAACCAATTTCAAGCTTATAAGCCATCAAAAAATTTTTTTTTTTAATTTTGATATTTTGAATCAAAACTTTTCTAAAAATCTTCTTTTTTAAAAAAAATAAAAAAAAATATGAATTAGCAAATGGCGATCTACGAATTTCAATTTTTTCCTTTTAAACTAATTTTTTTAACTTATAGAATTTTTTTTCAAATTGAAATCTTTCTTAAAAAAGTTTTTTGTAACAATTTCCGTCTTTGAATCGCCTTCAAGTATAAAAAAAAAAACATAAAATGTGTAATGAGCTTGTATGTTCATGTCTTAATTTCATCCATTGTCCAAAAAAAAGAGAGATTTCGTGCTTTGTCATCGTAAAATATTGAGAAATAAAAAGGAAAAAAGGGACTTTCCTCTGAACTATCTAAATATTTATAAAGTAATAAAATATTTTTTTTTGTCTGTTTTTCGTTTTAGTATTACGCTCAGCAGCAGCAACAACAGCAGGCGCAAATCCAACAGAAGCAACAGCAACAAAACACAACGGGCACGTCAATATCGCAAGCGGCAACAACGACACTCTCCTCCTACAGGTCAGAATGCGAATTGACAGGCTCATATATTTCGCTGGAATGTCCTTCGCCTCCCGGGCCCCCTCCGCAATCGTTGCTCGACAATAGTCGGAAGGATCCACAAGTAAGTGTCTCATTCATTTATTACTACTATTATTGCTATTGTTGTTGTTTTGGAGGAGATAAAACACATTTTGACATGAAGAGAGAGAATGAGAGGCGAAAAAGGACCAAAGTTTGTTGAATTTCTTTTTAACGCATTTCATTATTTTTGTTTTTTGAAAGAAAATTCTCTATTTTGTTAGATTTTTGTCTATCTGTGAAAATAATTCAAAATTTGCTTTAAGAAAAAAATTAAAATGTGCATTAGGTAAAATATGAAAAAATAATATTTTGCCCCAATGCATATTTTGAGTTTTAAAAAAAAAATTAAAATTTATTTTCAATTAAAAAAAAATTGATTAATTAAAATTAATTCATTTAAATGTGCATTGGGGCAAAATTTAACATTGAATTCCAAAATTAAAATTTTTAATATAAATTAAAAAAAAATGATTTTTAATTATTTTCCCAATACAAATTTTAAAATATCAAATTTATCAAATATCAATGCCCTATTACACATTCTGATATTTTTTTTTTATTAATTTTGCCCCAATGCAATTTTTTTCTTCGCATTTATTTAATTCATTAATTCAAATATTTCTAAAAAAAATCAAAACAAATTTAAAATGTGCATTGGGATTAAATTTTCAATTTACTTTTAATTTAATTTTTTATAAAAACTTGAAGAAATTTGAATATAAATTCCTTTTTTAATACAAAATATAATACTTTGCCCTATTGCACATTTTTAAATTTTTTTCTGCATTTTGTCCCAATGCACATTTTTTATTTATATTGATTTAATTCATTAATTCAAATAATTCTAAAAAAAAATCATAATAAATTTTAAATGTGCAATGGGACAAAAATTTAAAAATTACATTTATGTCAAAATTTGCATTGGAACAAAAATTTAAAATATGAATTAGGATTAAAATTCAAAATATTTATAAAAAAAAATAAAATTTTGCATTGGGACAATAATTAGAGATAAATTGAAAATTTGCATTGGGTTTAAGTTAAAAAAAAGTAACTTAAACGTAAAAACGCTTTAATTCATCGCCCAATCTTTAAAAAAATCTTCTCTCCTTCTGTCTGTGAATAAAACGACAACAATTGCTACTAAAACATGTTCATAAAGAAAAAAAAAGAGAAAACGGTCCCTTCATTTCCATAAATATGTAAATTTAACACACAAAAAAAAATCTTCTTTTTTCGCAGGCAAAACTGATAAGATGCTTAAAGGAACTCTACACAGAACTGGCATCGCGCGAGCCAATCGTACCAATTTGGGCACAACCCTGTGCGCCAGGTGTTCTCTGCCCAGCGCACATTGAACTCGAACTGCGACTTCACTACAAAAGTCACGGCCTCAACGAATTGCTGTCGGTAGACCAGTTGTTGCAGCCATTACAGGTTAGCGAGCAATTACTTTGTATTTTATGTTAAATTTACTCCTCTCGACACATACGGGGGTCGAATAAAGCGCAGAGAGAGAGAATGGGAACGACAAATAAACATTAATATTATTTTTTAATTAAATAATCTCCTCTCGCTTTTGTAGCCATCCACAAACCCAATTCAGGCGAGTCAGGAACGCTTTTGAAACGCCGAACAAAAGTGCTTCAATGATTTATTGCTTAATAACGGCCATTAATTTAACGCAAATGTATTTCAATTTTCGGCATTTTCCTTTACAACAACAACCAACCAACAAATTCAGTTTCATGAGAGCAAAGTTGTGTGTGTTGTGTGCCAAAAGGGTTGTTTGATGGATCAACCGCAATAAAAATCAATTGGTTTTTGTGTTTTGCTAAGTGGCGATGATTATGAGAAAAAATGGAACACATCGTTAAGTGAAGCGATTTATGAATCTTTTGTACTTTTTTTTACCTGAAAAATCAAAAAAAATATTAAAGTTTTAAAGAAATGTTTTTAAAATATTTTAAACGTAAATAAAAAAAATTTAAAATTTTTGAAGAAACTTTAAATCAAAAAATAAAAATTTTCATAATATTAAAAAAATTAATTCTATTAAAAAGTTTTTTTCAAATAGTTTGATTTTCAGAAAATATCAAATATTTCCACAAAAAATTATTAAAAAAAAAATTATTTTATTTTAATTTAATAAGCAGAAAATTTTTTAATATATATATATTTTTTTAATAAAAATTTTTAATTTTTTTTTTAATAAATTAAATAATTTTTTTTAAAAAAATTTTAAAAAGAAAAAAAAATAATTTTTAAAAGAAAATAAAAATTTTGATGAAAAAATGTCAAAAAATTATCTCTAAAATTTTATTTAAAAAAAAACAATTAAAATAAAAAAAATATTTCAGATGATATAATTTTTTAAAAAAATGATTGAAAAATAATTAATTATTTTTTTTTATTAAAAAAAAAAAAATTAAATTAAATAAAATTAATTAAATTTTTTTTTCATTTAAAAAAAACTATTTATTTTTAAATTTTTATTAATTAATTTATTTTTATTTAATTACATTAATTTATTAACTATTAATAAAAATAATTATCTTTTAATTCATTAAATAATTTTTCATTTAATAAGCAAAAAAAAATTTTAATAAAAATTTTAAGATTATTTTTTTTAAATTAATTATTATTTTAATTATAATTCAAATTTAATTTTTTTTTAATTTAAAATTTAATTATTTTTTACTACTTTAAGAAATTTTGACATTTATTTTTAAATTTTTTATACTTTCTGATATATTTTTTTGTGAAAAACTCGATGAATAAATTTAAGAATTTTTTTCATTAAAATTAAAATTTTTGATATTATAAAAATTTTCATTTTCTCATATGAAATTAATTTTTTTTTTACTTTTAAAAAAATTTACATTAAAAATTATTATTTAAAAAAAATGTTTAAATTTATATTTTAAACTCAAAAAAATAAAAAAATAAAAATTTTTAAAGATACAAAATGGCGACTCATAAAATTTATTAAAAAGTTTCTTACCTGTTTTAATGAAATAAGTTAATTTTAATGAATTTTTTGACATTAAAATTTGAATTATTTAACAAAATCTTAAAATGACAATATTTCACAATATTTTAGTTAATATCTGCTAAAAATTTCACATTTATCAATAAAAATTAAAAACTTCCATTTTCACAGTTGTTAAAACGTCACTTTTATGTTCATTGGGATACTTTTTTTATTTACGCAAAAAATTATTATGCTCACTGGGATTATAAAAAAAACGTAAACATAACCTTAATTATCACTTTTTTCGAGTATTTTTTTCGCTAAATGCGTAATAAACTTATCATTACAACAGTTCTCTCTCCGTTTAATGACTTTCCTCGCTAAGCACCCCTTTTCACGAGCTGTCGACTTCCATTCTCTCTGTGTGCGGGACAATAAATAAATAAATGAAGTTAAACACAAAGGAAAATAGCCGATCTTATCGCTTACGATCTCATTTTCACACATACAACGGACACAAACAAACACATTTCAACCCTTATTATGTTTTAATTGTAATCATTGTTTATCTTTTTATTGCTTCATTATCGCCGCTTTTTTTGCGCTTTCCGTACATTAATTTTTTTTCTTTCTCTTTTTAGGTTAAAGACGGTCCATTTCTCGAAGCGCCGCGTCGTGTTCTCATCGAGTGTCAAGCAGCGTACATGAATCAGTGCAATTTGGCGCTTCGTTTGCTTCATTCGTGGTCAGCGCGTGTTCCGGTTTGGCCTCCGCGCGGCGAGCCTGTTGCTTTGGCGTTGTTCATACCGATTCACGAGATCAAAACAACAATTGCTAATTACGTGAATAAGGAATTTTTGCATGGATTCAATGGTTTTAATGCAGCTTGGAATACGCTTGAGTCGTTAAAAGGCAAATTATTGTTCGTTCTCACGGGATATGATTATTTGAGGAGTACTGTAGGGAAAAGTAAAAAAAGTAAGGTTATACCGCAAGATGTCACAGATTTGTTAGAAGGGCGTCTTTTCCCCGAAGCTCGAATCATTCTTGTGAGTACAAGTGCAGTATCTCAGGATGTACTTCCCTTTATGCAACGTCACGTAACGTACGAAGGATTAACATGGCCTCGATCTGCTTCTCTACTCGGCGGGGGACAATGGGGGGCCCCTACTCGATTACTTGACGCCGTGCAAAAATCCAAATACTTACGAAATATTTCCCGAACACCTCTTGGTTGCTTAGCGATTTGTCGACTTTTCGAATCAAACAATTGCGATTTGCCCTCGGATGAGATCGATATCATTGAAGGCATTTTAAACATTGTGGCGCCAAATTACGCGCAATCCAATGTCGCCGAATTGGGACGCCTCGCATTGTTTTGCCTGAAAACGAAACGATCAGCTGTTACAACGGCGGAAGTTGCAATGTATTGTTCCGCGCCCGAATCGTGTGTCAGCAATTGCCTTGATAAGAACTCCCTCTTCGGAAAAACCGCGAAACGAAAAGGAGAGTTCTTCTGTAACCCAATCTGCTTCGGGATCTTTGAATATCTCGCCGCAACGTTCCTTGTTTCACTTTCCGGTCGTCCCGGATTGTTGGCAGCTGAAATCACGGGATTGGCGACAGGCGACGAAGTTGATGGCGACATCTTGAAGGTACTGTCATACGCAATGTCAATACTCGGAGCACGTGCTCATACGTTGCTGAGTAAATTGACGCCGCTTTGGTTGAGTCCACAGACGATTTTCAGTCTCGCTGTAGCTGGAGGCGATAATCCATCGAACCTGAATGCCTTATGTGATGTTTTGGGAATTTGCAAGGCGCCGCCTGTTTGCCCGCTTGAATCGAAACCGCTTTGGGTGCAAGTTAAGTCGAATCCCATTGAGCTACAAGGATGGGGAATGGCTTTGAAGAGTCCGAGTTGCATGTTGAAGAATTTAGAACTCATGTATCAAATTGAGAAGAATATGTTACACGAATCTCGAAGCACAATGAACATCTTTTTGGATGCCCTGCACAAAAATGAGTCTGTAACAACTTTACGAATTTCGTCACTGATCGAAAATGACGTTCGCGACACAGAAATCAACCATCTTGCGGATTGTGTGGGAAAAGCGATTCTTAAACCACGATTGGAGCATCTTGAGTTAATCCTGACGATGCTTGAAGAGGATCCTCCTGTCTTGAAATTACAACCTGTAGTCAACGCCCTCTGTCGTTCACTTCAACTCGACAGAAATTGTAAACTGACATCTTTGATGCTCGATTTGGGGCTTTGTACATCGCAATTGGTTCAAATTTGCGGTACTTTGGAGAAATGTTCTCGCATCTCAGTTTTATCTTTGCCCCATTTAAGGCTTGAACGCGGAGCTGTGAGTGCTTTAGCGTCACTTTTCTCTGTGCGACAACTTTCGTATCTCGCATTGCCCTCATGTTGGGGCGGCAGAGAAGATCCGAGTTCAAGTTCAGGCGTTAGTTCGGGCAGCGGAAGTTCAGGATTGTTGAAGCAAGGAACACTGCCGGGTAATGCGCCTTCGCCGAGAATGGCTTATCCTCCCTTTGGACTCTTTTCGTCACTGCCACGAGGCGCATTGATGCCCAATAACACTCTCGGAAGATCTTCAACGCTTCCGCGACAACAACTTGAAGCTACAAAGAACTCTCAAGACTCTGTGATTTCCCGAAATTGTTGGTATCCAACGCCCGGATGCGATGGAACTCACAACGCGGGAACAATGCACGAGCTACTCTTAGCAGCGAGAAATCCCGCGTCGCATTTGCATGGTTTGGATTTGAGCAAGTCTCAACTTTCGCTGGAAGACAGTATGTGTTTGGGAGAAACAGTTCGCGTATCGACGACACTTCACTCGATAAAGCTTGAAGGAGCTTCGAGATTAACAGAAGTCCTTCCGATTGTTTTGGGCGCTGGAGAATCAAATTGTCTTCAAATGCTGAGCTTGGCAAGTCCTAAAATCATTCTCGAAGATACAGCAGTTGCCATGACAGCTCGAGCTTTGAGCAGTTGTATCAGTTGTCGATTACTCGATTTGACAGGATGGACTTTTAAAATTGAGAATATTGCGACGCTCGCGAGTTTGAGAAGCTTTTTGTCGTTGACAACTGTCAGAGAATTGAGTTTGTCAAATTGTAAATTGAACCTTGCGGTATTTAATAGTACAGCGGCGATGAGACAACATGCTTATAGTTGCTCGTCAGTTGTTGTTTTGAAGGCACAAGGAGCACAAGTAAGAAAAATTTTACTATTTTTGGAGGAATTTTTTATGAGAAATACTGAAAATGTTAATTTTTGTAACAAAAATGTGAAAAATCTCATTGAAAACATCAAATCAAGGTTTTAAAGCTTTAGATTTGATGTTTTTAGATGAGATTTGTACAAAAATTAATATTTTTAGTTGTTGAGATCATCAGAAATGTCAAAAAAGCTTAGAATTGACATTTCTGAATGACATTTGTGTAAAATTTGACATTCACAAACGTCAAATTTTATGAGAAATGTCAAAATTTGTTCAAAAATTATTCAGAAACTTTATAAAAATTTTTATTTGACATTTCTGAATGAAATTTGTTCAAAATTTGACATTTTTCATAAAATTTGAAATTTGTGAATGTCAAAATTTTTACAAAATTCATTGAGAAACGACAAAAAATCTTTTTAATTTTTCTGAATAAAATTCGTCGAATTGTTCAAACGTCAAATTTTATTTACTTGCAATTTTTTACAAAAATCATTTGTCAAAAATTTTTGAATTTGACATTTCCGAAAAAAATATTTGTAAGAAAATTTTATGAAGTAAATTAAAAAGTTTTTATTTGAATTAAAATTAAATTAAAATTAAATTAAAATTAAATTAAAATTAAATTAAAATTAAATTAAAATTAAATTAAAATTAAATTAAAATTAAATTAAAATTAAATTAAAATTAAATTAAAATTAAATTAAAATTAAATTAAAATTAAATTAAAATTAAATTAAAATTAAATTAAAATTAAATTAATTAAATTAAATTAAAATTATATTAAATTAAATTAAATTAAATTAAATTAAATAAAATTAAATTAAAATTAAATTAAAATTAAATTAAAATTAAATTAAAATTAAATTAAAATTAAATTAAAATTAAATTAAAATTAAATTAAATTAAAATTAAATAAAAAAATTAAATTAAATTAAAATTAAATTAAAATTAAATTAAAATTAAATTAAAATTAAATTAAAATTAAATTAAAATTAAATTAAAATTAAATTAAAATTAAATTAAAATTAAATTAAAATTAAATTAAAATTAAATTAAAATTAAATTAAAATTAAATTAAAATTAAATTAAATTAAAATTAAATAAAAATTAAATTAAAATTAAAAAAAAATTGAAAATTAAATTAAAATTAAATTAAAATTAAATTATTAAATTAAAATTAAATTAAAATTAAATTAAAATTAAATTAAAATTAAATTAAAAAATTAAATTAAAATTAAATTTAAATTAAATGAAAATTAAATTAAAATTAAATTAAAATTAAATTATGACATTGAACAAAATTTTTAAAATTTAAAAAAAATTATAAAATTCATAAAATTTGAAGTTTCTGAATGACATTTTTAAAAAAAAATATTTTTTTACATAAAATTCAAACTTTTTAAGTGAAAAAATTGATCAAGCATATCAAAAATTCCTTTTAAAACAATTTCCTTGCATGAAAATTGAATTCACAAAACTACTCAGCAAAAGTTTCTCCCAAAAATCGAAGACAAACTTTTCGAGTACATGCGAAAAAATCATTAATTATCTCTCGTTTTAGGTTATCTTCAGCGATAATGTGAGTGTTCGTGGTCCCCAGCTCCTGCCCTACTTGAAGGGATTTCACAACTTACGTGAACTAGACATATCCGCACCATTACGCTCGAGTTTGGGTAGCTCCTCATGCAGTCCATTAATTTTGGAGGACAAAGACGTAATAAATTTCTTCCATCAGCTAAATCTGAATTTCGGGTAAGTAAACTAATTAATTTGCTTGATGTCCTGCGTGCCTTTTTTTAACAATTTTTCCCGTTTTTCGCAGCACATTAAACACTTTGATACAGAAAAACTGGATAATTCATTTGGATGACAAAGTACGAACATTAAAAAATCTGTCAAAAGTTTTGAAGACAAGCACGATAAGTCATCTCAAGTTGGATGGCATTTCGGTGATGGATCGCCCGAAGAAGCAACGCATCGAATCGCAACTTATCGCGACAATTCTCAGCTCCATGCCGGCTTTGCGATGGCTCGGCATCAGTTTGGCGGGCATGAATGAAGAGCAAATTGGGACAATTGGCGCTGCTATTCGCGAAATTCGGGGAAACGAAATCGATATTCGACTGATTGAATCGAATATTGAGCACGCTAAACTAATTACGCAGTGCTTTGTCGACGGCAAATTCGATATTCGTGTCTCGACGTTCGGCACGTCGTTGAGCGGCATTCTTATACACGCGGAACGCTGTCTGAATCGCAGATAATTTTGTGCTTAATGAGGTAATGACGTTGATTAAGTATTTATTTGATATGAAATAATAATGGAGATTGTTGTTGTTGTTAATAATATTATATGAAAAAAATATATTTTTTTAAATCAATTAAATATGTAGACAATTAAATTAATTTATTTTTTAATTAAATCTGATAAATATATAAAAAAGAATGTTTGACCAAGTATTAAAACAAAAAAATTGTAGGAATAAATTTTTTAATTAATTTTTTTAATAATAAAAAAATATTTTTTAATTTATTATGACAAAAAAAAATTGAAAAAAGTAAGTTTTTATTTATTTTATTTTTTTTTTTAATTTTAAAATTATTTTTTTAATTTATTTTTATTTAATTTTAATTTTTTATTTTATTTTAATTTTTATTTTTTTTTTTTTTTTTTTAATTTTTTATTTTATTTTATTTATTTTAATTTAATTTTAATTAAAAAAATTCGAAAATAAAACAAAAATTTAAAAAAAAATTATTTTTTTATTTATTTTAATTTTATTTTATTTATTTTTTTTTAATTTTAAAAAATTATTTTTATTAAATTTTTATTTTTTTATTTTAATATTAAAAAATTTTTTTAAAACAAAAATTAAAAAAAAAAAAATTTTTATTTTTTTTAATTTTTTATTTATTTATTTTTATTTTTTTTTTAAATATATTTAATTTTTTTTATTTATATTATTTTTTTAAACAAAAATTTAAAAAAAATTAAACAATTTTTTTATTTAATTTTTTTTTATTTATAAAATTTTTAATTTTTTTTAAAAATTATAAAAAAAATATTTTATTTTTAATTTTTTGAAGATTTTTTTTTATAAAAAAAATAAAATTGTAAAAATATTTAAATTAAATTTCTAAATTTATTTTTTTTTCTAACCACTAACTCAAATCCTCTCATCTGAAATAAATTTTCAACCAGCATTATTTATTATTCCGCTCAAAATAATTTAAAGTAGGCAATTTTCTCCGAAATAGACGAACAAACATGAACAAAAAAAAAACTCGACAAGCAACTTTTATAATATAAAATTTATAAATTTATGTGAGAGAAACATGAAACGTGTATTTCGTATCACTTTACGCACATTTTATAATAATACAACAAAAAAAAAAGAATCCGTAATGTACTCTCTACAAATATATACTTGATGCTGAAAATGAAAATTGAAAAGCTGTATCAGCTTAAAATAAAAAAAAAATAACAAAAAACAAAGAAAAATAATATTTACACGAAGTGACATGATTGACATGGAATTGCAAAAAAAAAATAAAATAAAATTTAAAAAAAAAAATTTCAAAATATCCAAATTTTTATAAAAAAATTAAAAAAAAAATTAATTTATTTTTTTTTTTAATAAATAAAATAATTTTAAATAATTAAAAAAAAAAAATAAATAATTTAATTTATTTTTTTAAAATTATAAAATTTTTAATTTTTTTAAAAAAATATTTTAATTAATTTTTTTTTTATTTATTTAATTATTTTAATTAAAATATTTTTTAATAAAATAATAAAATAAATAATAGAATAAAAAATCTCTCAAAAAAATAATTTTTTATGATAAAAAAGTAATTATCGTTAAAACATTAATAATAAAAATGATTATTTTTCGAGTTTCACGCAACAAATCGCTTACGAAGCAAAATCTTGTTTTTCTTGTAATAAAAAAAAGTACAAGAAACAACAGAATCATCATTATTGTTACATAATGTTTCCTTACCCTTTCATTTTTTTTATATTTTCTTGTAAAAAATAATTCATTTCTTGTTGCGAGCTGATGTTTCAAGCTGTCAGACCGAAAAAAAAAATATTTTTGCTGAAAATTATTGTAAAACCACAAATAATAATCCACACAAACAAATTAATGATTTTATTACTCGAACACAAAATGAACCAAAAAGCAGCGAGAGAGAAATCTCCAACAAACCGCAACATTTCATCTGATTTTCGGGCTCTTTCTTTGTCTTTTCTTTTCTGTTGCAAGCGAAGGTTCTCATTCCGCTAATAAATAATGCTTATAACATCCTTCTTCTAGCTAGACAGTTGCTCATGTGTGTGTGTGTGTGAGGATTGAATTTCCACGAAATGTAAGCTAAACCGACACGAAGAAACCAAGCTAGTCATTTTTCTTTGCGCTCTGTGTGTATTTATGCTACCTTTTAAAATAAAACAAGAAATCGAGTCTGAAATAAGGTGAAATTTACGTGATACCCATAAACAACAAAAAAATCTAAGATTATGAGATTGTATTGACTTGAGCGTATTTTTAATTCAATTTTCATAAAAAAAAATTATTTTAAAATTTTAATTTAATAGGAATTTTAAATTTCATGAATTTTTTTTAATTTTTATTAATTTTTTATTTTTAATTTAATTTTAATAAATTTAATTATATTTTTTATTATTAAAAAAAAATATTTTAATTCTTTTTTTTAAATATTAATTTTTACAAATAATTTTTTTAGATTTTTTTTGCTCATTATTTAAAAAAAAATAATTTTCAAATGATTAATAGAAATTTTATGTTTTATGCAAAAAGGAAAAAAATTAAAATTAAATTAAATTTGGAATAAAAAAAATTTTAAAAATTTTTAATGTTATTAAATTTAATTTTTTTTTAACTTTTTGAATTTTTTTAAAGTTAATTTTAATTTTTTTTTTTTTAAAATAAATTTGAATTCAATTCTTTTTTTTTTTTTGAAAATTTTAATTATTTTTTTTTTTATTTTTTTGGAATAATTCTAAAAGAATTTTTTTTTAAATCTAATAAATTTTTTTTTTTAATTTTCAAAAATTAAATAATTTTATGGAAAAATTTTTTGTTAAGAAAAATTTGAATTATTAAAAATTTATTTTAAAAAAATTTTTTAAAAATATTTAAAATTTGAATTAAAAATATTTTTTTAATATCTACTTAAAAATTCTTTAAAAATTTTTTTTTGTAATTAAATTTTTTTAGTTTTTTAAAAATTATAATTTGTCGTGAACTTTCAATTATTTAAGAAAAGTTTTGATAACTTTAACTAATATTGTTATAATTTAATACATACTATTTATTTTTTTTTTAATTTCATAAATTTGAAGCTCTCGAAAATTTTTAAAAAATTAGTTTGATTTTAAGAAATATTTTAAAACAAGAAATTATTATGTCTCTTTTACAAAAAAAAATTTTAACCATTAAAAAATTAGAAAAAAATCATTTTTAAAAAATTAAAAAAATTTAATTATTTAATTAGTTTAAATTTTAATTAGTTTTAATTTTTTAAAAGAATTAAAAAAAAATATAAATTTTTAATTCAAATTAATTTAATAAAAATTAAAAATAAAATTATTTCTTAATTTTGAACAATTTTTTAAAAATTTCATATTTTTTTATCTTTTTTAAGTATTTAGAGACATAAAATCGCTTCGAAAAAACATTTTTTCCAAAATAAATCGAAAAACAGTAAAAAAGCACACGCCAACACACGAAAAAAAAAGAGAAACAAAAATTTTCATACATTTTGACGACATTCGGCAAACACAGACACATTACACACACACGTTTCCAACATTAGAGAGGAAAAACAGATATTTGGTAATACAATAACGAACGACAGGATTTATGGGATCCTTTTCACTTTTTTTTTATTATTATTCTGCCATGTATTTACTTTACCTCTTCGCTCCTCTTCACCCCGAGAGAGAGTAAAGGTACAAAAAATGTCAGAAAAATTCACGTCTGTATTGATGATTAATCTCAAAACGATTTCATTTGTATGTTAACGCATGTTAAACGTTAAATTATATTTGTTTGTTTACTTTTTTTGTCATTTCTCATTTTATTTTTGAAATTCTAGCAGAAAACAGGAGAACGGGAGATTAATGATATTTTGTCCCCATGTTTGATTAATTTTATATTTTTATACAATTTCTATATAAATAAACCTTACTAAAAGAAAAATGTCTGAAAACTTTTTTAACAAACTTTGTCCCTAACAATTTTGCACGAAAAGTCTTCATTAAATTTAAACGAGACTCGTGAAAACTCGTAAATTTTTTTATACACATAAAAATACTACTTTAAACAATTTGCAACATTGTTGTAGTTTTATGCAACAATGTCTTTGAAAAAAATCTAGACCTAAAATAAAAAAAAATATATATGATAAAAAAAATTTGATTGAAGAAAGACTTTTTTTCGATGACGATGCGTTCTAAATGTTTAAGGTTTCAAAGAAACAGCTAACTATTGATGTAGAATGAATGTTAAAACAAAGAAAAAATAATAAAAATGAAGGAATGTTAAAAAAAAGTCTCTTTCACACTAAACTATAACTTTAAATTTAAAAATATATATTAAACTATAGAAATCTTTCATATATTTATAAAAAATATATATAATCTATCAAAAATCTACTGTAAAAGTATTAATTAAAAATTAATAACTATTCTAGATGATATCGTTTTTAACTGTCTTTGACCACTATTAACATAAATAATAATATGAAATTGATAAAAAATTGATATTTTATTTATGAATGATGATAATAATTGTAATTTAATAATAAAACTATATTTAATTATGATGCGTGATTTATTTGATTGTTATAAATTAATCGATGGATTTGTTTATATTTTATAGTAATTAATATTGTTGTTGAATTTTGGATAAAATAATTATGTTATAAAATTTTGAATAATATTTAAATTTATTATAAGAAAAAAATATTTGAAATGTGTTAAAAATTTTAAACAAATAAAATAATGAATTAATACAATTTTTATAACTTTTTAATTTAATATAAATTATTATAAAATATTAATAATTATTTTTAAATTTTGAAATTTAAATATGAAAATTTTAATTAATTTTTATTAAAGTTAATTTAATTAAATAATTGAAGAAACTTTTTAAATTTCTTAAATTTTTAAATTAAATATATAATTTTTATTTTTTTACTATTTATAATTTTTATAACTTCATTATTTAATATTAAATATTTAATTATAAAATTTTACAGAGAAATTATTTTAATTTTTATTTTAATTAAAAAAAAAATAATTAATTATTTTATTTAAATTTTAAATATTAAAACTATGAAAATTATTATTAATAAAAAAATAAAAATTATAATTTTAATTTGATTTTAATAATTTTTAAAATTTCTTCAATAATTGTAAATTTTAATTGATTTATTTTAATTAACTTTAATAAAATTAAATAAAATTTTAATAATTAAATATTAAAAAATTTAAATAATTTCTCTGTATTGTTTATATTTTGTTTTTTATTAAGTTACTTAAAATTAATCAATTATTTAAATTATTTAAGAAATTTAAAAAGTTAAAAAATAATAAATTAATTTTATATTTTTTAAATATTTTAATTCAAAATTAATAAATAATAATTAAATTAATTTTAATATATTTTTATTAAATTTTAATAATAATTTATTTATTTTATAATTTTATTTTGTTTTTTTCCTTTATTCAACAATAAAATTTTTACATAAAGGAAAAAAAAATAAAATTATTATTAAATATTATTTTGAATTAAAATATTTAAAAAAATATAAAATTAATATATTATTTTTTAAATTTAATAATAAATTGAATTTAAAAAAAAAAAATTAAAAATAAAAAATAATAAATTTAATGATAATTTTATATAAATACCAAATATTACAAAATATCTAATATATAAATTTCACTATTTTATATCCATTTTTAAATAAAATTCTATTCAATATTAAAAACAACTTTAAAATAATTTAAACATGTTATCACAAACTTTCCTCCAACAACAAATCAAAAATGAATATTCATGAAAATTTAAACCTAAATATATCAATAACTGTTATCCATTAATTACATTTATTATTATTGAATTATAATTATTATTATTATCATAGATAAACAAATAAAAACATAAACAACCAAAAATTAAAAGTTACAATATATCAAAAAATATATAATGTAACGAGTCTCAGTTAAAAATTAACAGAAAAATTGCCTAGTTATAGAAAATAATAAAAATGACTGTTGCTGATGCTTTACATAAATAATATATATATGATAAAACATATGGATGAACATTAACATTAAACATAAAAATATATATCAGTGTTGAAAAAAGTTATTTATAAAAAAATGTCAAAAGAATTGAATTACTTGCAAAAAAAGGTCTCTATAGTTGACTGATTGAGATTATAGAATTGAAATTGATATGTTATGAAAAATAAAAAAAAAATACGTACAGTGTTGTGTATTTGACTAATTAGCTGTACCTTTGAATAATATTAAATAACATTAAAGTATACTAAAAAAATGAAAAATTGGTTACTAAAAAGTAATGTTTGTTAATGTTAGTTTATAACAAAAAAAAATATTTAAACATTAAATATAAAATATTATTAAGAAATATTAAACGTGAAACAATGCGATGTTATTAAAATATATATTATATTAAACAATACTATTATACTAAAATATTATTATATTATTAATGATATGATATATAATAATAATGATGATAATGATAATAAATTTTTTGCATACAAAAATGTTAAAAAAATTGTTTTAATTTTGACTTATGAAAAAAGCAACAAAGTTGCATGTTTTGAATAATTTTCAGTTGGAACGGTAGATGGCGGTAAAAGGTAAAGTATATAAATAAAATTTGTCGTTTTTTATTAATTTATTAAGTAATTATTTATTGTAAAATTCTTAAAAAAAAATTTTAAATAATAAAAAAAAAATAAATAAATAAATCAAATTAAAAAAAAAATATTTTAATCATTAAATTCTTGAATTTTTAAATATAATAAATTTTTAGTTTAAGCAAAATAAAATATGTTTGTTTGAAATATTTTATAAAAAAAAAATATTATTTAATTTAATTTGACAAATTTTATTTAATTTTAATAATATTTGAAAATTCAATAATTTAATTAAAATATTTTTAATTTTTTTTTATTTTATTAAAATAAATAATGTAATGAACAATAATTAAGAAAAAATTAAAATTTAAGTATTCAAAATTTAATAATATTTATAATATAAATAAATTTTAATCAGTAAGAATTAATAAAAAAATAATAATAAAATAAAATAACAAATAAAAAATGATAATAAATTTTAATAAAAATTTATTAAATTATTAAAAAAAATATTAAAAAATTAAAAAAAAAATTTTTTTAAAAAATTTAAAAAAAATTAAACAATAAAATATTTTTAAATTAGAAAAAGTTAAAAAATTAATTTAAAAAAATTGTTATTTTAATTTAAATATAATCTTGAAAATAATTTTATTTTTTTAAAATTTGAAAAATTTGAATAATTGTTTTATATTTAATTTTAATAATTTAATTAATTTTTTAATTTATTTATAAAAATAAATATAATGTTGAAAATAATTTTATTGTAAAATTATTTTAAAGAACAAAAAAAATTTTTTTTTGAAATTTAAAATATAATTGTTTTAAATTTTCTAAAATTTGAAAAAATTTAATTTTTTTAAAAAAAATAAAATTTAATTTTTTAAATTTTTAATTTAATTTTTTTTAATTTAATTTTTTAAAAATTATATTTTTAATGTTCTTGAAAAAAAAATTCTACAAAAATAACTTAAAATTATATTTTACCTTATAAAACATATTTTTATCTAAAATCCATTCATTACCATTGTTAACGTTAAAAATAATCATAACTCACGCTTCTTCTTTATCTTCTTTCAACGCCAATGTCAAAGACATTTCCGAAGTTAACAACCAGAAAATTCATCAAAACTCGTCAAAACTGCTTGTAATTTTCGCAAATCTTCACTTAATTCCATTCTCATGTGAACAAAAAAAATTAACTTGAAATCATCCACAGCTGATCAAATTGCTTCGTGAATGAGAGCAAATAAAGATCATGAACCCTTTTTATACGCGCATAGAATGTATCGATTGGCAAGGTCGCAACACCGTCTTAACAAGTATTTTGTGTAAATATTTTGATCTCACACCAAGCGTAACCAACATTTAATTTCAAGCCGATTCTGATACAAAAAAAAAAATTTTTTTTTTACTTTGTCAATTTTTGCTGCAATTTTTACATTTTTATTATTATTAGCTATTAGTTGGAGCTATAATTATGCGCGGAGCTAGTTAGACATTCATTATTATTATTTTTTTTAAACAAACTTGCTTCGAGTAGTCCGCATGTGTACTTATGTGTAATGTTCGAGTAATTTGCAACAACTAAAGTACTTGCCGTCAGTTGAGATTCGAGTTTCGTGCTTAACGGATGTTTTTTTCCAATTATTTTTAACTTTTTTCGGTTTTTTCGAGAATTTTCTTAAAAAATTTTATTAAATTTTAATTTTTTTCCATGAAATAATGAAGCTCAGCTTCAATTTGGTGGTAATTTTAGCGATTTTATTGCAAGCCAATTACGCCAGAAGCCAAAAAACATCAAAATTGAATGACACAGGTGCGTTTTGATTGATTGATTTTGCGACGAAAACGGAAGTTTAGCAAAAGAATTCATAAAAATGATGAAAATCCAAGAAATTAGTGACCGTTAAATTTGTGTCAACATCAAATTGCGTCGCAATCATAAAAAAAATCAAAGGACTCCCACATAAAAAATTAAAAAAGCGAAAAACAAAATTCGGGAAGGCCAGCAAAAAAAAAATAACGAGCATAACATGAGGAAATAAAAGTTTGTGGTTTCAAAAAAAAAAAAACAAAACAAAGATTATATAAGAAAACAAGTTCTTGCCATGCTTTGTAGCACGCCATCATTCCACAAAGCGTGAAAGGAACGCTACTAGTTACTGATTCACGCTCGTCGTATGAAAAACTTTTTTTTTCGCCTACTTTTTGTGTAACACTCATATAAATAATCGCAAAAAAAAATTACACAAAAAAAGTTTTGCATGGAAAATTTTTTTTATGCTTTTATTCAAATGTGTAACAAACAAACAAAAATAATAAAAGTGATCCCGACCATTAAATCTGCATTTCATCATGTTGAGTGCAGTAAATGGTTCGCGATGGACTGTTGAATGAAAATCCTTGAAAATGTGATTTTTTGAAGTTTTTTTTTGTTAATATAAAGTAATAAAAAATAAATATTTGGTAATTAATGTTTATGAGCGAAAATGTGCAAAAAATGTTAAATTTTTTAATTGGATTTAATATGAGCGCTTTTTATCGCTTTTTATAGATATAAAAATTTGTATATTTTTTTTAAATTAATTGTTAAATTTTTTTTTGATTTAAATTTTTTAATTTTTTTTTAATTTATTAATTTTTGGATAAAATTTTTATTTTATTTTTAAATTTATTAATTTTTCTTATAATTTTTTTATGACAGGTAAATTTTGATTTAAAAAAAAATTAAAAAAAAAAATATTAAATTAATTTATTTTTAAAATTTTTATTTAATTTAATAAATTTTGATTTTTAAATATTTTTGTTAATATTTTAACTATCTTGAAAATTTTATTTGATAAATTATTTAACAAGACTCAAAAAATCAAAATAAAATTTTTTTGAGTTTTTAAAACATTTTTAGATAAATTTTTTTTTGAATTCGTGAAATTATAAAAAATTTATAAAGTGTTAAAATTTTTGACAGCTGTCATTTATTTGACAAGAAAAAAATAAATGACACTTGTTTAATTCATTTTAGTTCATTTTTGAAATTTTCAGATGAAATTAAAATACTTAATAAATTTAACGAAAATTGTCAAAAAATAACTCAAAAATTCTAAATTTTAATAAAAATTTTGACATCTGTCAAAAAAAATTCAAAATATTTCAATTTAAATAAAAATATTAAATAAAAAAATTAAACTATTCAAAATTTTGAGAGTTGAATAATTTTTTTAAAATAAATTTTTAATATAAAAAAAAATTATATAAAAATTTAGTAAAAAAAAATCTAAATAGCGTAAAAATTTTAATTTTATCAATTACTTCAAAAAAATTAATTTATAATTAATAATAATTATTTTTAAAAATTATTAAAAAAAAAATTAATCAAAAATTTAAAAAAAAATTAAAAAATGTTTTTTTTTAAATTCAATTCTGTACATAAATATTAATAAAATTAACAAAAAAATCTATATTTTTTTTTTATCTAGAAATTTTGTTTAAAAAATTTTTTTCAAAAATTCATTTTTGAACCTTAATTTTAAAAATAAAATTAAAATTGAACTCGTGTAAAAATTTATTTAAAAAAAAAAATAATTTTTATAAAATTTATTTAAATAATTTAATTTAATAAACATTAATTTAAATTAAATTAATTTAAAAATAAATAAATAAAAATAAAGTAAAAAAAAAAATATAAAATTAACAGACAGACATCCAAAAACAACTCAAGAGCAATTTAAAAAAAAAATTCCCAACGAAACCATCTCACAGCTCATTAAAAATCGCGAATATTTCTTCATGTTTTTTGCACCAATATTTACCTAAGTAGCGCAAATTATGATTATTTTACAATTACTAATGTTTGTGACATTGACATTAACTTTTTTTTCGTCGCAATCGATGCATTTATTTTTAACTTTAACTGCAGGCAAAAACTGGTTTACTCAGTTCGCATGACTCAAAGTTTTTGTTCGAATTTTCAACAAATTAATTTATTTTAAATAGATTCCCCTTCTAAAATATCGCTCAGCGCCTCATTTGACGAAAAAACTTCAACAACGAGCAAAACAACGACTTTATCAACGAAAAGTAGCACAAAAAAATCAACTTTGCGCAAAAGTTCGAGTTTAAGGACAACAACGACGACGAAAATTCCTGCGAAAATCGAAGCAAATGAGCAACTTGAATGCCCGAAAGACAATGAAGCGCCGTTTCAGCTATTTTTCACGAGTTGCACGAGCCATAAGGAGTGCAAGAGTTTAGGTCCGAACAATTTGTGTTGTAAATTATTCGGAAGTAAGCGTTGTATCGAAGGAAAAATCCCGCAACCGAAGGAACCGAAGCATGAACGTAAGAATTTTTTAAGAATTTTAAAGAAAAAAAATTTTAAAAATCATTTTTTGCAGCAATTTTGTTCGTAATTCCCCGAAAATGCCCAAAACCGGGTCAAATATTGGCCGAAACTTGGTGGAATATTGAAACGTGCGAAACGGATGCGGATTGTTGGCCCCGAATTTGTTGCCCCGACGGAAAATTCAAATACTGTCGAACATCGCAGCCCGAATTTGAGTCGTCAAGTAACCCAATTGCGCGTCAATTAGCCTCCCGTAAGCTTAAATTTCACAAAATTTTCATAAAAAATCGATTTTTTAACAAAAAAATTTTTTTTAGCGCTCGAAAGTGTGTCGCAATATTTGCAATGTACCCCGCCGCCGCCCCCCGTCTTCGATCCGCATCCCAAAACGTGCAACAATACACTCGATTGCTTCCCTAATTTGTGCTGCGCCGAAGCTGGCAAGCGTCATTGTCGCCCGCCGCGTCGTTCAATCCTTTCGTTGCTCACCGGATTCGCGCAGGGATTCTCAAACGTCAGTTTTATCAGGGATTGGAGCGAGAATTTGGTCATAAAGTAACGAAAAAAATTTTTTTTTGGCTTTTTCCTGATTTTTTTTTGGATGAAATATACGAAATATTTATTGAATCATGATAATTTTATTTCAACTTCGGACCAATTTGTTGCTGGAACGTCGTCCAAACTTGTCGCGATCGACAAGCAAACGGCACGAAGGAAATGATGCGATGCTGATTTAATCCAACTGTAAATATAAACACACACACGAGTCAATTAGTACGAGAAAAAAGTGAGGTTAAACTCAATTTTTACCTTTCTGAAGCCAATATCCTTGGAATATTCACGGAAACATTGACGGCAAATGTTCAAACCGTATTTGCGGATCAATCCGTGGTTGTTGGAGCAGGCACGGCTAAAAAAAATTAAAATTTTTCAAAAATTATTGAAATTCTCGAACACGAATGTCAAAGGCGTGCAACATTTTTATCGCATTTTTGACTGATTTTTCGAGGTTTTTGGGGGAAATCTTCATGTTGCTCGGGGAAAAGCGATGGAAACTCACCAAACGCGTGATCCTTGTCCATATTTGCGGGGATGTGAATACCATAAATTTTGGAAACCCATTTTGATTGCGTCTTTGCAAAGAGTTTTCACGAAAAAGAAAGAACGAGAGGAGCTGTCAAACGTGTGTCAATGTGACATGGCATGATGGGAGTTGTTTTCGGGGGAAAAGGTACTGTTTTCGTTTGAATGAAAGACAAAATGTGGGTTTTTATTGTTGAAAAGAGGCAGTTAGTTCAGAAAATTTCCGCGAGAGGGATGAATTTGAATTAGAGTGAGTCGTGTTTGAAATTTGTTTTAAAAATTTTGAGAAAAAATTTGAAATTTTTTAAGAAATAATTTGATTTTAAATTGAAAAATTATTTTTTAAATAAAAATTATTAGATTTTAAATAAAAAAAAAGATTTAAAATTAAATTATAAAATTTTGAACGAAAAAAAATTAATTCGAAAAAAATTTAAAAGTTTTGAAATAAAAATTTCTTTTTCTAAATTTTATTTTTTTTTGAAAATTTGGAAATTTTTATTTTTTTCATTTTAAATTTTTTTTAATTAAATTTTTTTTTATAAATTCAAGAAAAAAATTTAAATAAAAATTTTGGAACAAAAAATAATTTATAGATTTTAAAGTTCAATTTTAGATCAAATTTAGTAAATATTTTTCTGAAATTATTTTAAATCTAAATTTAAAATATAATTTCATAAGTTTTTAAATTTTTAATGAAAAAGATTATTTTCAGAATTAAATTAAATAATTTTGAATTAAAATTCATTTTGAGTTTTTGAAAATAAAAAAATAAATTAAATTTTTTGAATAAAAAAAGTTGATTTGAAAATTTTATTTTAGAATTTTAATAAAATTTAAAAGTTTATTCTTATAAAATATTTTTTAAAATTTTTTTAAATCTTAACAAAAGTCCAAACTTTAAATTAAAAAAAAAATATTCAAAAGTTCATTTTTAGAAATTTTATTGAAATATAAAAATTTAATTTTTTTATTTTTTATTAAATGAAAAGTTTTTTTTATGAATTTTAAATGAAGAAAAAAATTTTTTATAGAAACTTTGGATTTTGAAACAAAAATAAAATTTATAAATTTAAAAATTCAGTTTCTGTCCAAATTCAATAAATATTTAAATGAGGAGTTATTTTTTTGAAGAATTTTTTAAAATTCAAATTTAAAAATTTAATTTCATAATTTTTAAAATTTTTAATAAAAAAAAAAATAATTTTCTATACAAAATTTTTATACAAATGAAAATTTTAGATTTTCAATTTTTCTAAATTAATTAAATTTTTAAAAAAATTGGTTTGAAAAAAATTTTAAATTAAAAAAAAATTAATTTTAATTAAAAAAAAATTTGTGTACAAAATTAAATAATATTTTTCCATTAAAAAATTTGAAAAAAATAATTTTCTATGTGAATATTTTGAGATAAAATCAGTTTGTAAGAAAAAATTGTAAAATTTGAATTAAAATTTATTTGTTTTTAAAGAAACTAAATTATTTTTTCTAAAAAAATTTCTAAATTAATTTAATTTTTTAAAAATTAATTTCGAAGAAAATTTTATGATTTAAAAAAATATAAACTTTTTAAAAATAATTTTAACGTAAAAAATTTTTTTTGTATCAAATTAATTTATTTTCAAAAAAAAAATATTATTTTTTTTTTATTAAAAATTATTGAAAAACAGAAGTACGCTTCAAAAATTATTTTTTCGTGAAGAAACTCATAATATTCTTTTGTTTTGTCTTCGCCGCTGGCTTTGGAGCTTCCGTTTTCGGTTTCTCCTCCGACTTTTGCTTCTTCTCTGCTGGACCATCTTCCTCATCAGACACAAAATATTCTTCCTTCTCCTTTCGCGTAACCAAAAATCCATCCGCATCTTGATATTTTCGAACAACTTGACGATAAGCTTTGCGTTTTCCTCCCGTCGTCGTCGAAGTTTCTTCCGTTTTTGGCTTTTCCGGAGATTTTTTCTTCTCTTCTTCTTTTTCTTCCTCCGAGACGTTTGCTTCAATTTCACGTTCAGCTCGTTTTCGGTCTTTTTCTTCTTCGTTTTCGCTTTCGCTCGAGTCCTCCAAAACGGCAATTCTCGAATGTTTCGCCGATTGAACGATTTTTTTCGTGCGAACGCGTTTTTCTTGCGGCGTTCCGTCGATTACTTCGTCGTCATCCGAGTCGATAAGTTTATTTTTTGACGTGTTTGGTTCTTCTTTTGGCGTTTTTGGAGGTTCTTGTTTGACAGAAGTTGATGGTTTGGCAGCTCCTTTCGAGAAAAATGACGAAATATTTCCCTTGGCAGCGGGTTTTGTTGCTTTTTTCGGAGATTCCTTCTTCGGAGGCGATTCTTTCTTCACGGGAGTCTTTTTGGGCTCCTCTTTTTTCACTTCTTTCGGTTTTTCCTTCGCTGCGAACATGTTTGAGATGTTTTTCGTGCCCGAACTCGTGACTTTTTCCGATTTTATGTGAATTTTGGGCTCACTAACTACCGGAGTTGGTCTCTCGATGGCATTGCGAAGACCGAATTTCGCTTTTATTGGAATGTCGATGTTGTCAAAGTGTTCTTGGAGACCCAAGGAACGATTCTCGCTTGTCTGAACGATGCCAAAAAGTGTTTCTTTGAGGTTTTTGTTGGATTTATTCACTTTTACACACTTGAGTTTGTCGTAAGAAAGCATCTAAAATACAAAAAATCGTTAAATTTTTGAAAATTTATGAAAATCAAGCAAAATTTACCCCGACAACAGGATTTCCATTCTCATCTTGGTACTGAACGGCATAAGAACAATCAATTTTTCCCGCATGAACTTTATTTTTCTTCAACCAAAGATCCAAAAGTTCACTGCATTGGGCGAAGGACAATTTGTGATTGTGAGACAAAAGCGGTAAAGTTACCTAAAATGAATAAAAGTTTCAAAAAAATATTTTTTTAGTCAAAATTAAAGATTTTTACCTTTTTGCCGGAATCTAAAACCAAATGAGAAATTTCCTCCAAGCAGGATTTCTCAAGATCAGCATCCAATTTTGTCATTTTAAGGCAATTTTTTTAAGAAGGAAGCAGAATACGATAATTTTTTTGTTTGTTTTGACAGAAGAATTGCGCTCAAATTTTGACAAGTAAATTGTGTTCATCAGAAGTTGAAATTTTTAGTGAAATTGTTTTCGATATAAAAGTTGAAGTTAAGGAGAAGACTTTTGGTAAGTAAAATTTTTAACAAATTTTGAATTTTTAAATTGAATAATTAATTAAATTTCTTAAAATTTTAATTTGAGAAATAAAAAAAATATTAATTAAAAAATAATAATTAAAAAAAATAAATATTTTAAAATAAATATTTTTTTATTTAAAATTTCTCAAAAAAGTTTTAAATTAAAATTAAAATTTTAAGAAAAAAAAATTTAATTAAAAATAAAATATTTATTTTAAAAAAAATATTTTTTAATGAATACCCTATTTAAAATGTTGAATAATAAACAAAAAAAATAAATTTTAAGATAAAAAAAAAATTATTTTAAAATAAAATTTTGAACTAAAAAAATTAATTTAAAACAAAATTTTGATTTAAAAATAATTTTTTTGTTTGAATAAATTTTATTAAATAAAATTGAAAAAAAATTAAACAAAATTTAAAAAAAAAATTAAATTAAATTAAATTTTTTAATTAAAATGATACTTACATAAATTAATGAAATTAAAAAAAATTTAAAAAAAACTTTCAAATAAATTTTTCATAAAAATAAAGCGAAAATTAGAAATTGTAAAATAAATGTGAAGAAAAAAATTAAATAATTAAATAATTCGTTTTAATTTTTATGAAATACATTTTTCTTCAAAAAAAGTTTCAATTCAAACTAAAATAATTTTAAACAAATTTTTTTAAAAAATTTAAAAACTTCAAAAAAAAAAAAATTAAAAAAATTAATTTTAACTTTTAAATAATTAAAATAAATAATAAAAAAAATTAATTATTAAAAAAAAATCGAAAAAAGTGAAAAAAAATTTTTTTTTTCAAATAATATCTCAAGTAAAAAAAATCAAAAACCACTCTCGTAAAGACATAAAAGCTCCTTTCATTGCCTTTTAATCTTCCTTAACGTCCTTTTAATTACACTTTTTCTTGCTTTTACCTCAAAACTACTTACGACTTTCTTTTCTTTTTCATAATTAATCAACTCACCGACTGTATAAAACGAGGCTCTTTCATCCATTTTCACGCATTAACAGCTAATCACTCTGAGAAAATGTCGAAAAAATCCTCAAAATGGGACAAAACCAAACATTTGAAGTTGCAGCGCTTGAAGGACCTTAACCGAGTTGCTTCTATCACTTCTGACGACGGCGAAGAATTAAATCGAGATAAAAGTTTGCGAAAAGCTTTTTTAACTTCCGTCGAGCAATTCGCTTTGGAAACGTCGATGCACGGCATGAAATTCATCGCGAAGAAACATTTCGAGCAAACTGACAAAAAATCTGCCGTTCGCGTCAAAAGTTTCATCGGGAATTTTTTGTGGATTGGCGCGACGTTGTTTGGCGCCTGTTTCTCCGTTTACATGATGCAACTCGTGTGGGATCGTTTCGTGACGACACCCACTGTTACGACCGTCGAGACAATCAACAATCCAATTTCGCAAGTTCCGTTTCCCGCCGTCACCGTTTGCAACATCAATAAAGTGCATTATCCGAACACGGAGCGGATTCGGAATATTTTGTGAGTAAATTGACGCGAAAATTAATCGAAAATTGATGAAATTTCGCTACGTAAATTTTTTATATGCTTTTTCTTTGGATTTTAATAGGAAAAAATTTTAGATTTTGCATTGGGGCAAAATTTTGAATTTTTCATTGGGACAAACAAAAATTTTTTAAATTAATTAATTTAATTTTTTAATAAATTTTTTTTTAAATTTTTAAAAATTTTTTTTTAAATTTTTTTTTAAATTTTTTTATTTTTTTAAATTTTAATTTTTTTTTTTTTTAATTTTTTTTTTTTTTTATTTTTAAAATTTTTTTTTAATTTAAATTTTTTTTTTAATTTTTAAAAATTATTTTAATTTAATTTTTTTTAAAATTTTTTTTTTTTTTAATTTTTTTTTTTATTTTTAAAATATTTTTTAAGCATCGAGGATGAAAATATCATTTTATTTGGGAAATTTTTTTTCGAGTATTTGTTAATTTTTTTTTTAAATTTTTTAAAATATTTTTTTTAATTTAATTTTTTTTTTAAATAATTTTTAAAATTATTTTTTTTTAAATTTTAATTTTTTTTTTTAATTTTTAAAAATTTATTTTTTTTTTAAAAATTTTTAAAAATTTTCTTTAGAATGCTAATTTTTTTTAATTTTTTTTTTTAAATTTTTACAAATTTTTGCGGAAGGCGATTCTTAATTTTTACCTTTAAATTTTGAAAAGTTTGTCGAGTATTTTTGGAGCGATTTTTTTGCATGGAAATCATCTTTTAATTTAATTTTTACCTTTGAAACCCCTCAAAAATTGGTTGAAAAGTTTTCGATAAAATTTTTGCTTTCATGAAAATTGATTTATTTTTTCAAAAATCGAAGATTTTGGAAAATCTTTTGCATATTTATTAATTTTTTTTGAAACCCCTCAAAAATTGGTTGAAAAGTGACTTTTAACAACGATTTTTGCTTCATTTAAAATCGTTGTTTTTCGAGGAATGGAAATCATCTTTAGAATGCATATTTATTCTTTGAAACCCCTCAAAAATTGGTTGAAAAGTGACTTGAGAAAAAACAACGATTTTTGCTCCTCATATGATAAAATCGTTGTTTTTTTTATTTCTTCAAAAATCGAGGAGATTTGCATGGAAATCATCTTAAGAATGCATATTTATTAATTTTTACCTTTGAAACCCATCAAAAATTGGTTGAAAAGTGACTTGAGAAAAAACAACGATTTTTGCTCCTCATATGATAAAATCGTTGTTTTTTTTATTTCTTCAAAAATCGAGGAGATTTGCATGGAAATCATCTTTAGAATGCATATTTATTAATTTTTACCTTTGAAACCCCTCAAAAATTGGTTGAAAAGTGACTTGAGAAAAAACAACGATTTTTGCTCCTCATATGATAAAATCGTTGTTTTTTTTATTTCTTCAAAAATCGAGGAGATTTGCATGGAAATCATCTTTAGAATGCATATTTATTAATTTTTACCTTTGAAACCCCTCAAAAATTGGTTGAAAAGTGACTTGAGAAAAAACAACGATTTTTGCTCCTCATATGATAAAATCGTTGTTTTTTTTATTTCTTCAAAAATCGAGGAGATTTGCATGGAAATCATCTTTAGAATGCATATTTATTAATTTTTACCTTTGAAACCCCTCAAAAATTGAAAAGTAAAAATTAATTTTTTGAAAAGTGACTTGAAACCCCTCAAAAAGAAAAAACAACGATTTTTGCTCCTCATATGATAAAATCGTTGTTTTTTTTATTTCTTCAAAAATCGAGGAGATTTGCATGGAAATCATCTTTAGAATGCATATTTATTAATTTTTACCTTTGAAACCCCTCAAAAATTGGTTGAAAAGTGACTTGAGAAAAAACAACGATTTTTGCTCCTCATATGATAAAATCGTTGTTTTTTTTATTTCTTCAAAAATCGAGGAGATTTGCATGGAAATCATCTTTAGAATGCATATTTATTAATTTTTACCTTTGAAACCCCTCAAAAATTGGTTGAAAAGTGACTTGAGAAAAAACAACGATTTTTGCTCCTCATATGATAAAATCGTTGTTTTTTTTATTTTTTTTTTGCATGGAAATTCTTTTGCATAATTAATTTTTACCTTTGAAACCCCTCAAAAATTGGTTGAAAAGTGACTTTAGATTTGCATGAAATCATCTTTAGAGAAATTAACTTTAGAATGCATATTTATTAATTTTTACCTTTGAAACCCCTCAAAAATTGGTTGAAAAGTGACTTGAGAAAAAACAACGATTTTTGCTCCTCATATGATAAAATCGTTGTTTTTTTTATTTCTTCAAAAATCGAGGAGATTTGCATGGAAATCATCTTTAGAATGCATATTTATTAATTTTTACCTTTGAAACCCCTCAAAAATTGGTTGAAAAGTGACTTGAGAAAAAACAACGATTTTTGCTCCTCATATGATAAAATCGTTGTTTTTTTTATTTCTTCAAAAATCGAGGAGATTTGCATGGAAATCATCTTTAGAATGCATATTTATTAATTTTTACCTTTGAAACCCATCAAAAATTGGTTGAAAAGTGACTTGAGAAAAAACAACGATTTTTGCTCCTCATATGATAAAATCGTTGTTTTTTTTATTTCTTCAAAAATCGAGGAGATTTGCATGGAAATCATCTTTAGAATGCATATTTATTAATTTTTACCTTTGAAACCCCTCAAAAATTGGTTGAAAAGTGACTTGAGAAAAAACAACGATTTTTGCTCCTCATATGATAAAATCGTTGTTTTTTTTATTTCTTCAAAAATCGAGGAGATTTGCATGGAAATCATCTTTAGAATGCATATTTATTAATTTTTACCTTTGAAACCCCTCAAAAATTGGTTGAAAAGTGACTTGAGAAAAAACAACGATTTTTGCTCCTCATATGATAAAATCGTTGTTTTTTTTATTTCTTCAAAAATCGAGGAGATTTGCATGGAAATCATCTTTAGAATGCATATTTATTAATTTTTACCTTTGAAACCCCTCAAAAATTGGTTGAAAAGTGACTTGAGAAAAAACAACGATTTTTGCTCCTCATATGATAAAATCGTTGTTTTTTTTATTTCTTCAAAAATCGAGGAGATTTGCATGGAAATCATCTTTAGAATGCATATTTATTAATTTTTACCTTTGAAACCCCTCAAAAATTGGTTGAAAAGTGACTTGAGAAAAAACAACGATTTTTGCTCCTCATATGATAAAATCGTTGTTTTTTTTATTTCTTCAAAAATCGAGGAGATTTGCATGGAAATCATCTTTAGAATGCATATTTATTAATTTTTACCTTTGAAACCCCTCAAAAATTGGTTGAAAAGTGACTTGAGAAAAAACAACGATTTTTGCTCCTCATATGATAAAATCGTTGTTTTTTTTATTTCTTCAAAAATCGAGGAGATTTGCATGGAAATCATCTTTAGAATGCATATTTATTAATTTTTACCTTTGAAACCCCTCAAAAATTGGTTGAAAAGTGACTTGAGAAAAAACAACGATTTTTGCTCCTCATATGATAAAATCGTTGTTTTTTTTATTTCTTCAAAAATCGAGGAGATATGCATGGAAATCATCTTTAGAATGCATATTTATTAATTTTTACCTTTGAAACCCCTCAAAAATTGGTTGAAAAGTGACTTGAGAAAAAACAACGATTTTTGCTCCTCATATGAAAAAATCGTTGTTTTTTTTTATTTCTTCAAAAATCGAGGAGATATGCATGGAAATCATCTTTAGAATGCATATTTATTAATTTTTACCTTTGAAACCCCTCAAAAATTGGTTGAAAAGTGACTTGAGAAAAAACAACGATTTTTGCTCCTCATATGATAAAATCGTTGTTTTTTTTATTTCTTCAAAAATCGAGGAGATATGCATGGAAATCATCTTTAGAATGCATATTTATTAATTTTTACCTTTGAAACCCCTCAAAAATTGGTTGAAAAGTGACTTGAGAAAAAACAACGATTTTTGCTCCTCATATGATAAAATCGTTGTTTTTTTTATTTCTTCAAAAATCGAGGAGATATGCATGGAAATCATCTTTAGAATGCATATTTATTAATTTTTACCTTTGAAACCCCTCAAAAATTGGTTGAAAAGTGACTTGAGAAAAAACAACGATTTTTGCTCCTCATATGAAAAAATCGTTGTTTTTTTTATTTCTTCAAAAATCGAGGAGATATGCATGGAAATCATCTTTAGAATGCATATTTATTAATTTTTACCTTTGAAACCCCTCAAAAATTGGTTGAAAAGTGACTTGAGAAAAAACAACGATTTTTGCTCCTCATATGATAAAATCGTTGTTTTTTTTATTTCTTCAAAAATCGAGGAGATATGCATGGAAATCATCTTTAGAATGCATATTTATTAATTTTTACCTTTGAAACCCCTCAAAAATTGGTTGAAAAGTGACTTGAGAAAAAACAACGATTTTTGCTCCTCATATGATAAAATCGTTGTTTTTTTTATTTCTTCAAAAATCGAGGAGATTTGCATGGAAATCATCTTTAGAATGCATATTTATTAATTTTTACCTTTGAAACCCCTCAAAAATTGGTTGAAAAGTGACTTGAGAAAAAACAACGATTTTTGCTCCTCATATGATAAAATCGTTGTTTTTTTTATTTCTTCAAAAATCGAGGAGATATGCATGGAAATCATCTTTAGAATGCATATTTATTAATTTTTACCTTTGAAACCCCTCAAAAATTGGTTGAAAAGTGACTTGAGAAAAAACAACGATTTTTGCTCCTCATATGATAAAATCGTTGTTTTTTTTATTTCTTCAAAAATCGAGGAGATATGCATGGAAATCATCTTTAGAATGCATATTTATTAATTTTTACCTTTGAAACCCCTCAAAAATTGGTTGAAAAGTGACTTGAGAAAAAACAACGATTTTTGCTCCTCATATGATAAAATCGTTGTTTTTTTTATTTCTTCAAAAATCGAGGAGATATGCATGGAAATCATCTTTAGAATGCATATTTATTAATTTTTACCTTTGAAACCCCTCAAAAATTGGTTGAAAAGTGACTTGAGAAAAAACAACGATTTTTGCTCCTCATATGATAAAATCGTTGTTTTTTTTATTTCTTCAAAAATCGAGGAGATATGCATGGAAATCATCTTTAGAATGCATATTTATTAATTTTTACCTTTGAAACCCCTCAAAAATTGGTTGAAAAGTGACTTGAGAAAAAACAACGATTTTTGCTCCTCATATGATAAAATCGTTGTTTTTTTTATTTCTTCAAAAATCGAGGAGATATGCATGGAAATCATCTTTAGAATGCATATTTATTAATTTTTACCTTTGAAACCCCTCAAAAATTGGTTGAAAAGTGACTTGAGAAAAAACAACGATTTTTGCTCCTCATATGATAAAATCGTTGTTTTTTTTATTTCTTCAAAAATCGAGGAGATATGCATGGAAATCATCTTTAGAATGCATATTTATTAATTTTTACCTTTGAAACCCCTCAAAAATTGGTTGAAAAGTGACTTGAGAAAAAACAACGATTTTTGCTCCTCATATGATAAAATCGTTGTTTTTTTATTTCTTCAAAAATCGAGGAGATATGCATGGAAATCATCTTTAGAATGCATATTTATTAATTTTTACCTTTGAAACCCCTCAAAAATTGGTTGAAAAGTGACTTGAGAAAAAACAACGATTTTTGCTCCTCATATGATAAAATCGTTGTTTTTTTTATTTCTTCAAAAATCGAGGAGATATGCATGGAAATCATCTTTAGAATGCATATTTATTAATTTTTACCTTTGAAACCCCTCAAAAATTGGTTGAAAAGTGACTTGAGAAAAAACAACGATTTTTGCTCCTCATATGATAAAATCGTTGTTTTTTTTATTTCTTCAAAAATCGAGGAGATATGCATGGAAATCATCTTTAGAATGCATATTTATTAATTTTTACCTTTGAAACCCCTCAAAAATTGGTTGAAAAGTGACTTGAGAAAAAACAACGATTTTTGCTCCTCATATGATAAAATCGTTGTTTTTTTTTATTTCTTCAAAAATCGAGGAGATATGCAAATCATCTTTATGGAATCTTTAGAATGCATATTTATTAATTTTTACCTTTGAAACCCCTCAAAAATTGGTTGAAAAGTGACTTGAGAAAAAACAACGATTTTTGCTCCTCATATGATAAAATCGTTGTTTTTTTTATTTCTTCAAAAATCGAGGAGATATGCATGGAAATCATCTTTAGAATGCATATTTATTAATTTTTACCTTTGAAACCCCTCAAAAATTGGTTGAAAAGTGACTTGAGAAAAAACAACGATTTTTGCTCCTCATATGATAAAATCGTTGTTTTTTTTATTTCTTCAAAAATCGAGGAGATATGCATGGAAATCATCTTTAGAATGCATATTTATTAATTTTTACCTTTGAAACCCCTCAAAAATTGGTTGAAAAGTGACTTGAGAAAAAACAACGATTTTTGCTCCTCATATGATAAAATCGTTGTTTTTTTTATTTCTTCAAAAATCGAGGAGATATGCATGGAAATCATCTTTAGAATGCATATTTATTAATTTTTACCTTTGAAACCCCTCAAAAATTGGTTGAAAAGTGACTTGAGAAAAAACAACGATTTTTGCTCCTCATATGAAAAAATCGTTGTTTTTTTTTATTTCTTCAAAAATCGAGGAGATATGCATGGAAATCATCTTTAGAATGCATATTTATTAATTTTTACCTTTGAAACCCCTCAAAAATTGGTTGAAAAGTGACTTGAGAAAAAACAACGATTTTTGCTCCTCATATGATAAAATCGTTGTTTTTTTTATTTCTTCAAAAATCGAGGAGATTTGCATGGAAATCATCTTTAGAATGCATATTTATTAACTTTTACCTTTGAAACCCCTCAAAAATTGGTTGAAAAGTGACTTGAGAAAAAACAACGATTTTTGCTCCTCATATGATAAAATCGTTGTTTTTTTTATTTCTTCAAAAATCGAGGAGATTTGCATGGAAATCAACTTTAAAATGAATATTTATTAAGTTTTATTTAAAATAATTTTTTTTAAACTTAAAATTTCCCGTTTCTTGATCAAAAACATTTATTTTTTATTTTTTGTTAATCAAAATCTAAAAAAAAATTTTTTTTTCAGAAATTATGACAACTTTAACCAATCCTTACTGAACGACTCTTCAACGGATTTCGTTTCTGGCGCAGGTAAAAACTGAAAACTCCCAAAAAATCGCATAATCCTCTTAAAATTCCCGTTTCAGGCGAGTACGTTGGCTTAATTTTCATGGTCGACACGCAACCACACAACTACGTTTCGCCGACGGAAAGTTATTACGGCGCCGAAGTAATTGTTCACAACACTTTCGACTATCCGGATCTCACGACGAGCACATCTGTCGTGCAACCGGGCGAAGATTTGCGTCTCGCGATCGAACCCGAAATGATCGTAAGTCAAGAAGGAATCCGAAAAATGGACATTTTGCAAAGAGATTGCCTCTTCGAAGACGAACTCGAGTTGACTTTGACGCCAAAATACAGTTTCGAGTCTTGCATGACGGAATGTCGAGCGGATCACAACATGGAAATGTGTCATTGTTTGCAGTTTATCTTCCCGATGCACCGTGAGTTATAGAGAAAAATTATTTTTTTGATAAAATTGATTTTTTTTTTCATTAGGACCCAAATCGGAAGATGGCTATGTGAGACAATGTGCGATGCGAGATTTGTTTTGCTTGCGAAATATTCGTCGTAAGTTTAATTTTTGATGAATTTCATGAAAAATTCGTAAAATTTTACCTTTTTAGATCTGCTTTTCAGCTTAGAGAAGGAAAATAAGCAAGAGGGAGAGAATAAAACCGGCATGGATTGCGAATGTTTGCCTTCGTGCTCGACAGTTTTGTATCGTCTTGATTCGAATGTGGGCGAAATGATTCCCGAGCATGGGCAACAAGAAAATGCCTCCATCGTCTATGTGTTTTTCAAGGATTTAACAAGTCTTAAGTACCGCCGAGATCCTTTTATGAATTGGGATGGACTTTTTGGTAAATAAATCTTTTTATCTTACTTCAATTTTTTTTATAAAATAATCATGAAAGTTGACCCAATGCACATTTTATGGATTTTTATCATCCCAGTGTACATTTTGAATTGTTCCTTTTTATCTAAAATTATTTTTTTTATTAAAATTTATAATTTTTCAATCTAAATTTTCATCCTTAATGTTCATTTTAAAATTTTTTATCCCATTGCACATTTGAATTTTTTATCCCAATGCATGTTTAAAATTTTTTAATAAAATTAATTTAAATAATTCAATTTAAAATTTTTATTAAAAATGTTTATTTCTATTAAATTATTTAAAAATTTTTTTTTATTAAAATTTTTAAAAAATTATTAAAAAAAAAATTTAATGCAATTAATTTAAAAATTTAAAAAAATTTAATTAAATAAAATTTTTAAATTTAATTATTTAAATTAATTTTAATTTAATTTAATTTAATTTTAATTCAATTTAATTTAATTTAATTAATTAATTTAGTTTGAAAATTTATTTTTATTTTATTTTTTAATTAAAAATTTTTAAATATGCATTGGGGTAAAATTTTTCAAATGTACTTTGGGATAAATTTTTTTAAAATTAATATTGAGGATGAAAAATTAATTTAAAAAATCAATTAAAAAAAAATTTAATTTAAAAAAAAATCCTTAAAATGTGCTTTGGGTTAAGTCACGTGGTTAAAATTTTTCAAAATGTGCATTGGCAAATTTTTTAAAATTCTTCAAAAACCTTTAAAATCCCTTTTCAGCTGCTTTTGGCGGAATTTTCGGCTTATGTTTAGGCGGATCCATCATCAGTTTCGTCGAGCTCACATATTTTCTGACCTTCAAATTCTACACTTTGTATCGGAAATTCAAGCATGAATTCCAGATGAACTTCCTGCGGAATTTGTTGGATCAGAAAACATCTTGTCCCGTTTACAATGTTTATGACAACAGGTTTGTCGGCAACAAAAACAACAAGGATGATGATAATTTTGGTGTTGCTGACAAAACCATCGTTAACGGTAGAGGAACAGGCAGATTTTTGTGGTAAAAGTTGTTGTTGGCGTTTAATTTGTTTGGATCTCTTATTGGATGGAAGTGCAATGATGCGAAATGATTAACGATTAAATTTTGGTTTGGAATTTTACGGGAGAATTCAAGAGATTTATCGATAGATGAATAATTTTTGGAGAATTTAAGTTTTTAAGCACTCTTAATGATCGTGAAAGTTAAAAATTGCAGTTTGAAGGAGTTTTTAGTGAAATTTTATATTAGAATGATTGATTTTAACAATTTTTGCTCTAAAATGAATTTAATTTTTTCATTTTTACCCTCAAATGAATCAAATTTATTTATTCTTTTTTTCGAATGAACCAAATTTATTCATTTTTGAACATTAATAATTCATTCAAGGTCAAAAATGAATAATTTTAGTTCATGCGAAAACAAAAATGAATCAAATTTGTTCATTTTTATCCTCAAATGAATCAAATTTCTTTATTTCTGCCTTTGAATGAACCAAATTTATTAATTTTTGAACCTCAATAATTCATTTAAGGTCCAAAATGAATAACTTTAGTTCATTCGAAGACCAAAATGAATCAAATTAGTTCATTTGATGTTAAAAATGAACGAATTTGGTTCATTTTTGAACTTCATTTATTCTTTAAAGTAAAAAAATGAACAACTTTTGTTCATTTGTCTTCTCAAATGAACCAAACTTATTCATTTTCGTCGTAAAATGAACAAAATTTGGTTCATTTAAAAAACAAAATGAACGAAAATTGTTCATTTCAAGTCAATTTGAAACAAAAACCTCACTTTCTCAACCAATTAAGTCAAGAAATCAAATTTCCTTACCCAAAATGGACATTCTTTCATGTCGCTCCATTCAAAATTCTCGCCATAATTCAAGTGTCCTTCATCCGTCGTCAGTTTTTGCTAAATAGCAGCATGAAAATGATTTAATTAAGCAAACCACCCTTTCTTCAGTTCTTCGCATTCCCTTCGCGCAAGATTTCCCTTACTTTTTAATTACCTGGAATTATGTTATCAAAATGTAGATGCATTAACAACATTCATGTTTTAATTACTTTTTCCACACACACTCCGCACAAACCACGACACTCTTGTCGTCCATTCAACCACGAAACAACTTGTGGCGACGTTCTTTTGCTCCTTCGTTTCAACGCAAAAATTTCAAAACCTCACAATTGCTCTTTCAACGAAAATTAAATAGTAATAATTAAGGAAGAAACACCGAGAGCGAGATAGGCAAAAATTATGATGGAATGTCGACCAAAAGGCAGCAAAGGCAGGTGAACTAAAACCACAAAATACATGCTTCATGTCAAGCACCTTTGCTTCACATGTTTCACTCTGCAAAATGTAATCAGATTGTTAATTTTAATTAAATGGGAATAAAACAGCGACTGCTTGAACTCCGAGGCGGTAAAGTGTACCCTTTTTCGCAAAAATCAACAAGCTTCGTTAACTCTAACAAGACGTCTCCATTTAACTTGTTGAATTTTTAAAAGAACGCAGACAACCTTTACTTTTTTTTTCTTCACAAATAAATCAATTAGTCTTCAACGAAGGTCTGTTGATGTCCCTTAAGAGCCCACAAACAGAAACAAGACCCTAATTAAAAGAAAACGAAACCAAAAGAAAGAGTTTGTCGCATGTCTAAGTAGTTAATGGATGTCCCCATTGATGATGACTTTTCCCTTTTTCTGTATCGATTTGTAGCTGAAGCCAACAATTAAAGAAGTATTTTGTCGTATAATTAAATTCCATCAAAACACGGTGCTCTTTGGGGCAGAGACAAATACTTTTATTTTTAGTTTTGTGCCTAATTGAAAAACTTTTGTTTTTTTGGACTGTTTGAAGGTCTCCCAAATTTGAATACAAAGACAATGAAAAAGATAACAGTTCAGTGCAAAAGGAAAAAAAGAGAGAAAAAGTTCAAATTGCCTGAATGGGATTTTTAGAACACTTTTGGTGCGTTTGATGAGCGAAAAATGGGCATGAGGTAATTTTGTTATGAAGGAGACATTTGCGAAGGTAAGTTTCTTTGACAAAAATTATTGTTTTGAGGTAATTAAAGTTTTAAGAAGAAAAAAAATTGAAAAAAAAAATTTTTTTTTTTTTGAAATTTGAATTTCATACTTTTGCTTTAAAAATTTTTAAATGGGCTTTCAAAATAAAAATTACGTATTTTTTTTACGTATTTTTTACGTAATTTTTATTTATTCAATTTTCAAGCTTAAGAACCATCCAATGACATTTTCCGTAATTTTTGATCAATTTGAAGCTTATTTTTCACTTTTTAGTTCACTTTTAAAAAATTTTTTTTTATTTTTTTTTAAATGTTTTTTTTTACAAAATTTATTTCTGGTCATAAATTAAATTTCTCTCGGAAAAAACTTTTCTCAACACACAAAATTATTATTATTTAGAGGAAATGTTGTGTGGTTCAATTTACACACTCAAAACACTTTTGGGAGACAACACGACAAAGTATAAAATCCATTTTCTCCCAAAAGGAAGTGGATTCGTTATCACCTTTTACAGCTCATAATATAATTTTTTTTATGTTTATGAAGAAGTAAAAATTGTCGGATATTATTGTCGTAGTATTTGATGTGTTTTTTTTTGTGCTGACAACATGAACGACGAAGACACAGCCAAACGACCTTTTTCTTTAATGAAATTATATCGACACACATACAAATAACATTAAGCACGAAGACATTGTCTCAAGTGAGATGATGAAACTTTTATTGCGATTTTTTCTCTTGTCGTCGTCGTCGTCATTTGCCGCCGCCATTATTTTATTTTCCTTGAGATGTAAGACAACATGCTAACTAAGCTAAAAGTAATAATAAAATCTGCCAATGTATGCAAACAAACAAGGAGGAAAAAAATTGTCGTGTTGCGGGAAGATTTTTTGAAGCGTTTTTCGTTTAGTTGGAGATTTTTGTGCGAAAAGTGTCAGAAGAAGTATTTCCTTTGAATATTGAAAAGTTAGTTGCACGAAAACTAACGTGACAGGAAAAATGTTTGTGAGAAAAGTTTTTTTTTTAAATTGAATTTCATTAAAAGTTTTAATTTTGATCCGTTTTTTAAATGTAATTTAAATGCGATTTTTTGAAAGAATTTTTAAAAATTAAAATTAAAAAAATTAAAATTAAAAATTAAAATTAAAAATTATTATTTAAAATTAAAATTAAAATTAAAATTAAAATTAAAATTAAAATTAAAATTAAAATTAAAATTAAAATTATTAAATTATTAAATATTATTAATATTATTAAAATTATTAAAATTATTAAAATTATTAAAATTATTAAAATTATTAAAATTATTAAAATTATTAAAATTATTAAAATTATTAAAATTATTAAAATTATTAAAATTATTAAAATTATTAAAATTAATAAAATTATTAAAATTATTAAAATTAATAAAATTATTAAAATTATAAAATTATTAAAATTAAAATTATTAAAAATTATTAAAATTATTAAAATTATTAAAATTATTAAAATTATTAAAATTATTAAAATTATTAAAATTATTAAAATTATTAAAATTATTAAAAATTATTAAAATTATTAAAATTATTAAAATTATTAAAATTATTAAAATTATTAAAATTATTAAAATTATTAAAATTATTAAAATTATTAAAATTATTAAAATTATTAAAATTATTAAAATTATTAAAATTATTAAAATTATTAAAATTATTAAAATTATTAAAATTATTAAAATTATTAAAATTATTAAAATTATTAAAATTATTAAAATTATTAAAATTATTAAAATTATTAAAATTATTAAAATTATTAAAATTATTAAAATTATTAAAATTATTAAAATTATTAAAATTATTAAAATTATTAAAATTATTAAAATTATTAAAATTATTGAAATTATTAAAATTATTAAAATTATTAAAATTATTAAAATTATTAAAATTAAAATTTTTGTAAATTCTTTCAAAAACTCACCCCGAAAAATTTAATTTAACGTCCTTCCGTTTTCATTTATTGCAAATTTGTTTTTTTCTCACAAACGTTGAATTGTTTTCTCCATATTTACATAAAAACCACTAAAAGGCTCTTTTTAGCACAAAAACCAAAGTAAATGCCTCGTGCTATGTAAAATGAGAGAATGAATGCGAATGAAGAAGACAAAGGGACACAAGTTTTCTCGCATTATCTTTATATGGGTTTCCAATGCAAACAAAAAAAAAAGATAAATTTGTGTGTTTCTTCCGCTTTTTTGGCACACAAGAAGAAAACTAACTTCTGTTCTGCCTCGAATCTGAACAAAAATTACAAAAGAAAATTACCGAAAAGTGAGAGCTTTAATTATAAACTTTTGTTTGAATTCTTCAAGGCATGAAATAATTTCCTCCGCCCATCTCGTTGAAAGTGAAAAATTTTGTGTTGACTCAACAATTAGTGAAATTATCTGCTGCAAATTACATTAATTGATGATTAAACAAGTTTTTTGGCATAACTTTTAATTGTTATTTTTTTTCAGCAAAAATCTATTTGGCGGAAAAAATCGGATTTATTTAAAGGAAATTCAGGTAAATATTTAAAAAAAATTAAAAATAATTTAAAAAAAATTTTTTTCAGCTTTAATTTTTTTTTTTTTTGCAATTAATCCAAACCAAGCAATATTTTTTAACAAATTTATTTAATTTTTTTAAATCAAAAAAAATAATTAATGAAACAAAAATAAATTTAATTAAATAAATAAAAAAATAAAAAAAATAAATTAAATAAATAAAAATTAATAAAAAAAAAAATTAATAAAAAAAAAATTAAATAAAAAAATAAATTTGGCAAATTAAAAATTTTAAAATATGATAAAAATTTAATGTGAATAAAAATTTGATAAAATTGATAAAAAAAAATTTCAATTAAATCTAAATTTGTTAAATTAAAAAAAAATATTTTAAACATCCTACTTGGTTTGAGAAGATATATTTTTCTTTAATATGTAATAAGTTGTAAAAAAAAATCTAAAATCACTGAATTTCTCACAACATTTATGAATAGTTCTATTTATTACCCGCAACACGAAGTGTAAATCACAAAAATTCTACTCCCTTTTATTCCATTATATTTTACTAACGAAATTTTTTTCTTTATCGTATTACTTCATTTTTTCCTCTTCCTTCATTTCAGTCTGCTGAAATTCATCACATCATAAGAGGATAAGGAAAAATTCTGTTTGTAAATACAACAAACCTACAAATAAACACACACTCGTCGTGCAACGCAACAAAACGATACTCAAATAAAAGTTTATCCTTCTTTGTTACAGAATAACTTTCGTTTTTGCTCGCACAAAAATAAAAATGTGTGTTTCTCATTCAGACAAAACGGAAGGAACGTGAAAGAGAAAAAATAAATAAAATAAAAAAAAATGAAAAAAATAAAGAGTGAAAGTTGTTTTTCATTATTTTGGTAAATATTTATGTGGCAAAAAAAAGTAAATTAAGTTAAATTTTTTTTTGAGTGATTCTCAAGATTCTGAAGATTTCCTCGAGACAAAAAACTTTTTTTTTCGGGTTATTTTTTATAAAAGTGGATTTAAATTGAATTATTTTTTATTATGCAAAATTATTCAAATCGAATTCCAGACGTAAATTTAATGAAATTTATTAACAGGAATTTTATTTATTTTTAACTTTTCTGCTGACGTAAACAACAAGAAATGAGGCGACGCGTCATCAGACAGTATTTAGTAGTTTATCTGGAATTATCAAGCATTATTGAGGTATTATCCATTTATTATGTAACACCGTAACCGATTTAAGACGAAGTAGATTTCCCAATTCGTAGAAGAAAATAATTTTTTTTTTACAATTTTACAAACGCGTGCTTTTGTCATTAGATCAATATTGAAAGACAAATTGATGTTTAATGGGATTTTCTGAAAAAAACTTCTTTTTTTAGTGAAGAAACTAAATAAATTAATGGAATATGTGACAAAACTTCAACTTGAATTAAATAAAGTTGTAAAAAAAAAAAGTTTTAATTTAATTTATCAACTTTTAACTTTTTCTTTATAAATTTCATGAAAATAAAATAAAAATAAAAGTTTTGTAAAAATTAAAAGAAATATTTAATTAAAAAAAATAAAAGAAATTAAATAAATTAAAAAATTTAAATAAAATTTAAAAAAAATTAAATTAAAATTATATAAAAAAATTGAATGAAATTAAAAAAATAAAAAATTTTTTTTAATTAATAAAAAAAAATTAAATAAAATTTAATTAATCGTAAAAATTAAATTAATTAAAAAGAATGAAATAAAATTTATTTATTTAAAAGAAATTTAAAATAAATAAAATAAAATACCTAAATAAAAAAATTAAATTAAATTTAAAAATTAAAAAAAATAAATTTTATAAAATTAAAAAATCTAAATTAAATTTTATGAATTAAAAAAATAAATTAGGTAAAAATGATATTTAATTTATTAAAAAATTTGAATTAACTTTAATTATTAAAAAAAAAATTAAAACAAATTTAATTAATTAAAAATTTCGAATGAAATTTAAATAATTAAAAAATTAATATTAAATTTGATTAATAATAATTTAATTTCTTTTATTTTTAAAAATTATTTTAATTTAATTATTTTAGTATATTTGATGAAAAAACGAATTTTCATATAATTAATAATTTTTTAAAATTATTTTTAAAGATTTTTCACTCATAATATAATTAAAATTAAAAAAAAATCACAAAATATGCCTCAAAAAATATTTTACATTAAATTTCAATAAATTTAAAAAAACCCGTAATATAAAATTTCCACAAAAAAATTAAATTTCTACCATCCGTGTCAAAGTCAAAACCGTAACTGACCAAAAATGCGTGAAAATGTACTTTGACATTCAAATAATTAAGTTATAAATAGCCGTTAATTGCTTGTGACATTATTCCGTCATTTACATTAACAACAAAATGTCCAATCACTTCTTCAATTATGCCCAATAAACGGCTTGAAAAAACATTTTTTGTAATATTTCACAGATAATTAAGAGAAAACAAACATTTTTTTTGTTATTTATCATATTTACCTTTTTCAGTCCGAACCTTCCTCAACGTGTTGTTAATCCGAGCTGTGAAGTGAAAAAAAAATCGACATCCTACGCTCATGTTTACTCCGTCAAGGTATCCTTAATTAATATTTGATTTAACATAAATATCGGCATTTTGTCCTTTTTTTTCGAAAATTGAACGCAGTTTCTCGCGAGCTGCTCGACAAAATCGACCTGAAACGGAAAAACATGAATTTTATTAAATTTTGGATGAAAATCTCATTTATTTTTACAACTTTCGTCAATGGATTGTATCACGAGCTGCTGTACGTGGATGAGGAAATTTTGTACGACAGTGACGAAATTGACGTCATCAAAGGCACGTTAAAGGAGATTTTCTTCGAAAAGCGAACCGTGACGGTACTTTGGCTCAAAGACGAGAGCGATGAATTATTAAATGCCATTGTTAACGATACCAGTCTTGATAGTCTCTTTTTGCATTTTGATGATCTACGGTAAAGAAAAAAAGAGAAAAAAATCACTGAAAGGTTTTTTTTTGCATTAATAAATAATTAATTTTACTTTTAGATTGCTCGAAAAGATCCAAGGAAGACATTCGTTCAACCCCTTGATACCGTTCAGCACAAGCGAGGGTTATCTCGTGTATGAAAATGTCGAAGCGCTCGTCAAACGGAACATCCTGAAGTTGTTGTACGAGTTAAATCCGCGCGCTCAAATCATTTTTATGATGGAAACGTCAGACAACGACGAAATTTTGTGGTTTCTCGATTGGAGTTGGAAGGAATTTGCGTTTGTCAATACGGCAACGTTGAATATTGACGAGGTGCATGACGCAGTGACGCTTTTCGCCTACAATCCGTTTGCGAAGCACGACAAATTTGGAATTTTTAATTTGTCTGCCGCGAATGTTGTGAAGGAGACACATCGCATGATGACGTTTAACGAGCAGAAGATGATGAGTTTGCATGAATATCCGCTGAAAGTAAGGAATTTTTAGTTAAAATTAAATTTTTTAACGAATTTTAAAGAAAAAATTCGAAAAATGTGCATTGAGATAAAATTTTAAATATTTTTTTTTAATTTCATGAACATTAAAAATTTGCATTGGGATAAAATTTTAATTTTTTTTTAATTTCATGAAAATTAAAAATATGCATTGGGATAAAATTTTAAATATTTTTTAATTTCATGAAAATTAAAAATATGCATTGGGATAAAATTTTAAATATTTTTTAATTTCATGAATATTAAAAATATGCATTGGGATAAAATTTTAAATATTTTTTTTTAATTTCATGAAAATTAAAAATATGCATTGGGATAAAATTTTAAATATTTTTTTTTAATTTCATGAAAATTAAAAATATGCATTGGGATAAAATTTTAAATTTTTTTTTTAATTTCATGAAAATTTGAAAATATGCATTGGGAAAAAATTTTAAATATTTTTTTAAATTCATGAAAATTTGAAAATGTGCATTGGGATATAATATTAATTTTTTTTTAATTTCACGAAAATAAAAAAAATATGCATTGGGATAAAATTTTAAATATTTTTTTTAATTTCATGAAAATAAAAAAATATGCATTGGGATAAAATTTTAAATATTTTTTTTAATTTCATGAAAATTAAAAATTTGCATTGGGATAAAATTTTAAATATTTTTTTTTTAATTTCATGAAAATTAAAAATATGCATTGGGATAAAATTTTAAATATTTTTTTTAATTTCATGAAAATAAAAAAAAATATGCATTGGGATAAAATTTTAAATATTTTTTTAATTTCATGAAATTTCGAAAATGTGCATTGGGCAAATTAAAATTATTTAAACAAAATTTTTCTTCTTACCAAATTTTTTTCTCTTTTCAGGTAAACTTATTCGAACAAGACATGTCCTGCATCAAACTCCCAAACGGCAAATACGGCTATCAAGACGGCGAAATAATTAATTTACTTTCGGAAAAGATGAATTTCACCCCTGTCTACATTCCGAATGAACATGGCGTGACATATGGCATCGAAGAGGATGACGGAAGATTTTCCGGGTCATTGGGCGCCATAGAGGAAAATAAAGTTGACATTGCTGGCAATGCTCGAATTATCACGAATCTCTATCGCACACGAAATCTGCTCTTTTTACGCCCGATTGGATCGACAAAACTCCTCTACATGGTCCCCAAAAATTACATGAAAAAGGATTTTACGATTTTTCCTCTCGGCTTTTACACTTTTCAGGTAGTGTCGTGCTACATTTCGGCATTTGTTGCGTTCACACTTGTTTTTTACCTCATCAAGGGACGAAAAATCCTTCAAGAGGCGGAGGAGTCGAAACAAGATCTTGCCAAAATTATTTTGACAATGATTGGGATCCATCACAGCATTTCTGTTTTAGCTTCGTATGCGACGCTTAAGATGAGATTTTTGCTTGGGACAGCTTTTTTGTATGCCGTCGTTTTATCGTCAATGTACCAAGGCAACATCGTGAAACAGTTGAACGAATTGAACGAGAAACGAGACATTCGCACATTTGAACAACTTCTTTCCACGCCGCTCGAGCTGCTAATTCACGCGGATTTATCGGTGCACATTGAGTACTTTAAGGATTTTGCGCCTGATTCGATTTTCAACCAACTTTTCAAGCGTCACCGGATCATCCCCAATACTGTTCTTTTTCCGGGGGATTTTGTCGCCTATAATCGTACATCGGCTTTGTTGACACTCGACATGTACGGGTCGATGCTCAAAATTATGTATTTCGACGATTTTAATGCCGAGGAACGAATTGAGGTGTTGCCAATTCCCTTGAAGGAAACTTTTCTCTCGATTTCGGTACCGAAAACGTCGCCATTTATCGATCAAATGAATTATTGGCTGAGCGTTTTTGATCAAGCGGGATTGGTTTCGCGACAACTTGGAGTAGCTGAAGCTGATTTGCGACTTGAGTATATAAGATATACCAAAATTGGGAAATATCAAGGACGGAAACCGAGGATTTTTACTTTTAATGAGTTGTCGAGTCTTTTTTTGTTTCTGTTAATTTTTCATGGAATTTCTTGCGGGATTTTTGTGCTTGAGATTTTTTGGAAAAATCGACGTGCTTTGTGTCGACGAATTGTTCTTCATAGTGAGTTGTAGATTTTTTTTTATTTTAATTAAATTTAATTAATTAAAAATAAAATTCAATATATTTTATATATTTTTTAATTAATTTAAAATTTAATAAAAAAATTATTAAAATTAAAATTTTATCATTTTTTTAAATAAAAATTAAATTTTAATTATATTTAAAATTAATAAATTTTTATATTTTGTTAATTTAAATTTAATTAAACAATTAACAACATTTTTATTTAATTTATTTTTTGAATTTTGATTATTTTAAATTTAATTAAAATTATTTTTTTTTCAGTTTTTTAATAAAAATGTTATTATAATTATAATAATAATTGAAATGTAATTAAAAAAATTAAATTAAAAAAAAATAAATAAATATATTTTTCATAAAAAAATATTTTAAACATCCTACTTAGGGTACAAAAATTTTTAAATTGATTTATATTTTAGTTAAAATTTAATTTTTATTATTTTAATAAAAATTTAATTTTAATATTTTTTTTAATAAAATTTAATTTCTTTTAATTTTAGTTTTTAATAATTTTTTAATTTATTTTATTTTTTAAATTAATTTTTCACTTTTTCTTCTTTTTTTTTTCCTCAAAGCAAAATAAATTTCTATTTTTAATTTTCTTTAAAAGCTACAATTTTTACCTTTTGAGCAAAAAATAAAAAAATATTGATTAATTTTTTTCTTTGAGAAGGTATTTATTACATTTTATTTAATACTTACTTGACCATGAACACTTGAAAATGCTGTGTAATAAAAATTTAATTTAATTTTTTTCCTCATCTCGATATATTACAAGGATAGGTAATAAACTTTTCTCGTTGCTGAATGAAATCCAGAAGAAAAGAATTCTTGCATTAGATAAACTTTTCTTAAAGAATGCAAGGAATCTTTAATACCTTCCTATATTGAAAAAAAAAATTTTTTTAAAGTTAATTTTTTCTCAAGTTCAAGAAAAAAAAATCCACAAGAATGAATTTCTCTTGGCTTGGCAAAAAACCAACAGACAGAGAGAGAGAGAGACAAACCACTCGATGATGATGAAGAGTTTTGTTCATTAAATACAAAATGTCCTTTGTAAATAATAAATAAAATATTCTCCGTCCTTTTCTCAAACGGATACCCCCTCAAGACGAAACACAAATCTCCATTAATTTCATTTGCAGAGAATTTTTATGAATAAAATTTTCAGGCATGTCAATAAAGGTCCCGTAATTAAAAATGTCAATCTTGTCTCGATTACACACTTTACTTTGTAAAATTAAATCCATGAAATTTCCTTCGACCGATATGGAAATAAATAAATAATATGCTTTGTAACGAATATAATTCAATTAATTTCTAACAGCGTACGACAGATGATCGACCTACTCTTTCCTCTGAATTTAAAGCGAGTTGTTTATTTATAAATAAAAAATAATTGTACATTGTTGCTCTTCATTGACGATGTTGACGATGGGAAATGGATAAGAAGTCACACTTAATTAAATTTTGTGTGTATTTTCACTTCTTTTGCGAAATTTCGCCTTTTCGCGTTCAATTGAATCAAAGTCATGCTTGAGCGTAATTTTTTAATCAAGAGCGAAATTTTTATTATAAATTGATGATGTTGACAAAATTAATTATTAATGCAAGCAAATTAAGTGAAAAGTGGGAGAAATGAAGCGAAGGCGACGTTTCTTTTTGATATTTTTCGCGTTCTTGAATGACTTTGAGTTTTGTGCGTTGTTTTGTGATACAAAGTCTTGTTTTTATTTTTTCAATGGAACTTTGGAATGAAATGAAATTCCAGATCAATTAACACATGAACGAATTAAATCGTAAATTTTTGAAAATTTTGCTGAAAGGAATTTTTAATTTAAGCGCATTTTGATTTTTTTTTTCTTGAATTAATTTTTTTTTTATAAAATTAAATTAAATTAAATAAATTAAGTTAATGAATTAATTAAATAAAAATTAAATAAAATAAATAAATATATTTTTTTTAATTAAAATAAATAAATATTTTTTTTTGAAAAAAAAATTGTAAAATATTTATTTTTTTTTTAAATTGTTTTTTTAATGTTTAAAGGATTCTTAATTTATTTATTTTTTTAATTTCTTTATTTTTAATATTTTTTTTTATTAACAAAGTTATGTTATTTCAAATCCATTTAAAATTATTTTTTAAAATTTAAAATAAATAAATAATTATTTTTGAAAAAAATTAAATAAATTATTTTTTATTTGATGAAATAAAATTTAAAAAAATTATTAAAATAAACAAAATAAAAATTCTTTTTTTAAATATAAAAAATAAACAAATTTTTGGAATAAAATCCGCTTGTAAAATATTTATTTTTTAATTTGTCAGAGAATTTTATTTATTTATTTTATAAATTTTTATTATTTGAAATTTAAAATAATTAATTAATTAATTTAAAATTTTATTAAAAAATAAAAAAGTATTTCATTGAATTATAAATCAATTAATAAATATTTTTTTTTTAATTTTGCTTGTTTATGATTTAAATAAATATTTATTTTTATATTTTTTTGAATTTTAATTAAATAAGATTTAAAAAATTATTTAAAAAAATAATAAAAAAAAAATAAATTAAAAACAAATAAATGTTTTCATTTTCTTATTAATTATTTAATTTTTTAAATTTAATTAGATATAAATTTAAATAAAATTTGTTAATTATTTTTTATTTATTTATTTAATTTTTTAATAAAACTTATTTATAAAATTTTAAATAAACATTTATTAAATTAAAAATAAATAAATATTTTTTTCAAATTTAATTTATCAGAAAATTTATTTTTTTTATTTTACAAATTTTAACTATTTCAAATTAATTTCATATTAAATTCATTAATTTAAATTTTTTAAAAATAATTTAATTTTATTTTTTTATTTTAAAATTTTTAATTTAATATTTTTATAATTTTTTTCATATAGACATGAAAACATTAAAACTCAATTTTTATTTCTTGAAACGCACAAATAAAAAGTAACAATTAAACTAAAAAAATGTATGTATCTGTTAATTTAACATTCATTTATCATCATAAAAATTTTTATCTTCATCAAAAAAATCAAGGCAACGAATATTAATTAATAAAATAACGAATATTTAATTACAATTATTGGCAAAAAAATTTCTGTTTAATTGAAGTATTTTTTTTTGCAATCCAGAAGTAGGAAGAGCCTACGTGAAAATTTTCATAACATTGTTTCAATCAGTTTTCTTTTTAACTAATGAAATCAATATGCAAGCAAATTCAATGGATTCTGTATCAATTCAACTTTAGCTGAAGGCAGAAAGATTTTTTTTTTTGCATAAATAATCCGTAATTTATTTTCCACAATTGAAAAGATTTACATTTCTAAAATTAAATTTGGAAGTCGATTCAAGTCACGATTCTGATATGATATGATTTTGGGATAGGGTTTTCGGCAAAAGCTATACTACATGAAATTCGTTACGTGCGAGCATTATTTGTTTCGCAAAAGTCAAACATTTCCGGAAATTCAATAACGTGCCGCCGCCGCCGTGTTTGAGGGAAAATTATAAGCAAAGTAGATACAAATCTGCCTCTTTCCATTTTTTTTTCTTAAATTTTCTTTTTTTCTTGGTATTTTTCTTTCTCAAGTAGGTACGGATGTTACCTAAAAAACATTTTTTTGAGTGTGAAAAAATCCTCACAAAAATATTATTACATTTTTTTTTCAGATAGACAAACCTTTTTTCCCTTCATCTGTGTTTGAACAAAAAAATTTCTTCTGTTTTTCTTTGTAGCTGCAATAAAATAAGCGAAAAAACTCGAAAAATCATGTTTGATAACGCGTAAAAATCGAGACAACACGCTCGCTCCTTGTTACTGTCTGCATACGAAAGTAGATCGTCGATAGATAAATCATGCGGCGTAATATCAATTTTTGAACCATTTAAAAGTCTAATATGATGGGAGAAATAAAACAGATTATTGGAATTATGTGTGCGGAAGATATACGAAAAAAAAAGAAAAAAAATGTGTAATCAGGTTTTTTTTTGAGCAATTTTCCTCTTCACTTATTGAGGTGTAAAAATCATTCGAAATTGGATTAATTTTTTTTTATATTAAAAAAAACAATAAATTATTTTTTTTAGAGAAAAAAAAAATATTTGATGAAATTTAATTTACTTGAAAGCTCTGAAAAAAAAAAAACAATTTTATGGCCAAATAATATTTTTATTGACGTAACGAATTTTTTTTTTTGATTAATTAGTTACGAGTTTCGCAGGAGGACAAAGTTTTTCCATAAAATTAAGTTATTTTTGCGAAATAAAACAATGAACTTGATATTTTATGAGTAACGCACTCTCGAGGAACATGCATCCATATGATAAGGATGAAAATCCACTTCACTTCTCTTAAAATATCGAAAATATCGTAAAAGTTATATTTGATTAAATAAAAGTTTATGACTTGATATGGGAATATAAAATAAAAAAAAAATAATGTATGAACAAAGTTTTGTCTCCAAATGTTTCGTTAGGGGTTTACTTTGGAATTTTTAGGGGTGTAATAATAATAGAAATGGCGGAAAATCTCATGAGTAGCAAATTTTAGATTTATTGCCTCATTGATTTATTGATTTTCTGTCAAAATATTGGTTTAGAACATAAATTTTCATGTTATAATTTTTTTTAATTTTTGGAACGAAAAATTCAGAGCTAAAAAAATTTTTTTTTAATAAAATTAGAAAAAAATTTAAAAATTTCAAATTCAAAAAAAAAAAATTAATTAAAAAACTGAAAAATAAAATTATACAAAATTTTAATAATTTTTTATTTAAAAAAAATAAAATTTCAATTAAAAAAATAATAATAAAATAAATTAAATTTAAATTTTATAAAAAAAAATTAAAAATAATATTTTTTAAGAAAGTTAAAAAAAAAATATTTTAAAAAATTCAAAAAATAAATTAAAAAAAAACGAAAAATAATGTTAAAAAATATTTTAAAAAAATTTAAAAATAAATTTTTGAAAAATTTAGAAATAGTATTTAAAATAAATTAACAAATTATTAAAAAAAATAATATTTTAATAAATATAAAAATAATATTTTAATAAAATTTAAAATATAATATTTAAAAAAAAAATAAAAAATATTCTATAAAATTCAAAAAATATATTTAAATAAAATTTTAAAAAAATTATTTAAATAAAAATTTAAAAATTAAATAAACAAAAAATTAAATTAAAAATATAAAAAAATAAAAATAATATTTAACAAAAAATTAAAAGATTTAAAAATAAAAAATATCTTAGAATAATTAAAAAAAATATTTTAAAAAAATTAAAAAATAATATTATAAAAAATTAAAAAAAAATGTTTAAAAAAATTAAAAATAATATTAAAAAAAATTAAAAATATTATAAAAATTAAAAATTTTGATTAATTTTCTTTTTAGACTTTAAAAATTAGAGCTAATTCTCATTAAGCTCAAAACACATCAAATTCCTCCGAAACTTTTAATGACAAACCCAAATAATTTGGCAAATTGCACTCTCTCCGTGCTTATTTGCATTCGTTAATGAACGAATTGTGGCAAACTGGAGTCATGTCAATCAATTTCTCCCAACTCACTAATTTCTCTTTTCACAAAATTTTGCACGTACCTCGTATGAATGAATGATTTTCAATCCAATTATATCACCAATATATTGGCTCCATATACAACGGCATTCAGCATGATTTCAATGGGTACAAAATCCATAAAATTACAATTTCTAGCTTTGTGATACTACATTTTATTCGGTTATAATTGATTTTGTGTACACCAAAAATATTTCTCAATCAAATTTCTAATTTAAATTTTTCCCTTTTATCCGATGTTGTTCCATTCGTGGTTGACCTACATATTATTTCGAATAATTTTCGATTTTATTTCCACGTATTGTTTTATTTTTAAAAAAAGAACTTGTTTGACTTTCATTTTGATTTCTATGTTTATTTTGCAAAATTGAATTTGACTCTTTTTACGTTTTTTTCTACGTTTCTTGTCCCATGTTGCATGTAAAAGATCGTATTTTATGTAATTTATATGCAACTTTATGTATTTTTATTTCTACAGTAAAACGAACGACGAGCAACATTTGTTCGCAACCAATGACAAAAATGGAAATTGTATTTTTTTTTGCTGTAGAAGTTTTTTAAAAAAAGGCTTGTCTGATAAAGATAAATTAGAAAAGATATTTACAAAAAGGAAAGTTGGCTTTTATTTTAAGCAGAAATTGGTTTTGTGTGCACCTGCAAGACTATTTAAAAGGAAAGATATTAGATTTGGAGAAAATTGCATTTGAAAGATGCTGATTGGTTTGTGGTAGTCGATTAAAAGGTAAGTTTTAAAGAGATTTTGATTTATTTTCGTTTGAGTCCTTTTTTGTGGATTTGGTCAAATATTTGAAATATTGCTTGGTTTGGATTAATTCTTAAAAAAAAATTAAATTTTAATAATTATAAATTTAATTTATAATTTAATTAATTAAAATATTTTTTAAATTATTTTTTTTTAAATTAATTTTTTTTTAATTTAATTAAAATAATTTTTAAATAATTTTTTTAATTTAATTAAAACAATTTTTTTTAATTGAATTGAAAAGTTTTAAAATTATTTTTTTAATTAATTAAAATAATTTATAAATAATTTTTTATTTTAATTAAAATAATTTTTAAATTAATTTTTTTAATTTAATTAAAACAATTTTTTTTAATTGAATTGAAATAGTTTTAAAATTATTTTTTTAAATTAATTAAAATAATTTATAAATTAATTTTTTATTTTAATTAAAATAATTTTTAAATTAATTTTTTAATTTAATACTCTTTTTTCAATTAAATTTAAATTAATTTTTTAATTTAATTAAAAAAATTTTTATATTTTCATTAAAAAAAGTTTTATATTATTTTTTTAATTTAATTAAAATAATTTTAAAATTATTTTTTTTTATTTAATTATTTTTTTTTTAATTTAATTAAAATAATTTTTAAATAATTTTTTTATTAGTTTACTTTAATTTAATTTATTTTTGTAAATTATTTTATTAATATTTTTTTATTTAATTAATTTTTTTTTAAATTTAATTAAAATAATTTTTTAATGATTTTTCAATTTAATTAAAATAGATTTTAAATTTAATTTTTTAATTTAAAAATTGTTGAACTTTGAACTCAAATAAATTTTTTTTTCCATTCTCCTGATTTTTAAATCAATATAATTCAATCTTTTATGCTTTAAATAAACATGTTAAATTTCAACCAGACCTGCAATAAAACTCACAGTGCTTTTAATTTGATTGTTATCTTTCCATATCTCCCACAAACGATCATCATTAAAATCAAATGTATTACAGACAATTTATTTTGTCACTCTGTTCATACGAAAAATTTTCCATATTGACTCGTCTTCCTACGCTGTTTATTTTTGGTTCGCCAGACTCAAAGTGTTTTTATATTTTGCCAATATCAGCAAATAAAAATTTTAATATTCCATTGCATTGAAACATTTATTATTACTATCATTATATCATTATTTTTTTTTGTTTCGAATTTTACGGAAAAACGAAGAAAAAGAAGAAGAAGAAGGAAATCGAAAAAATAAGAGAAAGACAAGCAAACAAAATTTAATAATAATTTGATAAGGATGTTGTTAACAACCAAGATATTTTGATTGCCCAAGGGATCAAACTTACCAGGCTACTTGCGAAAGAAATACTCGAGAACATCGAAAAAAAAAGTTTGAATAAATAAAACATCTTTTGTGTTATTGTTTCGTGTTTGAACGAAAAAAAAGCATCGAGCAGATAATAATAGAATAATCAATTTCTGAGGGAATTAAATTCCGTCCCTGAAAATTAATTTCTACAAATTTGGGAAAAATGAACTTTAAACCCACAGAAAAATTTTATCTTTTGGCTTTTGCAGTTTCTCGAGAAGCGATAAAAATAGAAAATTTGATTGAGGTGTGTTTGGTACTTTTCAGACAAAAGGTACATCGATCGATGATGAATTTTCTTGATGCTGGATGATGAAAAGAAAAACGAAAATAATAAAAGTCAAATAAAGTGAAATGGGTTGCTTTGGCAACATGTTTCTTGTTCTTCGGATAATGAGAAGTTTTTTGAAAGTTTCTCGGATAATTTTTCCTTGAGCTAAAAGAACGTTTTGTATTACATCGAAAATTTTAAAAAGGAGTTTTCTTACAGAAAACTGATACCTTGAACGATCAAAATCAATATAGAGAAATATTATTGCTGCGATAAATCTCGTTTCGTTTTGAAACAAAATATATTGGAAATAATTTGACAATGCCACGTTAGGAAAGTACGTGATGGGATTAAAGGAGTAATAGTAACGTCGTAAGTTTTTACGTTTTAGCTAAACAAATGGTTAAAAGCATTTTTCTTAAAATGAAATGAAAAATGAGATTCTGTTAAGATTTTTGTTCGAAGAATTATTTTTTCTTGAAATATAAAAAAAATAGATAATATTTCATTGAAAATTATTCTTCGAACGAAAACTAAAACAAAAAGCTGAAAACTTAATTCTTTAGCTTTTTGTTTCAGTTTTCGTTCGAAGAATAAATTTTAATGGAATATTAAAAAAAATAATAAACTCTCAAGAGGAAACATCATTTTAATTAATTTTTTAATTTAATTGAAAAAAATTTTTAATTATTTTTTTTAAATTTAATTAAATTAATTTATAAATTAATTATTTAAAATATAATTAATAATTAATTAATAAAAAATAATTAATTTTTTTTTTTAATTTAATGAAAATAATTTTTAAAATTAATTTTTTAATTTAATTTAATTAAAATAATCATTAAATATTTTTTTTTAATTTTATTAAAATATTTTTTTTAATTCATTTTTTTAATCAATTTACCATAATTTTCAAATTAATTTTTCGAAAAAAATAAAATTTCAATAAAAATAATTTTTCGAACGAAAACCTGAAGAATTTAGCTCTATGTTTCAGTTTTCGTTCAAAGAATGATTTTTAATGAAACAAACAAAAAAATAGTTTATATTTCAATAGAAAATATTCCTTGAACAAAATCTGAAACGAAAACCTGAAAATTAGGTCTCTTAACTTTATTTTCGAATTCTTTTAAAATCTTAAAATCTAACTTTTCAGTTTTTGTTCGAAGAATAATTTTCTATTGAAAAATGAGAATTCAAGTCAATTTTTCAATAAAAATCATTCTTCGAACAAAACCTGAAATAACAAACAAAAACCTAAAATTTTTAATAAGCTTTTAAAAATCCTCCCAACTAAATGAGATTTTCACCAAAATCCGTCAACCCTAATTGCATATTTCTTTTCTCAACGAAAATATTTCTCCAACTAAGCTCATTTACGTTCCCATTTCCTTGTTTCGATCCGTTTTTCCTTACAAAATTTTCTCCATATAAACAACGAGAATTCCCAACATGCTTCGAGCATAAAGCGATTAATGAATGAATGAGAAATGTTTACATTAGTCATGCATTATACGATACGAAAAAAAAGTTGCATGATATTAGGCAGCTTATCAATAACAAGCAAATACAAAACCCGAGCGAATACAAATAGAAACACCTACCTAACAGGATTCCGTCGAAGTACAGGGAATCAAGATTTATTATTGCAACGTGACGACGAGTCTATTTTTAGTAATCGCAACTAAGTAATTTATGATGAGCTTAAGCTCACAAAAAAAATGATGATGATGATGGAGCATTGTCTGACTTTTCATTCATTTTCGTACAAAAAAAACTATAATCTCTGATACACCTAGTTTTCTATCAATTTCTATTTCTATCATCACTTTATTACACAACAATGAACAATATCCTGTCATGTCGTGATTTTGCTGGCAGACATCGCGCAAAGCAAAAAAAAAACTTGCGGTGTATGGTAAAGTAATTCATTGTTAACTGTATAGTTTATGGGGGAAATTGCTGAATCAATGCTTTTTTTATTAAATGATGTCTATAAATAGGAGGCTACCTGGGTAAAAAGTACAACAACAAAAAATAACATATTGTTGTATTTAGGTCGAAGAATAGACGATGACTTTAGACGGGTTTAAGTGCTCTTTTATCTTTCAACTGCAATTCATTCAATATGTTGTAAAAAGTTGAACTATGGCAAAAAAGTTTTTCGTCTATTCCAATTAAATGTTCAGTCTGAGGAGTTATGCTGCGGTTCGAAGTTGATGAATTTTGTAAAGCATGAACAAACGTTAAATTATTAAAGTTTTAAAGTCAATGAATCTCTCAAAGGGTCTAAATAACCTTTTAAAAAGTTTTAAAAGGTTGATTTGAGACCCTTTAGAGATTCATTGAAGGTAGTCTTTACTTCTCAAAAGGCTTAAACTAACCTCTTGAACTTTTAGAAGTCAATTTAAGCCTTTTAAGAAGTCTATTTAAGACTTTAATTTTTTCTCTTACGTCTTAAAAAGTTTAATGAATCTCTCAAAGGGTCTAAATAACCTTTTAAAAAGTTTTAAAAGGTTCATTTGAGACCCTTTAGAGATTCATTTAAACTTTTAAAACGTAAGTGAAATTTGTTAAAACTTCTCAAAGGGCTTAAACTTACCTCTTGAAATCTTAGAAGTACTTTTAAGCCCTTCGAGAAGTCAATTGAAGACTAAAACTTACCTTCTTTCGAGCAACTGAGCTCAAATATGTTATTAAAACTAAGTAAGAGATTCTGTCTGGCTGATAGCCACATATGCAAATTTAAATGCAATTATCCCAAAGTACTTGAAATAATTCAACAAGACACTCTTTGCTCTTTACTTTTTTCCTCCATTCACAGATCCGTTCTTTATTGTCTTCCAAAAGTTTATTTTACAACTAATTGAACGAGAACGGTTTTATTCTGCCCTGTCAGATGTCAATGTAAAAGTGGTCAAAACTTTGCAACCAACGAAGATAATGATTATCTTTCCAAACAGAAAACGTTCGGTTGGTACGTTGGTCGGAAAATAATTTAGTTTTTGAGGTTAGTTTTAGTGATTTGGGTTATAGATAGAAATGGAAACAAACTTCCAGAGTTTACTTTTCAATAATTTATAGAGTCGTAAAAATATGTACATAGAGTCAAGGAAACGAGGGTTTAATACTCTCTTTTTTTATGAATGAATGAATCGAGAAATATTCATAGGCAATAAAGTGTTTTTAACATATTTCTTTACCTTTTTTTCTGCGAATGGAGGCGTCGTCATTGGTTGAATGGCGCTAAAGAAATGTTTTTGCAGGTACCTATAATAAGATTTTAACCTTTTCATTTTATGAATAAGAGAACATAAATCGTAAAAAATGAAGAAATTTGCTTTAAAAGTGAATATGGGAGTTGTTGAAGCGTATTTTTAATTTAAAAATGGAATTTTTTAGATGAACCTTTTATCTCGATTTTTTGAAATATTTGATTTGATTATTTTTATATTTAAATGAAAAATAAAATATACTTTAAAATTAAATAAAATAAAAAAATAAATCAAATTTTCAAATTTAAATTAAAAAAAATATTTTAAAAAAAAATTAAAATTAAAAAATAAAATAAAATTCTAAATCAAAAATTAAAATAACTTTTATTTATTTTAATTGTAATATTTATTTTAATAAATTATTTTATTTTTTTAAAATTAAAAAAAAAATTAAATCAAAAAATAATTAAAATTAATTAAAAAAAAAATTTTTTTTTTTAAAAAAAAATTAAAAATTTTGAAAAAATTAATTTAATTTAATTTTAATTAAAAAAATAATTTAAAAAAATTTAAAAAAAATTTATTTTATTTTTAATTTAATTTTTAAAATTTTAAAAAAAAATTATTTAATTAAAAATTTAATTAAATTTTAATTAAAAAAAATTTAAATAATTTTATTTTTTTTTATTTAAAAATTAAAAATTATTATTTAAAATTTAATTGAAAAAAAAATTAAATAATTTAATTTAAAAAAATTTATTAATATTAAAAATTTTTTTTTTTGAAAAAAAAAATATTAAATTTAATTTAATTTAATTTTAATAAAAAAAAAAAAATTAAATAATTTTTTTTTTTTTTTAATAAAAAATTTTAAATAATTTTATTTTTTTAAATTAAAAAAAAATAAATCCAAAATTGATTAAAAATTTAATTTATTAATTAATTAATTAATTATTTAATTTAAATAAAAAAAATATTTTAATTAATGAATTGAAGAATAATAAAAAATATTTAACTTACCATAAATCGAACAGAAATCCTCATATAATTTTCTAAAAAAAATAAAATTATAATAAATGAAAAGCAAAAAGGAAAAAATCTGACGTCATGCCGTTTAATTTACCCATAAAAGTGCACGTACACGTCTTTTTTTCTACTTTATTATTTTTTCCTCCTCTTCATATAAAATGCATTGGCATAACGCTTTATCGCAAGAAAAACACGTTTGCTACCCGTTGCTTTTTTCCAATCAGCTAATGAATTATGCAGCATCAGTAACTCGCAAAATAAATCCAACAGAGATGGCGGCGAGTCAATTTCGATGCAAACAAACTTCTCTCCTCCTTCGCTCTTTCAGCTGAAAAAATAAAAGTAGAATATTTATAAATCGTTTATTTTTTTTCTCCTCATCATTTTTTTTTCTCGTGCAACCCACATCGTTACCTTATACATTAGTAATTAGCAAAAGTTTTAGACATGTGTTGTGATAAATAAAATGAAACATGAGAAAAATTAGTAAAATGTGTTAAAAGTTTTCTTTTTTTTTGTTCTTTTTCGCTCTCGTTCTCCGTGTCGACATATTTTATGGCTTGGCGTTAACATAAATCTAATTTGCACTGTCTGCTCTTACGTCATGTCAAAGTAATTGGAGAAATATTTGGCAAGTCATAAGGAGTAATGAGCTGAAGGACTACCCTATGAACGAAAAACGGGTCAGATTGATCCTTTAAGGGATTAGGTTGACCCTTCAGGAGTCAAATTGATCTTTTAAGGGATCAAAAAATTCCCTTAACGGATCAATTTGACTCCTGAGGGTTCAACCTGATCCCTTAAAGGATCAATCTGACCCGTTTTTCGCCCATAGGGTATGTTGGGTCTCTTGAGGAATGATTCATTAAAATATTTCGGCAATTTTTCATTGCTTTGCTGTATCAATTGATCCCAAATGTCGAATCGAAGCGAGAAAAAAAACGATAAATTGGATAAATTTATCTTCTTTTACGACACTTGGAGCACGTCGAAGAAGATCGCTCAATTCAATTGTCAGAAACATTTTTTCCAAATCAAATTATTTGACAAGTAACCAGACACCAAATTGAGCACATCTCACACGCCAACCGCTTTGCTCTTTCCTTAACGTGAGCTGCGAGACGACATGAGGGAAAAAATCCTCTTATCATTTGAGTGCCACGAGATTGGCGCGTTTTTGTTGTTAATATGAGGTGTGACTGTCACACGAGTGCGATTGATTGAAAATGACAAATCCCACATGCGATTTTTTTTTTCGACGTTAAACGATTTCCTTTTGCCAAATCTCTGGTAAGTTTTTTTCTGGTTTGTTGATTTAAAGGATTAAAACGTCTCGTCTGGAATGTTCGTTCGCTTGCTTTTTTTGCATGGGAGTCGTAATTGGTTGAAAAGTTGAAAATAATGCTGTTTGTTTGGGAATGTTAGCCATTAGAGCGGCATTAACTGAAATTTATCTGTTTTTCTTTGTTCTTAGAAGCATAAGTTTTTGGCGAACGAGAATAAAGGACAATTTTTTGTTTGAACAGATAGTAGTTTGTTTGCTGTTTTAATGTTTTACGTGAAGTATTTCGAAAATTTAAATTACAAAAATAATTTTTGTTGGATATTAGAATTAAAATTAAAATTAAAATTAAAATTAAAATTAAAATTAAAATTAAAATTAAAATTAAAATTAAAATTAAAATTAAAATTAAAATTAAAATTAAAATTAAAATTAAAATTAAAATTAAAATTAAAATTAAAATTAAAATTAAAATTAAAATTAAAATTAAAATTAAAATTAAAATTAAAATTATTAAAATTATTAAAATTATTAAAATTATTAAAATTATTAAAATTATTAAAATTATTAAAATTATTAAAATTATTAAAATTATTAAAATTATTAAAATTATTAAAATTATTAAAATTATTAAAATTATTAAAATTATTAAAATTATTAAAATTATTAAAATTATTAAAATTATTAAAATTATTAAAATTATTAAAATTATTAAAATTATTAAAATTAAAATTAAAATAATTAAAATTATTAAAATTATTAAAATTATTAAAATTATTAAAATTATTAAAATTATTAAAATTATTAAAATTATTAAAATTATTAAAATTATTAAAATTATTAAAATTATTAAAATTATTAAAATTATTAAAATTATTAAAATTATTAAAATTATTAAAATTATTAAAATTATTAAAATTATTAAAATTATTAAAATTATTAAAATTATTAAAATTATTAAAATTATTAAAATTATTAAAATTATTAAAATTATTAAAATTATTAAAATTATTAAAATTATTAAAATTATTAAAATTATTAAAATTATTAAAATTATTAAAATTATTAAAATTATTAAAATTATTAAAATTATTAAAATTATTAAAATTATTAAAATTATTAAAATTATTAAAATTATTAAAATTATTAAAATTATTAAAATTATTAAAATTATTAAAATTTTTAAATTTTTTTTAAATTACTAAAATAATTAAAATTATTAAAATATTAAAATTATTAAAATTTTTAAAATTATTAAAATTAAAATTATTAAAATTATTAAAATTATTAAAATTATTAAAATTAAAATTAATTTTTTTTTTATTTTTCAGTAAAAATGGACTCAAACCAACTTCTATTTCAACGAAAAAAAAACTTCTGCAGTCAAAAAATTCGATTTCGAGTAAAAATTACGATAAAACTTACACAAAACATCGGCGAAAACATTCAATTCAAAGCTATACACAACGAAAGAACAAACTATCATGTCAACAATAAAACTTTGCCTTGTAAGTTCAACTTTTTTTTTTCATATATATATTTTAGTTTTTGATACATTTCATTTACCTTATTATAGTATGTGCTAACTGTGAAACAAATTTCAAACAAATACAGAAACGACAAACTTTTTGCCTCCCATACACTGAAAAAAAAAGAAACATGAGAACAAGAAAAAAACATGACTTTCTTAACATTGAACCTCGTTACGAAACATTCGACTGGAAATGCAAATTTAGTTACCTCAAGTGCATTACTAACAAAACTAGAGCAAATGTCAAGGAATGAAGTCGAGCTGAACTGCTCATGACATCGTCCCAAGAAAATTTTCGAGGTCGCCTTTTTTTCTTCGTTGCTGCAAGAAAAAGTTACTGTATGGATATTAATAAAATTAGTTGTGACATGTTTCGTATATGAGTATTTTTGAAATTTATGGGTATGATGACTCGAGCAACTAAATTTAAAACTATTCTACAGAGACAGAATACAAAACTGAAGAACCGAGAGAAGGAGCAATGTAAATAAATAGAAATTGCTTGTTTTTGTCATTTTTGGTTCGTACGAGAGTTGTCAGATAAGGTAACCTTTGTTTGTAGAATCACTTATGTTGTTGTTCGAGACATTTATCCTTGAAATCTACTAACCTCATGAATAATTTTGTTACAGTAACACACGCCGCTTGTGCCCTAATCAACGACGAAAACAGGAGAATTATTTCACGTTTGTTCATGCTTGATTTAGTTTTTTTAAAACAAAACTATGTCAAAGAAAAAATTTTTTTTCAGTTTCAATTTTGAGGCAGTTTTGAGTTATAAAATGATTAAAAATGATAAATTAGAGCTCTCTGATAAATTTCAATCCATTTGCTGCAAGATTTGACAAAAATTGCTTTGACACAGACATTTTTTGGGAGTCTTCAATTTTTTGGCAGTTTTAGAAATTCATCAAGAAAAAGTTCATCAGAAAAGAGATGTTTGGATTTTTGACAAAATGACAGTTGTTGAAGTTTTTTGAGATGAAATGTCAGTTTGAATCATTTTTTAAACTATCATGAGTTGTTTTTAATTAAATATTTCAAAGAAATTTTTTTTTTCAGTTTCAATTTTTTTGCAGTTTTGAGTTATAAAATGATTTAAAATGATAAATTAGAGCCCTCTGACAAATTTTTATCCATTTGGAGCAAGATTTGACAAAAATTGCTTTGACACAGTTTTTGACACAGTTTTGACATAGTTTTGCTCTTGATTTAGTTTTCAACACAAAACTATGTCAAAGGAAATATTTTTTTTCAGTTTCAATTTTTTGGCAGTTTTGAGTTATAAAATGATTAAAAATGATAAATTAGAGCCCTCTGACAAATTTTTATCCATTTGGAACAAGATTTGACAAAAATTGCTTTGACACAGTTTTTGACACAGTTTTTGACATAGTTTTGCTCTTGATTTAGTTTTTAAAACAAAACTATGTCAAAGGAAATATTTTTTTTCAGTTTCAATTTTTTGGCAGTTTTGAGTTATAAAATGATTAAAAATGATAAATTAGAGCCCTCTGACAAATTTTTATCCATTTGGAGCAAGATTTGACAAAAATTGCTTTGACACAGTTTTTGACACAGTTTTTGACATAGTTTTGCTCTTGATTTAGTTTTCAACACAAAACTATGTCAAAGGAAATATTTTTTTTCAGTTTCAATTTTTTGGCAGTTTTGAGTTATAAAATGATTAAAAATGATAAATTAGAGCCCTCTGACAAATTTTTATCCATTTGGAGCAAGATTTGACAAAAATTGCTTTGACACAGTTTTTGACACAGTTTTTGACATAGTTTTGCTCTTGATTTAGTTTTTAAAACAAAACTATGTCAAAGGAAATATTTTTTTTCAGTTTCAATTTTTTGGCAGTTTTGAGTTATAAAATGATTAAAAATGATAAATTAGAGCCCTCTGACAAATTTTTATCCATTTGGAGCAAGATTTGACAAAAATTGCTTTGACACAGTTTTTGACACAGTTTTTGACATAGTTTTGCTCTTGATTTAGTTTTCAAAATAAAACTATGTCAAAGGAAATATTTTTTTTCAGTTTCAATTTTTTGGCAGTTTTGAGTTATAAAATGATTAAAAATGATAAATTAGAGCCCTCTGACAAATTTTTATCCGTTTGGAGCAAGATTTGACAAAAATTGCTTTGACACAGTTTTTGACACAGTTTTTGACATAGTTTTGCTCTTGATTTAGTTTTCAACACAAAACTATGTCAAAGGAAATATTTTTTTTCAGTTTCAATTTTTTGGCAGTTTTGAGTTATAAAATGATTAAAAATGATAAATTAGAGCCCTCTGACAAATTTTTATCCATTTGGAGCAAGATTTGACAAAAATTGCTTTGACACAGTTTTTGACATAGTTTTGCTCTTGATTTAGTTTTTAAAACAAAACTATGTCAAAGGAAATATTTTTTTTCAGTTTCAATTTTTTGGCAGTTTTGAGTTATAAAATGATTAAAAATGATAAATTAGAGCCCTCTGACAAATTTTTATCCATTTGGAGCAAGATTTGACAAAAATTGCTTTGCAGTTTTTGACACAGTTTTTGACATAGTTTTGCTCTTGATTTAGTTTTCAAAATAAAACTATGTCAAAGGAAATATTTTTTTTCAGTTTCAATTTTTTGGCAGTTTTGAGTTATAAAATGATTAAAAATGATAAATTAGAGCCCCTCTGACAAATTTTTATCCATTTGGAGCAAGATTTGACAAAAATTGCTTTGACACAGTTTTTGACACAGTTTTTGACATAGTTTTGCTCTTGATTTAGTTTTCAAAACAAAACTATGTCAAAGGAAATTTTTTTTTCAGTTTCAATTTTTTGGCAGTTTTGAGTTATAAAATGATTCAAAATGTTAAATTAGAGCCCTCTGACAAATTTTTATCCATTTGGAGCAAGATTTGACAAAAATTGCTTTGACACAGTTTTTGACACAGTTTTTGACATAGTTTTGCTCTTGATTTAGTTTTCAAAACAAAACTATGTCAAAGGAAATATTCAAAGAAAATTTTTTCAGTTTCAATTTTTTGGCAGTTTTGAGTTATAAAATGATTAAAAATGATAAATTAGAGCCCTCTGACAAATTTTTATTAGCTTTGACACAGTTTTTTGACATAGTTTTGCTCTTGATTTAGTCAAAACAAAACTTGTCAAAGATTTTTTTTCAGTTTCAATTTTTTGGCAGTTTTGAGTTATAAAATGATTAAAAATGATAAATTAGAGCCCTCTGACAAATTTCTATCAATTTGGAGCAAGATTTGACAAAAATTGCTTTGACACATTTTTTGACACAGTTTTTTTGCTCTTTATTTAGTTTTTAAAACAAAACTATGTCAAAGGAAATTTTTTTTTCAGTTTCAATTTTTTGGCAGTTTTGAGTTATAAAATGATTAAAAATGATAAACTAGAGCCCTCTGACAAATTTTTATCCATTTGGAGCAAGATTTGACAAAAATGGCTTTGACAAAGTTTTTGACACAGTTTTTTTTGCTCTTGATTTAGTTTTCAAAATAAAACTATGTCAAAGGAAATATTTTTTTTCAGTTTCAATTTTTTGGCAGTTTTGAGTTATAAAATGATTAAAAATGATAAATTAGAGCCCTCTGACAAATTTTTATCCATTTGGAGCAAGATTTGACAAAAATTGCTTTGACACAGTTTTTGACACAGTTTTTGACATAGTTTTTTTGCTCTTGATTTAGTTTTTAAAACAAAACTATGTCAAAGGAAAAATTTTTTTTCAGTTTCAATTTTTTGGCAGTTTTGAGTTATAAAATGATTAAAAATGATAAATTAGAGCCCTCTGACAAATTTCAATCCATTTGGAGCAAGATTTGACAAAAATAGCTTTGACACAGTTTTTGACACAGTTTTTTTGCTCTTGATTTAGTTTTCAAAACAAAACTGTGTCAAAGAAAAAATTTTTTTTCAGTTTCAATTTTTTGGCAGTTTTGAGTTATAAAATTATTAAAAATGATAAATTAGAGCCAATTTTTAAATTTTATCCCAGTTGACATTTTAAAAATTTTCCCAATGCACATTTCAATTATTTTCTCACATCTTTTATGACCTTTTCAATCAATTCAAGATAATGTCTCGCCAAAATCTCAACAATTACAACTAATTCCCAAACAATTCTAATCTCCCCAAAAGAAGATAAGAAGCCATTAAGAAATTCACAGGAGTTCAATAAAAAAAAAGAAATTATGCCAATCACTTTGATTTCGACGTCAAAGAATTCAAACACCTACCATTAGAATAATCCCCAAACACACGAGAAAAAAAAGCGACGGAATGTAATCAATCATTGTCAAATAATAATGTTTACCTACCGTGTCTACTGCGTAACACTCTGGAAATCATCAATCAGCGAATTGGATTGAATTTGGATTTTTCGTAAGGGACAAACACTTCAAAAGACAAGGAGAAAGAGGATGAAAAAAAAGTTCTGAGACAATATTCTTGTCATAAATTCAACTTTTTTTTTTGTTGCCATATTTTACTTTTTTTTCATTATTATGAAATTATGAAATAAGTGCGAAAAAAAGGGGTTTTTTTGTTTCAAATTATTTTCCTGCAAAGTGATGATGGAAAAAAGCAGGAAAAAAGTTTCGTTTTGAAATTCATTAAATTTAACCAACCAACCAATATTAATCATAATAATAATGTCGTCTATGGGGGAAAAAATATAACAATGGAAGGCTTTGCACGCGTTTTTGTTCCGACAGGTAAGAAATTGATATAATTTTGCTCCTGATTGGTTTTTATGTCACTCTGATAAAAATAAAAATTTTAATAAATAAGAAAAAAAAAAATTAAAATAAAAATTGATAAAAAAATTTCTTAAAAAAATTTTGAAAATAAAAAAAATATTTTCGAACAAATTTTGAACTAATAAAGTTAATTAAAATTTAAAAATAATTAAAACAACTATAAATAAATAAATTTTAAAAAAATTAATTAAATTAAAATATTTAATTAGGTACCATAAAAATTAAAAAAAAAATTAAATTAACAAAAAATAAAAATTCTATAAAAATTTCAAAATTTAAAAAAAAAAAATTCTCAAAATAATTTTAGTTGAGTAGTTTAGTTTAGTAGTTTAGTTGAAAAAAATACACATTTTATAAATTTAAATAAAATGATTAATAAATTTAAATTATTAACAATTTTTCAAATTTTAAATATAATTTTTTTTAAATTATTTTATTTTATTATATTATTTTTATAATAGTTTTTTTATTTAATTTTTTTTATTTTTGTAAGAAATTTAAGAAATTAAAAAAAAAAATAAGTAGATAATTAAAATTTATTAATCTCATATTTAAATTTGTATAAAATTATTTAAAAAATTTTATTTTAATTATTTTATTATTTTTTTAATTTCTTAAATTTCATGTGAAAATTAAAAAAAATAAATAAAAAATAAAAAAAATAATACAAAAAAAAATTAAAAAAAAATAATTTAATAAAATAAAATAATTAAAAAAAAATTAAATAATAAAAAAAATTATAAAAAATTAAATAATTAAATTTTTCATAATTTTTTTTATAATTTAAAAGTTAAAAAATTTTATTAATTTTTTTTAAAAGCGCTTTAGTCTTTTAATAAACTTACCTTCGAAATTTTACCCTTCACTCACTTCTTTTGCATTCCAATATTAAAACATATAGAAAAATATCATGCAATATTGCCGTGCCAGCGTACCAGAGAGACAGGAAAGGAAAAAAACGCAAAATAGTTCGTAAGGCTGGCTTGGATTGCTCACACAATTGAACAATAACAAAAGGAACGAAAGAAAAACAATTTATTGTACGTTTGTTGAATCCGAAATAACATGTAATCCCTTCTATTTTTTCTCCGTGCTCCATATTTTTCCCCATATTTGAATTATAAATGCAATTCCGTGCTCACAAAAGGTGCGATTTAATTATGTGAGGCATCTCGCCTGCCAAAAACGAAACTCACGGAAAAATAAGCATCAAAATTTAGTTATTGGACTGCAAAAAGATGAACGAGCAAAACGAATTTCGGTCAAAATATTTATCTTTGTTGCTATTTCAACACTTCTTCATGACATGGAAAATTTTCACGTTACATCTCCGAACTATCAAATGCAGACAAGCTGTTGTTACTTCTACGTCTCTTCTGGACAATACTGATACTTTATGGCCCAATAAATGTGTGTTGTTAGCAAATTGGTCAATATACCCTTTATTTAAATTTATTCAATAAATTTTCAGACGTTTTTGTCTGCACCGAATTTCATCGGAAACGAGCGACGACGAGGAGCGACAGATAAACTTTCCGAACGTGTAAATTGGACTTTTTCACACCTTTCGAACGTTCATTGAGTGATGGGGGAGTAGCTGAAAAAAAAATCTAAAATTCACGAGCAATTTATCTAAACAAAACAACCCGAAATTAAGTTTGTTACATTTTTGTCACGTTCGATTCAGTCACTTTTTGTATGCTATTTTTCGTTTTAGGGCATTTCGAGGAATTTGTGTCGTTATGGTATCGTTTTTTTGGTTGTCCATTGAGAAATTTGAAACATATGGAGTTCCAAAGATGAAAAACTAAAATAAAATCTGAAAATTTTGGTAAAATTTTTTAAAAAATAATTTTTAATTTTTTTTTATATGCTTTACAAAAATAATTTTTTTTTGAAAATTATTTTTTTTAATATTTAATTTAGTTATTTAATTTTATTTAAAAAAAATCATAAAAAAAATAATTTTTCTTAATTTCTTAAATTTTTATGAATTCTAATTAATTAATTAATTATAATTATTAAATTAATTTTATTGTATTAAAAAATTAAAAAAATATCAAAAAATAATTAAACTTCTTAAAATTTTAAGAAATAATGAAAAATATTTTTTTTATAAATTATTAATGAAATTAAATTAATTAAATAAAAATAATTAAATTCTTAAATATTTGAGAAATTAAAAAAAATAAATAAAAATAAATATTTAAAAAAAAATAATTAAATTGAATTAAATTAAATTATAATAAAAACTTTAAAAAAATTCTTTAAAAATTTGAAAAATAAATTAATAAAAAAAAATTTGAAAATTTTTTAAAAATAAAAAAAATTGAAAAGTAAAATTTGAATAATTTAAAAAAAAATTATTAAATTTTTTTAAATAATAAATAAATAAAATAAAATAAAAATACATGGATTTTTCAAAATAGATTTTCTTATCAATAATAAATGAAATTAATTAATTTAAATTAAAATTAAATATTTAAAAAATTTTTTTGTGAAACTCTTAAAAAAATGAATAAAAAATAAATAATAAAAAAATAAATTAAATGAAGATATAAAATTATTTTAAAAATAAAAAAACTAAAAAAATAAAAATTATTTTTTTTAAATAAAAACTTTTTAAAAGTAAAATGTTCATAATTTTTTAATAATAAATCTTAATATTTTTCTTTAAAATAAAAAATATAATTTTTTAAAAAATATTAAAACTTACCAAAATACGCTAAAAATCCTTAAATTCACGAAAACTTTCGCCAAATCCCATATTTTGTCGATGAAACATTCATCACAAAATTGTTTAATACGAAAATTTAAATAAATAAATTTTTGATAAAATCCTTTATGTTGCTCTCTTTTTTTTATCCTCTCTATCTAGGTCATCATCGCCGATGTACAACAACAGCATAAAAACACTCGCAACAACGACAAGAACAACATGGAATGAACAAAAACTTTTCCCTGAAAAAATTTTTTTCGGTTGTCAATTATTTGAAAAATTGCATGAATGTCAAAACTTTGTGTCGTACAAACTTTTTCGGATGATAAACTTGTGCGCGCCGCACAAAAGCCGGTTGTCGGTTTTTCAATTCGCATTCGTTCTGAGTGAAAAAGAGCCAGACATTGATCGATAAATGATACAGCAAACGAAAAAAAAAAGTTCGTCGAGGTACCACGAAAAATCATGAATTTAGGTCATGAAACGATACGAAACGAAATAAGGTCAGGTCTTCCTTGTGCATGCAAATTTTTTTTTTATTTCGGGTACCTGTGAACACTTTCTGCTGACATACGAGGGAAATTTTATGATTTATGTACGACACTCTCGAAAAAGCGAAACAACTTGAAACAACTGCAATACGTACCGGAAATACTCGGTGTGCTATTTTTAACGCGCGGCTGTACGAAACTTTCTGCCGGAAAATGAATTAAAACTCGTACACACAAAATAATTAAACATGTACGCATTTCTGTCAACATTTCAAGTTCCTCGATTTTTTTTTTCGGGTTTTCGTGAATTCACAACGAAATTCAGTATGCGAGAGAATTTTTCGAGAGAAAATAAATAAAAATAAAATTTAATAAATTAGTTAGTTTTGGTCTAATGCTTCGACAAAGGCAACGAAGAAAGCAACTCGACAGAAATTGAATTAAATAATAAATGGAATGAAGGTCAAACATTCTTCATGCGGCGACGGTGCGACATGAGTAGGAGTAAAATTTTAATTTTAAACTAGATTTTCGGAGGTAATTATGAAGAATTGATCTACCTTTTTCATGATTTATAACAGGTAGGAGCCCATTTATTGAACAATTTTAGGAAAAAAAATTATGGAACTAAATTGGGTGAAAATTTGTTGGAAATAGTAATTTATGAGCTTCTCAAGGATAAAAAATGGTAAGTTTTGTATTGAAAAAAAAATTAATTTTTTAAAATTTTTATTTTTTTATGCGAATTTTTTAGATTTTTAATATTAATTCAATTTGATTTAATTAAAAATATTTTGAAAAATTTTAAATTTTTTTTCATATTTTTTTGCTCAATTGAAATTACGAAAAAAATTAATTTAATTATTAATTATTTTAAAATTATTTCATATAATTATATTTTTATTGAATTTTTAGTTATTGAATTTTTTTTAATTTTTTATTTATTTTTTTTTTAAATTTTAACTGGATTTTTTTTTTGAGTTAAAGTTTTAAATTTAAAAATTTTTGCAACAATAATTTTTTCTTAATGAGAATTTTTTAAATTATTTTTTTATTTATATTTTTATTTAATTTAATTTTTTTTCTTTATTTTTTGTAACTTTTTTTGTACAAAAAATTATGAAAAAAATGAATTTATAATTAATTTAATTTTTTTTTTAATTTTAAAAATATTTTTTTAAATTTTTTATTTCAAATTATTTTTAATTTTTTATAAATGAATATTTTACAAAACCAAAAATAAATTATTTTAAATTAAATTTTAAAAATTTCATTAATTATTTGAAAAAAAAAAATTAAAAATGTTAATTAAATTTTTTATTAAAATTTTAATTTTTTTAAAATTTTTTTATTATTTTTTTAATTTTAATCTTGAGAAATCTTGAGCCTTTAATGACAAAAAAAATAGAAAATAATTTTTTTTATTAATTATTATTTTTTAATTTTTTAAACTTAAGTTAGAAATCATGAGCTTATAATAATGAAAAATTATTATTTTGACGTATTTTTTATTTTATTTTAATTTATTTTTTTTTTTGAAAATTATGAAAATATTTAAAACATAAAAATTTTTATTTTCAGAAAGAAAATAATTTTAAAGCAAAAAAAATTTTCTTTTTTTTTTTTGATATTCATAATTTTTTTTTATTTATTTTTCAATCATGAAAAAAAAATCAAAACCTTGAAAGCAACATAAAAAAACTTCCGACAAGTTCAAAGTTAAAGCAAACAACTTAAAAACAACAAGAAAAAGTGACATAAATTTATGTCTTTCTACTTAACCACAATGACTTGCATTTCTCATTGCATGAATTTTCGGATGAATAATGAGAATTTTTGCGTTTTGAAAGATCCATTATTGGCACACCCTTCTTGTTTCGCTTTTTTGTACTATTAACGTTCTTTTTTCTCATTTAATTTATTTAATCGAAAAAAATCAGAAAAATCAAGCAACAATGGATTAGGCGTACTTTTTGGCAACTTTTCATTTTTTGTGCGGTTTCAAAAGAATTTCTATTGAAAAAGGCGCTAATGTCGATTTGGCTCGCTTTATCGATCGAAATTTGGCGATTATTGCGGCAATCTGCCATGTTAGGTTTTTGCAAAATAATGTGAAAATAATTAATTCCCGGTTTGATGCAAATTAAATGTCATTATCGATGCATCGAGTAATCAGGCGTCTCCATGGGGACCATCTCATCAAATAACTAATTAATTATCGTTTTTGAGATAAATCCCTCAAATAAAAGCATTGATTGACGACGCTCCAAGAGATAGCGACAAACAAATCCAGTCTTAATACGCAAACAGAAAAAAAGGGAAAATTAATCAAAATCAGCTTAGCGGAGACAAAGTTGTCTGCTGGTTCTTTGCTACATATTGTCACGAATCGCATTTATCAAAAGTTTGTCTGCTTCGGGATTCTGCGGAACGGTCGAAAAAGAGATGAAAACTTAATCTGCAATTCACAATTCTGTGAGTATCTTTTTTTTTGCTTCTCGCTTTCATGAAAACGAGTTTTTTTTTCTTGATAATTTCCCAAAAGCATTTTTGTTTCATTTTTCACACGAATCCCGTCAAAAGAGAAAAATATAAATTGCAAGCAAGGAGGAACGAAAAATAAATTCTCGAATTCCGTATTGTTAATTTTTGGCTCGTCGTTTTACTGTGAAAAGAAAATTAAAAGCTAAAAATAGGACGATCCAAAGAGAGGAAGTAAATTAAAAAAGGCTTCGTCTTCGAGATGTCTGAAATTGAAAGAGATGAGGATAAAAGTTCTTTCAATTAATCCAAACCAAGCTATTCAAATGATTTTTTTGATGATCAGAATATCTCAGGTTTCATATTTGAAGCTGAAGAAGTCTATGAGGTTCAGTTAAAGATTCTTTCAGCTTCAAATATGAAACCTGTGATATTCTGAACTCCATAGAAGGAAGTTTGAGGTTCTGAATATCTCAGGTTTCATATTTGAAGCTTCAGCTTCAAATATGAGACCTGAGGTATTCTGAACCTCATAGAAAGAATTTTGAGGTTCAGAGTATCTCAGGTTTCATATTTGAAGCTGAAGAAGTCTATGAGGTTCAGTTAAAGACTCTTTCAGCTTCAAATATGAAACCTGTGATATTCTGAACTCCATAGAAGGAAGTTTGAGGTTCAGAATATCTCAGGTTTCATATTTGAAGCTGAAAAAGTCTTTGAGGTTAAGTTTGAGACTCCTTCAGCTTCAAATATGAGACCTGAGGTATTCTGAACTTCATAGAAAGAATTTTTGAGCTTCAGAATACTTCAGGTCTCATATTTGAAGCTGAAGAAGTCTATGAGGTTTAACTTTAGTCTTCTTCAGCTTCAAATATGAGACCTGAGATATTCTGAACTCCATAGAAGGAAGTTTGAGGTTCAGAATATCTCAGGTTTCATATTTGAAGCTGAAGAGATCATTGAGGTTCAGTTTAAGACTTCTTCAGCTTCAAATATGAGACCTGAGATATTCTGAACTCCATAGAAGGAAGTTTGAGCTTCAGAATATCACTTTAGTCTTCTTCAGCTTCAAATATGAGACCTGAGGTATTCTGAACTCCATAGAAGGATGTTTGAGGTTCAGAATATCTCAGGTCCCATATCTGAAGCTTTAGATATGAGACATGATATATTCTGAACCTCATAGAAAATCTTTTACTTGGGATAAAAAGCCTGATCTAAAGCTCTTCCAATTAATTCAAACCAAGCAAGATAAAATTTACGTCGCTCATTCAAAATCTGATTTCTCATCTTCCCAAGTTCAAATTTTAATTTAAGTTTTTCATCTGAAAAGAAACATTTTAAACTTAATTTTTTTTCTCATCCAACTAACTAATGATCTCATTTCTGGAGTAATTTTAATATTTTTCCTTACCCATATAATTCTATACAATTTTCACAGCATTCTGAATAGAAAGTTGTTCTTTGTGCAGCTAATGCTTTTGTATGAAATTGCAAAAGTTTGCCGAGACAATGAGCTACCAACAATGCCTTAATTAGCTATAATTTCAACAACTCGTTGTTGTTAGTTTAGTGTTTTAATACCCCATTCTCTATTGTTGTTGTTGATTTGTTCTTTTTCTCGCATATATCCTTAAAATCTGCCATATGTGACGTGTATTGACAATGTTTGGTTTTAATTTGCCCTTTTTGTCCCGAACAAAAATCTCCCAAGAGCTATCAAATGTGCTGTTAACCCTTTTTCGCGTTAATGTTACTTCGACAAAACACAAAAAAAAAAGTTTCGTGGCACGTTAAACTTTATTATTATAAAACACTTTTGTGTTGTAAATTTTTGTTTTTCCATTTCTATTGTTTTTCAGACTCGTGGGCGAACTGAAACTGATGATAAACCAACTTCCTTTGTTCTCGCCCGGCACACACCGAAAAGGTAGCAACTTCAAACAAAATAAATTAAATAAATAAAAATTTTCAATTTCTCCGGAGAGAACGCGAATTTTCGGTGAGTTTGCCTGTTTTGTGTATGTGCGATGATTGTTTGAATTCACAAAAACCAACACGAAAAAAAAGTATTCTCCGATGCGATAATCTCTTTTGTTTGGGGAAATTTTTCGTTCGGTGATCATTGATTTTAATTTTCGACTTTTTTTGTGTGTGTTGGAAAGGGATTATGTGGTTAAAATTTTGTCTTCCAGCGAATTATTTTCAATTAACAAGAATTTTTTTCGGGCAAAAAATGCATTTTTCGATAAAATTTTGTTACTTTCGATTATCAGATTATGAATTTTTGTTCGAAAGATTTTTTTTGGTGGATAAAAAAAAATTTTTAGGTATAATTCTGTCAAAAAAATAATTTTTAAATTCAAAAAATTAATTAAAAAAAATAATTTTTATATTAAAAAATTGATTAATAAAAAAATATTTTTTAATTAAAAAATTAATTGAAAAAAAAAATTTTTTTTAAATAAATTTTTAAAAAATTATTTAAAAAAAAATTATAAAAAAAAATTTTTTTAAATAATTAAAAAATTAATTAATAAAAAAAAAAATATTTTTAAATAAATTTTAAAAAATTAATTGAAAAAAAAATGAAATTAAAAAAAATATTTAAATCAATATTTAAAAATTAATTAAAAAATTAATTAATTTTAAAAAAAATATTTTTGAAAAAAATTTTAAAAAAATTTTTTAAAAAAAAAATATTTAAAAAATTATTAAAAAAAAATTAAATTAAATAATTTAATTATAATAATTCAATTATTTAAAAAAAAAATATTTAAATTAATATTTTTGAATTAATTTAGAAAAAAAAATAATTTTATAATTAATTTTTTAAATATTTTTTTTGAATCTCAATTTATTTTTTTTTTTAATTTTGATAAAATAGACGTTTAATATTTTTTTTTTATCAAAAAATAAAATTCCATAGAAATTTTTGAAAAAAAAAATTAATAATCTGATAATAAAATTGACACAAAAACCCCTAATTAACAATTTTTTTTTGTGTTTTTTCACTCAGCGATTTATCTTTTTTATCCGCACTAACGATGGTTTAACCTATTTTTCTCTTTTTCCCAACAGAGAGATGACCATTAAAAATTCCTCAGAGAAAAAAATCAACCTGTTGTAAATAATGATGATGATAAAAAAAAACATCTCCGGTTAAAAAAAAATTTTTTTTTTGTAACATCCGGAATTTTTACAATCCTTTTCCTCCTTCTACTCACATTCCTGCAACGAAAAAAAAAGTCACTAATGACATTACAACAACAATTTTTTTTCAATGTTACAAAAAAATATAAACAAAACGCAACTACCGAGAATTCTTTTCGTGCCATAAAAAAATATTTTTGAAAAAAAGAAAAAAAATTGTTTCAAGACTTAATAATCGCTTTCAATTTCAGCTACTTACCAAACACATTTTTGCTCAAAGGACACTAAATGAGAATTCCTTGAATATTTTATGAAGTCATTATTTAGCTGGAAAGGCACGACAATTATTTTTCCAAACGAAAGCCATTTATAACGAGCTTTTGTGTAATTTTCGTTCATAATTAAATTTCTGCCGAATTTAAAGAATTTTTTTTCTCTCTCTCGAAAAAATGACAGCTTTCAATTTTTGACACTTCCATTATTTATTTTTAAAAAATTGGCATCCCAAAAATTATGCATGTTTTATGAAAATTAAACATCTGTTCCGAACACGAAATAAGTGCATTCCTGCATCGCATTATTTATTTAAATTTACGACTTCTTTCATGTTGTGTTAAAATTTTTGCATTTCTCAATGCTAAAAATATCCCGACATGTAGGTCATTGATTAATTCAGATCCGAACCACATTTTGGGACCACGACACACTGTCAAAGCAACATCAAACGATGCGCATTTCGGGGAACATCTGTAAGATATTAATTATTATGAAAAAAAAATAGAGAAATTGTGTTGTCTTCTTTTCAATTCATTGCGGCGCAAATTTGATTAAAGAGCAACAATAATTAAATGAAAAGTCACAAGTTATGAAGCAATTTGTCATAAAATAAAATCAGAGAGAGAGACGTTTTCAGTTGAAATTGAATTGTAAATGAAATTTAACAAAAGTTTTGAGTGCGAGATAAGTGCAGCATATAGTGAAAAATTGGCAACTCGCATCGAGGAAAATTTAGCGAGGTATTTATATTGACAGGTGAGATTTTGTTAAATATTGGTTCAAAATTATTAATTTATGATGAAAACGAGAAAATTTATAAAAATTTATGAATTTAAAAAATTGAGTTTGATTTTTGGCAACCCTGTATTGAATTTTGTTTTGTCATAATATTATGACAATTTTAAATTTTGGGGCTTAAATTATCATTTAAAAAAAAAATAAATAAGATCAAGAATTATTGAACAAGAAATAAAATAAAAAAATGCAGGGTTGCCAAATTCTATTTCTACATATTTTTAAAATTATTTTTTTTTTTAATTTTAAAAAAATATTTTAGTCTAATAAATTTCAAATTAAACTAAATAATTTAAATTTAATTAAAAATAAATATAATTTAAAAATTTTTTTAAAATACAAAATAAATATAAAAAATAAAAAAATACAGGGTAAATAAATTTAAAAAAATTAAAAAAATATTAAATTATTTTTTTTATAAAAATTTTAAATTAATTTTTAAAAAAATATTTTAATTTAAAATAAATACAAATTATAAATAAAATTAAATAAATATAAAAAATAATTTAATTAAATAAAAAAATAAAATAAAAAAATACAGGGTTGCAAAATTTAAAAAAAAAAATGTATATTTAAAATTATTTTTTTATTTAAAATTTTTTAAATAATTTTTAAAAATATTTTAGATTAAAAAAATTAAAATTATGTTTTAAAAATAAAATAATTTAAATTAAATTAAAAAATAATTTAAAAATTATTTAAATTAAATAAAATTATAAATTAAAAAAAATAATTTAAAAATATTTTATAATTTAAAAAAATTAATTAAATTTATTATAAAAAAAAAAAAAATTAAATTATTATTATTTATTTTAAAAATTATAAATAAAATAATAAAAAAATTAATTAAAATAAAAAATATATATTAAAGTTAAATAAAAAATTTTTGAAAATATGTGAAAAATTGAACGAAAAATTTGAAAATATTTTAAAATTTTAACAAAGTTGCAAAACTCCAATTTCTCACAGTAAAACATTTACATTAAAAAAGCATTTTATAATAAATATTTGATTTAGAATGAAAAGTAACCGGATAAACCGCAACAACTTTTCAAGTGTTGCTTTTCATAAAATTTAATTTTTAATAGTTTAAAATTAAATATTTTATTAAAAAGTTACTGTAAAAGTACTTACCTTCCTTAAACTTTTTTTTTGTGGAAAATTTTAAACAGCAAGGCAAGGCGTAAAAAATAATTTTTGTTGAAGTACCTTGATAACAGCTTCACTCGAATAAATTTGTTATGAGTGAATATTAAAACTAAAAATATTTTTTAATCCATCAATTTTTATTTTGGTTTAGAGTCTTCTAGATATACTTTTCATTCATTCGTCATTTCATTCACAATTTTTTTTTAATTTAATTTTATTTATTTTCTCTTATATAATCTTTCATTTTTTAAATTAAATTTATTCACTACTTTTATTTAAATATTTATATTAATTTTTTATTCATTTTTTTTTATTTGTTAATACTTATACAATACATAGGTATATCGTTTTTTCACTTCTTTTCTTACTCTTAAAATTTATTCGCCGACGTTCTTTAAACATTAAACATTTTTTTTTGTTATGATATAGACTTTGAACATACAAACACAATTCTTGTCACATTTTTATTTATTTTTAATTTTATTAGTTCACTTTTTTTATTACAGTTATTTTTTTTTTGCATTACGAATAATAACTACTAATTTAATTATTTTTTGGAGTTTTTGTACAAATAATTGTGCTTGAAAAATAAAATTAAAATTTCAATCTCTGTATTTATTTTTTTTTAATAATTAATTAAAACCTGTTTTTTTATTTTGTTTATGAGTGACATTAAAATTTTTTAATTTAACAACAATATATATTTTTTTATTTTTTTTTCTAACAACACTAATTATTTTTTTATTAATTAATTAAATTAATAATTAATTATTTAGCGCCAAAATAATTTTTATTACAACCTAAAATTAGTGCAGCACGATTTTTTTTATTTAAATTTTATTTTTTGGTACAAAACTTAACAGATATAATTTTTTTTCTTATCATTTTTTTTTTGATTGACTATTTTTTAAATATTTTTTTTTTTGTAATAATAAATAGTTTTTTTTTACAAGCACGGGCAATATGTTATAGTAGTTATACACACCTATAATCGTTTAGGCCATTATAAATTCCTTTTAGTCGTCAAGTGTCTCTGGTTAAATTCAATTTCAATGCGAAAAAAAGTGTGGCAGCGGAAATGAAAGAAAAAAACTATTAAACTTTTTAAAAAGTTTGAAATTTTTTTAAAAAGTTTTCTTTTTTCATGTATATTGAGATTCCATCAATTTTTCTTCTACACCTTGCTATATGATTTTTTTTTATTATTTTTATTGAAATGGAACTGTAGAGGAAAAGAAAAAGTTTTCTTTGAAAGACATTGATGCAATACTATTATTATTAAATTTGCATCAGAACTACACTATTTTTTCGCTATATAAATTCGTGAGGATTTTAAAGAGTTTTTTTTATAAGTTTGATGATACTGTAAGAAAAGATTGTCTGTTATTTTATTTTTTTCTTTGAAAAAATTCAAAAATAATAAAGTTCAACTACAGAAGGTACTTGAGCTCACAAATAATAAGATATGTATTTTTAGCGTAAAATCAAGTTTTATTTTTTTTTGGGTGGGGTGATTTTACTTAAATCTAAAAAAAATATTTTTTTTAAATATTTTAAAATTATTTTTTTTAATTTAAGTTTTTTTTTTAGAAGACAGTAACTTGTGCTCGTGTATTTTTTTATATTTATTTTTTTATTAATTTTTTTTAGTCTTAGTTTCTTTATAAATATTTTTTTTTGTTAATTGCTTGCATGTCCAAAAGTTTACCCTATTTTTCACTTATTTTTTAACAGTAAGTACTTAATTATTTTTTTTTATTTTTTCGCCTTAACGAATTTATTTATTTATTTATAATATTTAATTTTAATATATTTTGAGTCTTTGGTTTATTTTCAAACTTTATTCTTTGTATATGTTGAACGAACGAGGCAAGCGTTAAAATCGTAAATTAAATGAGGTTTAAGTTCATGAAATTATTTTGACAATTTTTTGATATATGTATTTTTTTAAAATTAAAAAAAATATTTTTTTATTATTATTTAAATAATTATTTTAAAAATTGAATTTTATTCATTTAAATTTTTAAATAAAAAAAAATAATTTTTATTTATTTTAAAAATTAATTAAAAATTTTTCTGAATTTTAAAAATAAAAAAATTAATAAATAAAAATTTTATTATTAAATTTTTATTTATTTAATTTTAATTTATTATTTTTTATATTTTAAAAATTAAAATAAATTATTCTGAAATTAAAAAAAAATAATTTTTAAATTATTTTTTTTATTTATTATTTTTTTTTTTATTTTAAAAATTCAGAATAATTTATTTTAATTTTTAAATTAACAAAATAATAAATAAAAATTAAAAAAAAAATATTTTTAACAAATTTTTTATAAAAATCGTCAAAATAATTTTCTGAACTTTCGTAAAATAAATTAATTAAAAATAAAAAAAAAATTAAAAATGACTTTGTCTGTATTGTAATGGAAGTGTCTCGTATTTCCTTTCAAAAAATAATTTTTTTATGAAAAATTTTGCGTGCTCATGTGTATGTATGTGTGTTTATGTGTGCAATGTGAAACAGAAGACAAAGTCATTTACTCAAAATTTCAGAGGAAACTTTCGCGAGCCCCCTGCCCTTCATTGCCTAACACTACCCGTTGACTTGGCGGCTCGCCATATTGACTGTGATAAAAGTCTTCGCGCATCATTATATTTAAACTAGAGCATCTAAAGTAGAGGATTTCTTGAAAGGGTTTTCGAAAATCGCGATTTAGCGTGGCATAGATGATGGGATTCAGGAGCGAATTCGCATAACCTAACCACAAAAAGACGGATGTCAGTGTTCGCAAATGATATTCCTCTCCGAGCAATGGACGAACGAGAGCGAGAATGAAGAACGGTAACCTGTGAAAAAAAGAGATTAAATTTAAATTTAATTGAATTAAGATAAAATTTTATTTGATTAAATTTCGTTTAAATTACATTAAATTAAACTTTTAATTTTGCGATAAAAGTTTCAGAAATTAAATTTAAAATTTTCGCGCCAAATTTGAAAGAAATAAAATTTTAGGCGGGAAAATTTTTAAATGCTTTAAATCTCACTTTTGGCGCGAAAATGAAATTAAATTATGATAAAAATTGAATTCAAGTAAATTTTATTAAAAAAAAATCGAATACAATATTAATTTTTTAATAAGTTGATTTTTTTTTTGCGAAAAATTAAAATAAAATAATTAAATTTAAAAATTTTTATTGAAAAAATTAAAAAAAGTAAAATATCATTTTTTTTGGCGGGAAAATTATCAAATATGAAAATTTAAATTTTTTATATGAAAATTAATTTATTTAATAGTTTATTTTATATTTATAATTATATATAACTTAATTTTCATATTCAAATTAAAAATGTAAATTTTACACGAGAATTAAATAAATTAAAATTTTAAGCGGGAAAATTTTATGAAGTTCAATTTTTGGCGCGAAAATAAAAAAGTTTTCCGAAAAGTTATTTTTAATGAACATTTAATTAAATTTAATATACTTTATAAGGAAAAAGCAAATTTGATTTGAAAAATGTATAAAGCTAAAATATTTTGGCGGGAAAATTGTTGAAATTTAAAATCTCATTTTTGGCGCGAAAAAAAATTGTTCGAAAATTTTTTCAAATGAAAATTAAATTAATACATTTTTTCAGCAAAATTTTTTTATTTAACATAAATTTAATTTAAATATTTTATTAAATAAAATTTCAAAAAAATTTGGCGGAAAAATTGTTTAATAATAAATATTTAAAATTTTGGCGGGAAAATTTTCATGATCAAAAAAAGAACTTACCAACAAACAGTGAAAGCTGACATGATAATGCCAAGCGTTGTCGATGCTTTCCGCTCCTTCGCCAGTTGAAAACGTAGCTTCTTGTGATGCGGCGACGCGTTTGTCACAACGACATTCCCGCTTCCCGTGAGAGATTTCTCCTGTTGCTGTTGCCCGGCGGCATTTGCGCCGCCATTTATCGCATTTTCTAGCCTAGTTTGTGCGCGTTTCTCATCCATAACGATTCGTCTGGCAGCACGAAATATTTGATAGTATACAAATAGCATCACAGTTAGTGGGATATAAAATGAGCCAAGCGTGGCATATATCTGATAGCCGAAATTCTGACACACAATGCACGCGGGTTTCCCATCCTCCGTGTGTTCATTGCCCAAAATGAGCAAGGGCGGAAGCGAAATACAAGCCGCTCCGAGCCAAACGAACGCCACATTGAGCATCATGCGTTTCGGCGTACGTTTGACGCCATATTCGAGCGGTTTTGTGATCGCCAGATACCGATCGACAGAAATGGCGCAAAGATTGAGAATTGAAGCTGTGCACGATAGCACGTCGAACGAAACCCAAATGTCACAGAAAACGGGTCCGAATTTCCATTCTTCGATCACTTCGTAGAGCAAGGCGGTTGGCATAACGAGCACAGCGACACAAAGATCCGAAACCGCGAGCGACACTAACAGATAGTTGCAGGGACGTCGCAACTTGCGCACGAGACAAACAGCAACGCACACGAGCACATTGCCAATTATCGTGCCGAGAATCACGGCGAGCAGCACGACGCTCACGATGATGTGCGACACGGAAGGCAGATCGGGAATGGCGGGCGGATCTTCGGAGGGCGCTGCGACGATCGCTGTTGTCGTGCCCGAATACACCGTAAGGTTGAGCGTCGTTGTAGAGTCTGAGAGCACGGTAGAGTAAAAAAGTTCCGTCGAACTGGGCCAAAGGGTCGAGGCGTTGTTGCCGAGATCGATGTCGTTCGCGGATTCACCGAGGGCGGCGCTGTAGTCCTGATCTGCGTCAATGTACTGCAACAGCTCTGCCGATGGATCCATAAAGTTTCGTGACGCCTGCGGGAATGGGGGCATTTGTCTACGAAGCCGCCCCCATCCCTAACGAAGCACCTTTCGCCCGAATCTCGATCAATTTCTCAACAGTATCGAATTAACCTCTTAGCGCGTCTTTATTTACTTTTTTTTTTAATACGAAACACGCTCTAAAGTACCTTCAATGACATTAATCTTCTCTCTGCTTTCACAATTTTCTCAAGTAGTTCTTTTCTTTTCCTTTTTTTTCGCGCAAAATACGATCCGACACCCTCTTCGAGTCTTTGCTGATTTTTATTGCGTGCTTTGATTAAAGCTTTAAATTCGACGCGTGCAAAAAAAAATTTACACTTGTTGACAACAAAAGCTCATTTCACTTTTTTTCCCTCTCCTTTGATCCATTCACTCGTTTTTTTTTTCGTTGACTTTACAAAAAGTTGTAATTATTGTCAACCATGTCATTAATTTCACACTTCTGCTTTTTTTTTTATTTTTGTTCAGTGACCTAAAATGAAACAAGAAAAAAAAATTTTTAATTAATTTTTTATGTAATTTTTAAAAAAAAAATCTAAATATCAGTTCAATTTCGATAATGAAGTGCTGCGGTAATTGAATCACAAATACACAAAACGCACAGAACTATCTTTTAATTGAATTGCTGAATAAATGACGAGCAATTGTGTATATGGAGACATAATTTGATTGAAATTCACAAAATAAATGACGATGGAGACGCATACAAGAAATGAATTTGTGTTTGTCGAGTGTAATTATTTGTTTTACACAGAAGGGATTTGAATTGCAAATAAGTAATTATTAATGTGTATGTTTTCGAAACACTTTTGCAGCATAGGAGGAGGTGCATAATAATCGGAATACTATGGTTTTGGTTAGTTCGTGATAATTTATAAAATGGCATGAATGTGTATTGATGGAATTAGATTATTTGGAGAGAGGAAATTAGTTGAAAATTATTTTTAAAAATTTTTTAAAATTGATTTTCGAAAATTTATTAAAATTTTTTTCAAAAAATTGAGGATTTTTTAAAAAATTTTAACTTCGAAAAATTTGAGAAATTTTTAATTTATTTTAGAAAAATTTATTAAAAAATTTTAACTTCGAAAAATTTTAAAAATTTTTAATTTAATTTCGAAAAATTTATAAAAAAAATTTTAACTTCGAAAAATTTGTATTTTAATTTCGAAAAATTTATTAAAAAATTTTAACTTCGAAAAAGTTGTAATTTGATTTCGAAAAATTAATTAAAAAATTTTAACTTCGAAAAATTTGTAATTTAATTTCGAAAAATTTATTAAAAAAATTATAACTTCGAAAAATTTTTAATTTAATTTCGAAAAATTTATTAAAAAATTTTAACTTTGAAAAATTTTTAATTTAATTTCGAAAAATTTATTAAAAAATTTTAACTTCGAAAAATTTGTAATTTAATTTCGAAAAATTTATTAAAAAATTTTAACTTCGAAAAATTTGAGAAACTTTTAATTAATTTTGTAAAAATTTATAAAAAAATTTTATTTTCGAAAAATTTGAGAAATTTTTAATTTAATTTCGAAAAATTTATTAAAAAATTTTAACTTCGAAAAATTATGAGAAACTTTTAATTTAATTTCGAAAAATTTATTAAAAAATTTTCGAAAATTTGAGAATTTTTTAATTAAATTTAATTTAAATCAAAAAAATTCAAAGCAAATTATTTTTTTACAAAAAAAAATCATCCAATTATAACAAAATTAACTCAATAAAAATAATAATTCGAAAAATTAATGAAACTGATGAGCATGAACATCATTCCAACTGCGATGACACACTGCAAACCGCAAAGTCTGTCACACAATTGTTGTTTGCAATGCTTTTTTCGGCACTTATTGATTTGCTTATGTGCGCAACTACCCTTGAAATGTATCACCGCAATGCTTTTTTGCTGCATTTTTGCCTCAGAAATCGATTAAAAATCAATCTACATCGATTTCTCTTTCCAAATTCCTCACAAAGGCAAAAAAAAAAAGAAAAAAACCACAAAAATGGTTTGCATATCATTTAAATCAATTATGGATCCAATAAATTTGGAGGATTTACACTGACGAGGGTAGAAATAAGAAGAAAAGAAGACGAAAAATAAAAATAGAAGGAAATGAAAAATTTATTCCGTGCGACAAAAATAGCTGTTTGGACCTATTAAATTACCGTCATTATCACAACGAGAGGGACTTTTGCGAAAAATTGATTCATCGTATTTATTAAATAATAATCGAATTACCATCAATATCATTAGGTCATCTGCAAATTTGCCGCTCGCTGCGTGCATTGAGATATAAAATCAATGGAGATAATTGAATCTCTTCATTTCCATGCGAACCGAAGAGGTGTGCGATATTTGAACAGCTGCTCGAATTTCGTCGCATGCCGAAAGGAAAAAAGGGTAACATAATTGGGAGGATGATAGATTGGGTCTCATTCTCCATAATTTACGCCTTTTTTGATAAACGAGCTACAATGCGATGGGGATTCATGCTTAATTAGATTGTTTGTCAACATTAGAGGCACGATTGATGTTGTTTGGCGCGAACTAATTCAATCACGACGCAAAGTTTTTGTCGTAAAAGAGTGACCAGAAGCATGAAAAAAATATTTTCACGCACTTTTAATTTGAGTACGGAAAAAAATGTTAGAAGCTCATGTCAATGGACCTATTACGATGATGAAGAGTTGCTGTTGTTGGAGAGAACATTAAAAACATTGACACGTGTTTGGTCCATTTGAACAAGGGAAAAGTTTGTAGAAAAAGAAATTTATTGCCCAGCGGTAAAAATCTCAAATGATCGTAAACCATAATTAGTTGGCACGTGTAGACGACGATAAAAAGTGTGAATGAAAGGTATTTTTGTGAAAGAATTGATGAAAATTTGCAGATTTGTAATTTTAAAAAAATTTCTCATTTCATTGTTCTAAAAACAAACTTTTAATTTTTTGATAAATTTTTTAATTTTTTTAACAAATTTTTAATTTTTAGAGCAAACTTTTAATTTTTAGAACAAATTTTTAATTTTTAGAACAAGTTTTTAATTTTTAGAACAAATTTTCAATTTTTTAAACAAATTTTTATTTTTTAAAACAAATTTTTAATTTTTTTAACAAATTTTTATTTTTTAGAACAAATTTTAAATTCTGAGAACAAATTTTTTATTTTTTTTAAAACAAATTTTTAATTTTTAGAACAAATTTTTTAATTTTTTGATAAATTTTTAAATTTTTAGAACAAATTTTTAATTTTTAGAACAAATTTTTAATTTTTAGAACAAATTTTTAATTTTTAGAACAAATTTTTAATTTTTAGAACAAATTTTTAATTTTTTGAACAAATTTTAATTTTTTTTTAGCAAATTTTTATTTTTTAGAACAAATTTGAAATTTTTAGAACAAATTTTTAATTTTTTTAAAACAAATTTTCAATTTTTAGAACAAATTTTAAATTTTAAGAACAAATTTTTAATTTTTTTAAGAAATTTTCAATTTTTAAAACAAATTTTTTATTTTTAGATCAAATTTTTGATTTTTTTAGCATTTTTTTTTTATTTTTAGAACAAATTCTCAATTTTTAGATCCAAGTTTCTTTTTTAGAACAGAATTTTGAAAATTAATTAATTTTTTACAATTTTTTTTTTCATAGAGAAAATTTGTTTAAAAAATGTCATTCATTCCAGATGTCAAAAATTAAATCTACAATAAAAAATCGCTTTGTTTCAGGTAAGATTTTTTTTCTTGTTTAATTTTCCTCAGAAATATTTTATGTCAACACACACCTGAAAAATATTTCATTCTTATTCTCCAACCCCTTAAACTTTTTTTGCTGCTACCTTTTTTATTATTTTATAAATAATATTATCATCATCTCAAGGGGTCTAATGCCATTAACATGCAAAATAATTAGAGGGCATTCTGATTTCGAGTCGTCATCTCCTTTGAAAGATAAAGGAAAAAAGTGGAAAAAAGGTTTAACATTATTTATAAAAAAAAATATAATTTCACCTTATTAACGTTAACGACTTGCCACAAACCTACGACGTTTTGCAAGGAGCACAAGAACAAACTGACAAAGAATTTACATAAATTTCCTCATATTTTAGACTCTTTTTGTGTTGCCGACACTCACACTCGACACAAAAGTAAAACCGAGAGAAAAAGAGACGGAAATCAAGAAAAAAGGAAGTCTTTTCGGTTATATTTAACAAATTCTTTTGTCAACCGGTTGGTTTTTGGTGAATGGTAAGCTAGCTTAACATCCTTTTGTGCGCCATAAATTATTCCATTGTTGAATTTTTTTCTCTCTCTCATCTCTTTTATTTTTTCTGAATTATAAATGAAATGTCTTTTTTCGAGTAAAATACCTGACGTTTCCATTTCGTGTAGTCAATAGAGTTAAATTTGACACGCAAACACGTAAATGCCAAGTTTAGTGAGGAAATAATTACATCCACAATTAATTGTCGACATTTAGAACCGACGATCGACAACAAAAGTTATTTTAAGGTGTCCTCTTTGATATTTATCGGCGTGTTTTATTTTTGTTTAACGCAAGAATTTTTTATGGTACTAAAAATAATTTTTTTTCTTGTTGTCTGTCATTAAATAAATTAAAAAATTTTGCAAAATGTTAAAAAATTAATTTTTATCAAAAATTCTAAAAAAATTTAGAAATAAAAATATTTAAATAAAAATAATTTTTTAATTAAATTAAATTTTAAAAAATAATTTCATTACATTAAATTTTAAAATAATTTTATAACATTAAATTTTTAATATAAATTTTATAATTAAAAAAAGTGAAAATTTTATTTAATTTAATTTTTTGAAATTTAATTTTATTTGTAAATCCATAAAAAATAATTAATTAAATAAAATTTTTAATATTTTTTAAATTTAATAATATTTTCAAATTAAAAAAATTATTTTTTTTAATTTAAATTTTTTTCTCGTTCAAAAAAAAAATATTTTTTTCCTAATTTTCAGAATTTTTAATTTTTTTTAAGGACTTTAGCATTTTTTTTAATGTTAATTCTAAAAATTAGAAAAATTAATTAAATTTGTTAAAAAAAAATATTTAATAAAAATTAAATAAATAATTAATTCAAAAAACAAAAATAATATATTTTAAATTTAATAATACTTTTAAATAAAATAAAATTTATTTCTTTTTATTTTTGAAAATAATTATTTTTCACTCGTTTAAAAAAATTAATTTTTTTTTAATTTTTAGAATTTTTCGATTTTTTTTTTTATTTTATTATGTTTAATTTTAATGAATTTTAATTAAAAAAAATTAAACGAAAAAAAAATTAAGAAAAATTTTTTTTAATTAAAAAAAAAAGAAAAATCAAATAAAAAGAACAAAAAAAAATTAATAAATATATTTAAAAAAAATTATAAAAATATTAAATTTTAATTAAATTTAGAAAATAAATAAATAAAAAATTATTCAAAATGCGCTTAAATCATAAATTTCCCATCAACTTTTACATTTCAATCTATTTTTTTCGTGTTCAAGAAAACAAAAAAAAAATAATGCATTGAAATCAATTATTTTCGTAAAAATCGCGTGATATTTGTGCCAGAAAAAACGCAAGCATACACTTAATTGTCATCGATAAATAAAAGAATTACATTTTTCTTTGTGTCTTCGTTGTCGTTTGAATATTTTTTTTCACTTGAGGGAAGTGAAAATTACCGAAGGACAAGAAAAAAATCTTTTGCATGATTTATGTCGTATTTGTGTAGTAATTTATTTACTTTTGCACATGTTTATTATTTATTTACACACAAATTAGCGTCACAGTTGATGGTAATGTCAATAAATCACCCCGCGCGAAATAATTTATTGAAAATCTTTAATCACATTAAGTTGCCGTCTTCTGGATGTTTAATGATCCAATATTTGCATTGATTTAATTTATTTATTTGTTACAGCTCTCTGTGTCATTTTGCATGTCAACTTTTGAAGGTTGCGAGCTCCCATGAGAGACATTAAAAATTTACAAAGCGGGTTTGCGTGCCTTTTGCAATCGAGATAATTGTTTCATTGATAAACTCATGAATGGAATCGCAAGTAAACGATGCGGATTGGATTTCATCATAAGCAATTAGTGAGCGAGTGAGAATGTTTTTCGTTGTTATTTGTGCAGAGAGGAAGAAAGTATTTAGTTTCAGACTAATGGATTTTACTTAGCGGAGGCAGGTGTGCGATGATTTCGTAATTGGGTCGTAAAGTGATGAGAACTCGAGAAAATTGTTTTTGGCTTGAATTCTTTTTTTTTTATTTTTTTTCGCATATGAGATTCGAAAATCCTCAAATATTGAAGAATTGATTGAAAAATAAAATATTTTTTTGCAAATTTGAAATAAATCTTGTGAATTTACGGGATTTTGCTTTTGAACGAGTTTTTAAATTGATTTTTTTCAAAAAAATTTTTTGAATGGAAAATTTTATATAAAAATATATTTTTTTCATAAAAAAATAATAAATGTAAATAAAAAATAAATAATTAAAAATTAAAATCAAATTAATTCAATTAATATTTTTAATTTATTTTAAATACTGAAAATATTTTTTTTATTAATTTAATTAAATTATTTTTTTATTCAATTATTTATTTAAATCATTTTTAAAATTAAAGTATTATTTTTTTAATTATTTTTATTTTTTTTTAATAATTTTTTAATTTTTTTATTAATTTATTTATTTTTTTTAATTAAAATTATTTTAAAATCAAAAAAATATTTATTTTTTTTTTTAATTATTATTTAATTATTTTTTATTTATTTAAAAAATGACAAAAATTAAACTAAGTATTTCCATAACATAATGACATAAATTTGTATCAAACTACGATTTAAAGATTTATCAACAATTTAACGCCAATTACAACTGATCTACTAATTAATAGCTTTGCCTTATCTGATTGATAGTCGATCCGTATCTCGTCAATTCCATTCATCAATAACTAAAAATCACACAAAAATCTTCCCTCACGAATTATAAATGGCTTGATAATTGATTTAGGAAACAATTTATTATTTTCCATTTTTTTCACATCTCCTTTTCCTTTTTTTCCCTTAATTCGTATTTTCAACTGGAACTCTCCAAATGGTCATAATTTCCGAGAAATAGCCGAAAATTGATCCATATTTTATGTGAAATAAAATCCTTTTACGAGCAAGACATGTTCGAACATCGAATGTGTGAGCAGCAAAAAAAAAGTTAACTTTGTGTCATGCTCTCGCATTATTATGATTAATTACGTGAGCAAATAAAAAATAATAGAAATTTATTAACCTCATATATCGAGCGAGGCGATTACAATAACTATTTATCTAGCTTGGCTTGACGATGATGATGATGAGGCACGATAACGCTTTATATTTTTACTACATTAATGGTGCTTCTCGTAAGTTAGTTGCTGCGCGTTCGTGGATAATTTCCGATTATTGTTATTATTTTATTATTATTACACGTTGAAATTTGTTATCAGAGTTGGGCGACAAAGTTTGCCGAGATTTGAAAATGGATTAATTTTTGAGATCAAAAGTATAAAAATTTAAATTTTCATGTTTCAAACTTAAAAAGCTTTTAATTTTAACTTCAAGATCGCAAATTTCATTTTTAGGGTCTTTTTTCTTCTTGAGGTCTCAAATTTGCTTCTTGAGGTCTCAAATTTACTTCTTGAGGTCTCAAATTTCTTCTTGAGGTCTTAATTTTTCTTCTTGAGGTCTTAATTTACTTCAGGTCTTAATTTTTCTTCTTAAGGTCTCAAATTTGCTTCTTGAGGTCTCAAATTTACTCCTTGAGGTCTAAATTTGCTTCTTGAAACTTTAATTTTTCTTCTTGGGGTCTCAAAGTTAATACAATAATACAATACAATAATGTTTTATTTCTTCGACTTAATTTACATGAGATGACTATACTTAAGTTACATACATAATTTTATAAACTTTCAAAGGGACTCTACAAGGCACAGATTTTAACAGTAAGGGATATCACAATAAATAGACTACTCAAAGTTAATCCTTGAGGTCTTATACTTGACTCTCAAGATATTTTCTTATTTTCAGAGGTCCTTAATTTCTTTCAAGAAGTGTTGAAAAGTTGTTCATCGAAGAATTAAGCTGTTAAATCCATCTCTTTTCGCATCCCTTATCTCGCTAAAAACATATAAGGCTAACTTTAGATTAAATTACACAAAATTTTGATCATTTTCTCCGGCAAAGCAGCATGTCAGTTTAATTAACGCAGTCACTTGAAAGGTACATAACTCAATTAGTTATGAAATGCATGTGAGCATCACTTGAAACATGAAATATGACTCCGTGAGAGCTGTTTACCTCATTTTTTGACGCAAGCAAACAAGTGAGCGAATGCGCGCCGGATAATTGGATACGTGAAGCAATTAAATTCTCCGAAAGTGAAGAGAGAATGCCTGAGGCAATAATAATCATTTCCAGATTTTATTACGAATTTTAACGTCGAAACTCATCCGGTGCCCATATTTTTCGTAATTGGATGGAAAATGGATCCAAAACGGTTACAATTTATTTTTTTCTGTGTGTTTTATTATTTATGGACCATTGCTCGTTTTAATCGTTAATGTGATGAACGTGTTGTAAAAAAAACATGCAACATTATTTCTGAGCCATTTCTCGACGCTCGTGTGTGTTTGTTGTGATAACAATTTAGCGCGCTGCTCACAAAAGGTTGTTAAATAAATACTTGCGCTAGGATAGGATCAAATTGCCATCATAAAAATCCTGTGGCTGGAAATGGAAATAAAAATATTGTTTTATGTCGTTCAGTTCGTTTGGCGAAGAGAGAGAGAGAACTTTTACATTGTTTGCTTGGCTTTATTTTGTTAAGCGACCAAAAGAACAAAAAAAAGAGAGCGGGATGATTGTTTGCATTATTTACAAACAAACATTTTTGTGGTTTATTTTTAGCAGAATAAAAAAGGAGGATTTATTGTCTATCGTCTCATGGTTTTTTTCCATATTATTTCGTGTTCAGACTGAATTTATGAGGAACTCAATGTAGGATGGTTCATTTTATTTATTTGCGAAAAATTCCAACAACTTTAATATTTATAAATAAAATAGGATTAAAATGCGGAGTGAAGTAGATTTTTTTATGTTTTGTTCATTTGACGCCGCTTGGTTTTTATAAAAGTATGAACATTAACTATCATCAGACGAGAAAAATGTTTTTTTATCATAAAACATTGTTGGTTACTTGAAAGTTTTTTTTGTTTTGAATAAAAGGCTTAAGTATTTTTTTTGCTTTATTGATTTTTTTTGTAAATTATAAAAAATAAAAAAATAATAATTAAAAAATATTATAAAATATCAAAAAAATAATTAATTATTATAACAATTATAAATTTTTATAATATATCATTAAATTAAATTATCATTAAATATCAAAAAAATTAAAATATTTATTTTTAAATTCAATATATTTAAAAAGCAAAAAAATAAAAATAATAAATTAACCTTATTAAATGTTTTAATTTTCATTTTTATAAAAATTTATATTTATTTTTTTAAATTAAATTATTTTAATTTAATTCATCAATAAAATTATATAGTTTAAATAAATAAAAATTTCAATGAAAAATAAAAATTTTAATTAAATAAATAAATTTATTTAAAAAAATTATTCAAATAATTAAAATTTTTATGGAAATAAAAATATATTAATTTATAATTAAAGATAAAATTAACAAAAAAAATTAAATTTAATTTAATAAAAAATTTTCATTTAATAATTTCATTTTCATAATTAAAAATAAATGTTTATAAAAATAAAAATTTAATTCGATTAATTTTTTTTATATTTTAAAAAATTTCGCTTTTATTATTTTTTTTTTAAATAAATTTTTATTTGAATTTTTTTTATTCATGTTCATAAAAAAAATGTTTTATTTTTTAAAATATTTTTTTGTAAAATAATTTTTTTCATTTTATTTTTTTTAATAATTTTTTTCTTCCGAAATCAATAATTAAAAAATTAAAATAAACCATTTTTCGACATTTTAATTTATTTTCCATTAAAAACTATTAACAATAAATTTTAAAGTTAATCGAAAATTGAAAGCTGCCAATTAAATTTCATCTTAACTTTAGACACATCCTAAAATAACATCAATTAAAAAATTTCCATGAGTTGACAGACATTCGAAATCCATAACCATTTTCCTAATCCACAATCTTTTATTATTATTACACAACTCTTGCATTAAAATTTCAATGTTGCCATAAAAAAAATTAAAACAAATTTTATTTATACGAAAGAAAATAGAAAATGTGAGAGAATGAACAAAAAGTAGGTCAATTTTACGTTTTTCTTTTTTCATTCACTCGAATCTCGATACAAAACCCATTTTTATTTATTAGCATAAAGTTTAACCAGAATTTATCTCCAACTAAACAGATGCTCATAAAAGTGTCTACTGTTTATAAATATTTAAAGCGCTATAAAAAGCATCATCATCATAAAGTTTAAGGTCGTTTTGACCATCGTCAAGCAAAAAACTGTTGTGACTCATTAGCTTAATTCGGTGTTTGCATGCCACGATCACATTCAAGATTTCCGCAAAAGCCGCAAACGACGTCGTTCGCCCAACTACTAATATAGACATAAAAAGCGACACAAATTGACATTTGTCTTGACGCGAAACTACTTTGCTTGTCAATTTTTATGGCTAACTGCTCAATAAATATTAAATGCCCACAAAATAATCGTAATAATCATCATGAAATTTATTTACTTTTTTTGTCTTATCAGCTTTAAAGTTGCTTTTTATGGGAATGCGGTCAGGTTTTTAATGACCAACGCCTTATCAAGATCGAGTAATTTGTTGACAAATGCATCAAATAAAATTAGAACGAATGATAAGGGGATTTATAAATAAATGACGAGACACAAAGAGACAGAGTTGAATGAGATGAGCAAACTAACTGGTTTTGTTGCAGAAAGTTATCATCACGCCTAACGGCAATTTATCATCTCTAACGTTCATTCATCATGCAAGTTGCATGTTTTGTGAGGAAATTGTGTTTCTCGAATTTATTTTTAAATTTTTTTGGAAAAAAAAAAATTAAAATTATATGAAGTTTAAAAAACAAGAAAAAAATTAAATTTTTAAATAAAAAAAAAATATTTTACTTTTTTATTTTATTTTAATTATTATTTTTTTTTTAATTTTTAGTTTAAAAAAAATTAAAAATAAAATTATTAAAAAATTACTTTTTAAATTTAAAACCTTAATTAAAATTATTTTACAAAAAATTAATTTGAATTTTTATCTTTACATTCTCTCGCTATAAAATTATTTTTTTTTACTAAAAATTGAATTAGCAACAGAGCGATTTTCAAATTTAAAAAAAAAATATTTTATTAGAAAATTGGCATTTTTTTTATTAAAAAATTTTTTAAATATTTTGATTTTTTTTTAGAAAATTATTTAGCATTCTGTATTATTTTAGCAAAAATCGCTCATAAAACATCAAAAATAAAAGAAAAAAAATCTATCGAATTAAAGTCAATTAAAATTAATTTTGAAAATGATTTTTTTTAGTTTATTAAATTACTTAAAATAAAGTTGTCTTATTTTTAAAAATTTAATAAATATTCTTAAATTGACTCAATTTTTTCTGATTTTAAAAGTATTTTTATTTAAAAAAAAAATGAATTAGCAATATAGCGATTTTCAAATTTTAACTCAAAAAATTTTTAAGCTGACATTTTCTAAGTTTAAAACTTTTTTAGAATTATTTTAAATAATTTTAAAGTAAAAATTTTGAATATTTTTTTTTTTAGAAAATAATTAGACATTCTAATTTTTTTTAAATTTTTATATAAAAAAAAAATCCTAACAATTAAAAATCAATTAAAAATTAATTTAAAAAATTAAAATATTAAAAATGATTTATTTTAATTTATTTAACATTATTAATTTACTTTTTATAGTTAAAATAATTTTTTTCCTAATTTTTTATATTAATTAAATAATTGTTTAATTGAATTGTTTATTATTTTTTTCTACAAAAGTACTCTTATAAAAAATAAATTGAATTAGCAATGAAGCGATTTTCAAATTTTTAACGGATAATTTTCAAATTGATATTTTCTAAATTTAAAACAAATTTTCAAGTAAAATTTTTAATTATTTTATATTTATAATTATTTGAAAATATAAAATAAATTTTAATAAATTTAGAAAAAAATTTGAATTTTCTTTAAATATTTAATTAATTTAATTTATCATGTTAATTAATTTAATAAAATAAAAAATAATTAATTTATTTATTTTTATTATTAAAAAAAATTTTGAATCAACTACATTTTTTTTTTAATTTTTAAAATTGACAAAGTATCCCGCTAAAAAATTTTTATTTTGCAAAACACAATTCATCAACACAAACCACTTTGTTATCTTTTGAGCCAAATCCCCCATGTGCTAAAATTTGTGGGCAACTGTTTTGTGACATGACGTGAAATGAGCTCCGCATCAAAATTTAATACAAAATATTATTAGTATTATCATCGTCAACTGCAAGGAGAGACAAACAGCAGCAGCTACGTCGACATTGTGATGCAAAATATGTACTTGCCTGCTGCTTTCGGCGCACAAGGTTACTCGAAGGATTGTTTTGACATTGTCACAAAATAAACAATGCCATTTTGATAGATTTGCTCGAGGCGCAACACAACGATAATGGAGAATGGAGGTTTTGGGGTGAAAATCACCTGATATCTTAAGCAAAGGCAACATAAACATGTGCGACGATAATCCGCATTACAATATTAGCTCATTGTTGTTTGTTTTGACAAAGGGATTAAAAGTGCTGCGAGTGAGAGTTCATTCATGATTTATTTGATGGAAGCATAATTTTTTCTTTTGTTCGACGAAAAATGAAGAAATCAAAACGAATGACAAAAAAGACATCATATTCTGTCAAACGAGGCGAGGCAAAGACAGAACGAAAGAGGCAACATGGAACAAAAAAAATAATTAATTACCGTGTTACATCCCAAAACAGCGTTTTTCATTATGCCCTCAAACATGACGCGCTGCCTTGCCATTCATTGCCACAAACACAACAACAACAATCACAATTTTTGTAAAATGTATCATAAATATTTGTGCGCCACATTTCCCTTGTCATTTTTTTTTTCGTTTTCTTTAAAGACATTTTTGATGGTAAATGCTCCAATGTGAATTTTTGTCTTTGTTAAAAAAATTTTTTTTGAACCAAAAATTATTTTTATTTTTTATTTAATTTTTTTAAGTTTTTATTTTAAGAAATTTAGAGAAAAATAATTTTTTCTGAAATTCGAGCTTTTTAAAATAAATTATATATTTTCGAAAATCTTCAAATAATTAAAAAAAATAAATAAAAAAAATAATTTAATTAATTAAATATTAAAAATTAAAATTAAAATTTTATAGATTAAAAAATTTTAATTAAAAATTAATTTATTAATTATTAATTTAAATTAAATAAATTTAATTTTAAATTTTTAATCATTATTTTTTTTTAATTTTTAAAAAAGTTCGAATCTTAAACTTTAAAAAAGTTTTCCAAAATTATAAAAAAAAAATTCGAAAATAATTTAAATAAGAAAATAATTTTTTAAAATTTTTCTTTTCGAAAGAAATTCGATATAATTTATAATTAATTTATTAAATTTGTAAGAAAATTTTCGAAAAATTATTTGAAGTTTGATTTTCAAAAAAAAATTCAAAAGTTTAAAAAATTAAAAAAAAAAAATAAATTTTTCGAAAATCTTTATTTAAGTTCGAAATTCGAAAATTTGTTTTTAGATTTTTTTTTTGATTTCGAAAATTTTTTCGAATTTTGAAAAATAAAAAAAAAATTAGTAGAAATTTTTTTTATAGTTTTAAATTCGAAAAAAATTTATTTTCGAAATTTATTTTTTGAATTTAAAATATTTTTAAAAATTCTTAAAAATTTAAAATTTTTAAATAAATTTTCAAAAAATGCACTTTCATCTCTCAAAAATTCATTTAAAAAGCCTTTTAAAGCAACTGAATGTCAAAGAACAACAATTTTTCTGCTTTTCTTCGTATTCGTTGCTCCTCTTTTGCCTGTTTTTTATGTTGTGAAGCTCTAAGTAGTTAAATAAATTGTTATAATGACATCTTTTGGGAATTGCTTTGTGTTTAATGTACCTTGATATTAAACTGCTGCGTGTTGTAATGATTTCATCTTCGCTCGCATAAAAACAGAAAACTTTCCACATTTTTTTTTCTGCCTTGAAGAGTGACTTTTGCCGCTAAAATTGATATTTTATTGTGTGATAAACGAAAAAAATTATGATGATCAGAAAAGTTTTTCCTTTTTTTCTCAAAAAAAAAAAAAAAAAAGAAAATTAATGAAAAAGAGTAAAAAAACGCCTTTTGTTTGTTTTTTTCTATAAAAGGATGATATGGAGAAAATTACAACTCATAAAATATTGAAGCGATTGAAACATCATCGTCATTAATTATTATCTTCATGGAATAAATGGTAGTAATAATTCCATCAAATTTACATGTTTCGACGAGCTACTTCGCTTATTGTGGGCAGAGTTATTAATATTTGTTAATAAATTATTGATTCGAACTTTTGAGCTGTGCTTGACACGACAAATATAATAAACAAACAAATATTTTATTAATGACTCGACGAAATGAGGGGTTTCACTAAAATTTTGAGGAAATTTAGTTCGCAACAAAAAAAAAACTATTAAAAAGCTTAAATGACGTAAAAGTTTATATCGAACAATAAGCGAAGAAGTATTTAATGAAAAATCAATCAAATTCGGGGAATTTGATATTTTTTTGTTAGTCGTTCGGTTTATTTATAGTCCGAACACATAAAAGGTAAAAGTTCAATCAGAAAATGTATTTGGACTGACATATGGCGAGCGAATGGTTGACAGGAAATAACATCATTTTTCGAGGATTTTATACACTGAGGAGAAAATTCTTTATTAAAGGTTAAGGAAAAAATTTGGTAAGTGAAAAAATCTAAAAAATTTTTAAAATATTTTTTTTAATAATAATTATTTAATTAATTTTTTTAAAAATAATTTAATTAATTTTTTTAAATAATTAAAATTAAAAATTTTAATTAATTACTTTTTTTTAAATAATTTAATTAATTATTTTTTTTAAATATTTTAATCATTTTTTTTAAATTGAATAAAAATTTATTAAAAAAATTTCTTTATTAAAACTCTTTACTAAAATTTGGTAAGTGACAAACTTTTTTTTTATCTAAAAAAATTGTAAAAAGTAAATATTTAAAATTTTTTCAACAATAAAAGAATTTTTTAAAATAACAATTGACTTAAAAAATAAATTTTTGTGCATTGGGATTTTCAAATTTCACAAATTTGTACTCCTCAAATACTTCTTTTTTCGGACAAATTTATGTAAATAATTGAAAATTAAATTATTTCAAGTTTGTAAATAGTAAAAATTTTTCAAAATACTTCATTTTAATTAAATTTTTGTCTGTACAAAGAAGTACAAAAATGTGAAATTTGAAAATCCCAATGCACAAAAATTAATTTTTAGGTCAAACATTATTTTTAAAAATTCTTAAATTATTTAAGATATTCTCAAATATTAACATTTTTTAAAATTTTTAGATAAAAAAAAGATAAAATTCATTATTTTACCATTGTAATTGAAAAATAAATCCCAATGCACATTTTTTTAAAAATAATCTTAATAATTTTATTATTAAAATATTTTTACTTTTATTTTAATAAAACTTTATTTTTTTATTAAAAATAAAAATAAAAAAATTATTAAAAATTTTTTAAAATAAAAAAATTTTAAATTCTTCGCATTTCTATAAAATTGTCTCCTTCACGTAAAATGTTTTTTTTTCTTAATAACTTCAGCTTTCTAACATTAATTTTCCTTCTTTCCTTATTAAATTTTTCAGATGTTATTGATCAAAAAAAGTTGTTTTTTTGTTTCGCTTCCATTTATACTTTGACCATATTTTTTGTGTCAATATCACTTCAATAAATGTTGCTATCGGTTTTCTTCAAACCAAACGCTATTTATTGACATATCCATTCAATCAGGTACCAAAAATAAAGGAAGCAAGACAAACAACACGTATTACATGCGAAGCAAAAAAACAGTCGAAAAAAGCTATTAAGGATGATTAAGGATGTCCATCGAGGTATGTTTTTTCTTTTTTTTTTTAGAAAAACATCCCCTTTTTGTATTTTTTTTCTGTTTCATCAATTCTAAAGAGAAAAAAAAAATAAAATTTTTGGACATTTAATTAAAAAGACACCCGAAAAAAGATCAAACGAAAACATCCTTTATATTAATTAAAACGCAAATTGATTGTTTTTTGCGTCGTTTTCCTTTCGACGAGATTCTATCGAAGAAAAATAATTTTTTTCCATGAACTGACGTTCGAAAAAAAAATAAGAAAATGCAGTAATGATAATTATGAGCCGCCAAGTGTACTTGCTAAGTTACATGTTTATGCATTTTATGTGTCAGTGTCAGAAAAAAAGAAGGAAAAAAAATCGTATAAGGACATTTTCTTCTACTACGTGATCTTGGCTTGGAAATATGGCGCGACACGACACAACACATTATAATAAACACTTCAAGAGGAAGTTCAAGCAGCTGTGATGACAACAACAACCCACGTCGAGCGTAATGAATGCATTTTTCATGTAAGTATTTTTTTTCACATTTTTTTTTTTTTTCAGCGAAAAAACGAGAAAAAACATAAACAAGTAAATACTACGCCTTATTTACTGTGTCAATTAGGAACCGTTCATGTGATTTTAGCTCGAAGCTCGGAAATAAACTTGGCAATGTACTCTCAAAAAATTAGCGATGCGATGTTGTTAATGTGAAAATCAAACAGAGGCGCACGCTTTTTAACGATGACGTGAAATTTTTTGTGACGATTCTGCATGATTCAGATTTGTTATGAAGGGGGAGAAACAATTTTAGCTGATTAAAAATTTTCAAGTTGGTAAACAGGAAAAAATTGTTTGTTTTTAGAAGATACTCATTAATTGGATGAAAAGCAGCGGAAAAAATGAGAAAATTGGAGGAAAAATAAATATTAATTTTTTTTTTAATAGCAAAAGGTAGGTTTTAATTTTTTTAAATGATCTGAATTAACTACTAATTATTTTTTTTATTTTTATAGCTCAATATTCCAATTAATTCAAACCAAGCATTTAAAAAAAATATTTCAATTAATCTAAACCAAGCCTATGTTAAAATCCGAACCAAGCGTAAAATAATTTCTATACTAAACTCATTCGAAAAATCTCATATACGAGAATTTTCTTACTATAAAAAACAAATTCGAGTTTTCATATCTTTTTAAAATTAAAAAAAATTATATAAAAAAAAATTAAAAATATTTAAAAAATATATTTAAAAAAAATTAAAAATTAATATATCAAAAAAAAAAAGGAATATTTACTAAATAATTTTTTAAATTTCTTTTTTAATAAATATTTTTTTTTATTTTTTTAATTTTTTTTATTTTTTTTTATTTTTCATAGATTTATTTTTATTTATTTAAATAATTTATTAATTATTATTTTTTTTATTTATAAATTTATTTTTTAAAATAAATAAAAAAAAAATATTATAAAAAATTAAAAAAAATATATTAAAACATCTAAAATGGAAATATAGATGAATATTATTAAAATAATAAAAAAAAAATCAAAAATATAAATATTTAAATTATTTAAAATTTAAAAAAATAATTAAATAAAAATTATTAAAATTCAAAAAATAATAAAATATCAAAGAAATTAATTTAGTTAAATAAAATATAAAAAAAGAAATATTTATTAAATTATTTTTTTTTATTTTTTTTTTTATTTTTTTTTATTTTTTTTTTATTTATTTTTTTACTTTTAATATTTTTTTAATTTTTTTTATTTATTTATTTATTTAATTTATTTATTAATTTATTCGTTTTATCTTTATGAAATTAATATTTTCGAAATTTCACAAAACCTCATTCAAATCCAAAATTCATCAACTTTAAATCCACAGCAAAAATCATCTCCCGCAACGACAAAGTAGCTTAATTAGTTCGTCGCAAATAAACTGTCAAAGCATGTGATTTTGCAAGTCAAAAAGATTCATTGGAGCATGATAGACAAAACTTGCATCACGCCATAATTAACCAGAAATAATGATAATTTTTTTTTGTGTGCGACTTTTGAAATGCAACACGAAAGCGAATCATTTTTCAATCCATGCTCGCCATTTGATACCAATTACCGTAATTCTATGAGCTGCTGCTGTTTTTGCTGCTGCTGCTGCTACTTTTTGATGTCAGGTGTATGAATAGTAATTAATTTTAATTATAATGAAGCTTAGAACAGTATCGGTTGACACATGTAATTCAATGAGTTGCGTAGCGAAAAAAAAAATCTGTGTGACGTTGAAAAAAATTATCGAGAGAGAGAAAATGCGAGATAGTAATCATTAATTACCTGTTTTAAAATAAAATGTTAATTTGTTCCGATAATTTGACACTAAAGCGGCAATCAATTAATTAAAATGATAATTAATTGACATTTTTTTCGCCTATGATTGATTTGCATTAGAGACTTTTCTGGTTCGAGAGAATCTACGAGCAAGGCACGAGTTGCAAACTTAACTCAATTAAGATGCAAATTTGCAAAAATAAACAAAACTTTGCAATTAATTACTCCCTAACCTACTTTTTGTCTCTCTCTCGTAAATGATGATGCGACGAACGTCGTCTCAAAGTTTGCTTTAAGAATTCAACTAACTTTATCCTATGGGCGAAAAACGGGTCAGATTGATCATTTAAGGGATCAGGTTGACCCCTCAGGAGTCAAATTGATCCCTTAAGGGAATTTTTTGACCCCTTAAGGGATCAATTTGTTCCATTAAGGGTTCAATCTGATCCCTTAAGAGATCAACCTGATCCCCTTTCGAGTTTGATGACTGAAAAATTATTTCAAGAGATCATTTTCATTTCTTTAGAGATCAAATTGACCTCCTGAAGGAATCAAATTAACCTCTTAAGGGTTCATATTGATCAATAAGATCAAGAGATCAATAAGATCAAGATCAATAAGATCAATAAGATCAAGAGATCAATAAGATCAAGAGATCAATATGAACCCTTAAGAGGTCAATTTGATTCCTGCAGGAGGTCAATTTGATCTCTTAAGGAATGAAAATGATGTCTTGAAGGTTTCAATTTTTTGGGTCTGCAACTGACCAACTCGAAAGGGGATCAGGTTGATCTCTTAAGGGATCAGTTTGAACCCTTAATGGAACAAATTGATCTCTTAAGGGGTCAAATAATTCCCTTAAGGAATCAATTTGACTCCTGAGGGGTAAACCTGATCCCTTCATGGATCAATTTGACCCATTTTTCGCCCATAGAGCAAATATTTGTCGAAGAAATCTCTCGCTGTTCACCTCCCGAGGATGTTTATTGAAGCCATCCTTTATTAATGTTCCTTTCAAAAACTTTCAATTAAAAGTTATCGACAATGCCACGAGGGAACGATATTTTCCTTTCTTTCTTCAAAACAATAATAAAAACTGAAAAGAAAGGCAAAAAAAATATGAAAAAGTGAACAACAAAGACAGATAATTGAGGTATGAATAGCAGCGGCTTGAAATCAATGAATTCGTACGTCGAACGTCGTGTGAGTCTCGATTGTAAAAAAAAATCTAATAATACAACAAAAAAAAAGTTCTTGAACAAAAACAAACTGAATTAATTATTATCGTACCGAGAGAGTCATTGTTGAAGCTACAGGGAAGCAGAACGAATGTTTTCAATAGGATAACAATAGATCGAGGTATTAACATTGTCAATATATCGACAGAAGTGGTCATCGACGAGGGACTTAAGAGGCAATGACCTTGCGATAAATTTATCGCTCTTGACAGTTGGATTTAGACCTTTAATGTCGGGGATTAAAGGTCAAAAGAAAATTTTTCTTTTTTGCCTCGTCGCCAATTTTTATCAAATTTCACCCCTGACTTCCCGACGACGACGCAAGACAAACTTTTACAATATTTTTATTTCTATCAATTAGCCGGATATCGAGCAGGCGGCAGGAAAATCCCCCATTTTAAATAAATAACTTTAATAAAAATAAATTTATTTGTTCAAGTGTGTGACAGAAGCAAAAATTATCTCAAAAAAAAAAAAATTTAGTAGCCAACTTTTATTGATGCTCATTAAAGTCTTATCGCTTAATTTTTTTTATCATCATATCAAAGTTACATAAAATAATAAAAAAAATACTCGTCGGCCTTGTTTCTTTAAAAAAAATGTAAGTCTTGAAATTAAAAATAAACAGAGAAAAATAAACTCAGAGCGAAAGAGGATGGAGAATGAAAATTTACCGGCAGTGCAAATTGAAAAGGAAATAGATTTTTTTTCTATGCGAAATGAAAAGTTTTGCATGATTGATGCTCATTTAATTAATTCTCGCAGTTGCACCGAAATAATTTCCTTTTCGCCATCGCGAGGTAGGTTTATTTGTGTTTTGCTTAATTGACTTTCGTGAGGCTTTCAATTTAATTTTTTTTTATTTTTAAAAAAATAAAAAAAAAATCAAATTTTTTTAAAAAAAAAAATAATTTTTTTATAAAAAAATATAAATTTATTTTTAACTTAATTTATTTTTTTTAATTTTTTTTTAGTTTGAATTAATTTTTATTTTTAATTTTTAAATTAATTTTTTTAAATTTTTTTTAAAGTGAAATTTTTGGAATTTCTTAAATTTTTTTTTTAAATAATTTTTTTTAAATATATTTTTTTAAATTTAATTTTATTTATTTATTTTATTTTAAATTTATTTTTTTTAAATTATTTTTTTAAAAAATCACATTTTTTTTTTTTTAAATTAAATTTTTAATTTTTTAAAATTAATTTATTAAATTTAAAAAAAAAAAAAAATTTATTTTGAATTTAGTTATTTTTTTATTTTTTTTTTCATGAAAATTTTTAAAAAAAAAAAATTGATATTTTTTAAAATTATTTTTAAAAACAAAAATTTTATTTTTTTAAAACTTTTTAATTTTTTTTTATAAAATAATTTAAAAACTTGATTTTTAAGAAATTCATTTAAATTTTTTTTGAAATTTTTTTCAATAAAAAAATTTAAACAAAAATAAATTTTATTAATTTTTAAAAATTATTTTTTTTAAAAAATTTTTTTTTTTTTTTAAAATTTTTAAAAAAAAATTTTAATTTAAAAAATTAAAAAAAAATAATTTTTGAAAATTATTTTTAAAACCAAATTCTATTATTTTTGAAATTTCATTTAAAATTTCTTTTTTTTTTTTCACAATAAAACTCATTAAATTTAACTTTTTTTATAAATCATCTTTCTGCCAATAAAAACCTTTAACTCAATATTTTTTTTTATAAATTAACTTCAAATCAATTTTTGACACTTTAGATCAGCGACGTCATTTTTTACGCGCGCAATTTTTGACAGGTGATCAAAACTTTTTGTGTTTGTTTACTTTTTGCCTTGTGCCAAGAAGCGGCAAGAGAGTGAGACAGACATAAAAAAGTACGAGCGAACATTACATGCGACACAAGAAAATAAACAGAGCAGAATATTACGATGGTGCGATTGAGAAGTGAATGATTTCAAATATAAATATTTTGATTCAATTAAATTCTGTTTTGAGAGTGTCGTAATAAATACTTCAGACTTTAGCGATATCTTTGACGCAAGATGTGCCGTCGACGAGACGACTTTGTTTTAATGAAATTAATTTTTTTTTGCGAAAAAAAAGTTTGTACCGAAAAAAGTAAAATCTCTTTCATCTCTCTCTTTTTTTTTTGGTTTGGTTGTTATTTCCCTTTGAGAACAAAATTCCGCGAATTTTTTTCAGTATTTTTTTAGAATGAACTTTTTTTTAATTAAATGATAAGATCCTTAACGGAGAGAAACATATAGGACCTTTCACAATCATTCATTTCATGTTTTTTTATGTGTTTTGATATTAAAAAAAATATCTTAATAATAATAAAAACAGCTGGAACATGCGATGACGTCACAAGCGGTTTTTGTCTTAATTTTTATTTTCATTTATTTTTTGTGTAATTTTTTTTTTAATTCACATTCTCTTTTATTGTTATTGCTTCGCCGCAATCTCAAAGGCAGTAAACAGTTGTTAACGCGTGTTTCACATTTTTTTTTCGTTCGTTCTTGGATGTGAAAGAAGTGTGGGAGTCAATAACGTCGTTTGATGCTGTTGTTTGCTGAGAAAAAGAGCTGAGTGATATAATGAGATGATAAAAATTAGCTTAATTTTTATAAACCTACACGACGTAAAAAAGTGAACTTGTGTGGTTTTGATATCAAAATAGATGCAAAAATTGAAATACGAGAACTTGATGGTTTAAAAAGAGATAAATTTTAAATTTTGTAAATTTTTTTCTTAACAAAAATATTAAAAAAAAAAATATTTTTAAAAATTTTTTCTTAAAAAAATATATTAAAAATTAATTTGAATATTTTTGTAATTTTTTTTAATTTTATAATTAATTTGAATTTTTTTGTAAATTTTTTCTTTAAAATAATTTAAAAAAATTAATTTGAATATTTTTGTAAATTTTTTCTTAAAAAAATATTTTAAAAAATTAATTTAAATATTTTTGTAAATTTTTTCTTAAAAAAATATTTTAAAAAATTAATTTGAATATTTTTGTAAATTTTTTTTTTATTTTAAAAAAAAAATATTTTAAAAAATTATTTTTAAAAATTTTTGTAAATTATTTCTTAAAAAAATATTTTAAAAAATTATTTTAAAATTTTTGTAAATTTTTTCTTTAAAAAATTAATTTGAATATTTTTGTAATTTTTTTCTTAAAAAAATAATTTTAAAATTTATTTGGATAATTTTTTTAAATTTTTTTTTTAAAAACCTTAACATCCAACAGTCACTAATTTTTCTAGTTTTGCTTCTCTGAGTTCGAAACTATCCACATTTTTTGCATTTATTATTTATTTCACGCTATTTATATTTACGAGTGTGCCTAATCAAATGTCAAGTACATTAAAATAAATGAAAAGAATCAAGTAGAGAGACACAAATATCAAATAACGACAGTAAGTATTCTCCGAAATTTCTCTCTACCTTTATTGAATTATACATTTTGCTGAAATTTGACTCATAAACAAAAAAAAAATTGTCTACTGCGAATTGCGTTGGCTGCGGTGACAATAATTGAGTTTGACAAAAAAATCATCATATTTAATATTTTCTTATTTCGCTCGTCAAATGACATAACGAGCGTCGTTAAAATAATTTTTGTTCGTTCTTTAACTTCTCTTGTTATTTTTTTCCGTTGTTTAAATTTGTAATAATAATTTTCGTGTTGAAAAATTTATTTTTTTTTTCAGCAACTGCATCATCATGACATCTGTGTGGATTTTTTTTGTTTATTTGTGTTGGCACTGAATGGAAGCGACTAAGCATGAAATGCACATAATTCACTAAAATATGGGAGATTTTCTCATTTGGAATAATTATAAATAATTTTTTAAAAATAATTGCAACTTTAAATTTGTTTTCATTTGTAAAATAATTAATTTAAATAAATTGCGCGTTAGGAAAAAAAAGTTGCTGTAAAGTCTGGCGAGGAAATGGAAAAGGAAGGAGATGATGATTGATTATCTTTAACAAATGGCGTTCAGTTTGTTTTGTTTGTTTTTTCTTCAATTCGTAAAAAGTTTAATTTTGTTTGAAATTTGTAAATCGCCTTTTTGCTAATTCAATGTTTACATTTTAGAATTGACAAAGCGACCCCAAGCGGAGATTTTTAGAAGTAAATATCAAAACAAAGATCAGCTGATCAGCACGTGGCAAGTTCAGAATATGGAAGATAACCTAAAAAAGTAAGTAAATTTAATTTTTTAATAATTTTTTTGGAAAAATTGAAAATACGCTCAAATAATTTCCACAAATTAATTCTTTTAAAAAAAAAATTTAATCCGTATTTTCGGTTATTTTTCCTCAATTGCCGATGATTATTATTATTATAGCGATTATAATCATTATTTTCATTTATTAATTACAATTATTATTATTTGTTATAAAATAAATTGATTAAATCCTCATCATTCAAACAAAAAACATTCGACCGCACTTTTGCAAATACCACGAAATTTAATTACGAAATTATGATTTTGTTCCATGTTTGTTTTAATTCCATTTGTTCATTAGACGAGATAGGTTCGTCGAACAAAAAAAAAATAAAATGCTCAATTTAATATGTAACAACGAAACGCGCGCTTTTATAAATTGAATAATGGATCGTCGTAAATTTAGTTCTGTATTTTTGCATTATGTGCAAATCAATTTTCATATTTCAATTTTTAATTGAATAAATGTGTTGTATGCAAGCGCGAGTTACGAACTCAATTACGCGGAACACAAAACAACAACAACGAGACGAATAAATAGTGTCAGTGTATCACTAATTGAAAAGTCTGATTTGAAATGAACACGAAATGAATTTCCGCGATAATCGGGATGCGACAAAAAAAAATCAATATTTTTGTTCCATTTTTTTTTAGCTTAGAGAAGGAAATTTTTACGAAAATGTTATTAAAGTGCATTTTTTTCTGAAAGTCTTAAAGAAAAAAAATCAAATTGTTTTTTTTTTCAGAGGAAATGTCGTTAAATAATATTGTTAGTCTAGCAATTGGTCACGACAACAATTAAACTTCTTCTGTCGTCGTATTTGTTCAAGCTTCAATGTTTCTCGTACGAATGTGTCGGTAATTGTTTACACAAGTGATTTCACATCGATAACAGCAGTATTGTTCCGTATAACGTCATCGTCAGCAGAGATGGATTTGTTCGAAAGCTGATGAATTTTGAGGGCAAAAAATAGGAGAAGGTAAATTTTTTGAAAATCGATTCCAATTAATTCAAACCAAGCATATCAAAAATTATTTTTTAATTCAAAACAAAATTAAAAAAAATTCCTCACAAAATTTAAATTTAATTTATTTTTTTATTCCATAAAACTTTTTTTGTTAAAAAAAAATATTTATTGAGGCCTTATATAAATTATTTTTATTTTTTCAAATTTTTTCAATATTTTAGAATTTTTATTTAAAAATTTTGTAAAATAAAAAAAATTATTCAATTAATTTAAAAATTAAGAGAATTTAAAAAAATTAAATTTATTTATTTTTTTTTATTTTTTTTATGCAAAATTTTTATTTAAAAATTTTTTTGACGAAAATTTTTTTTAAAAAATTTTTAATAATGAAAGTTTATTTTAAAAAATGAATATTTAATTAAGAATTTTTATTTTTCAAAGATTTTTATAAATTTTACTAAAATTTTTTAATTTTTTTAAATAATAATTTTGTAAAAAAAATTAAAAATCTTATTTAATTAATTCAAAGCAAGCAAAAAAAAAAAATAAGAAGAATTTTTTTTCATACAGAATTTTAATTTAATTTAATTTTTTTACTTTTTTTATTTTGTTAAAAAAAATTTTTTTTTCTTTAAAAAATTAAAAAATTTATTTAAATTTTTTTAATATTGTTTTTTTCTTAAAATTAATGTTAAAGTTTTCTTTAAAATTCTCATTTTTCAAAGAAAAAAAAAATTTTTAATTAATATTTTTTTATTTAAAATTTTATTCAAATTCAAGCAAAGCATTCAAAATTAAAGATTTTTTCGAAAAAAAATAATTTTCATTTAAATTTTAATTAATTAAAAGAAAAATATTTTTCAAAAAAAAAAAAAAATAAATAAAGAATTAAAAAATAATTTAAGAATTTTTTATTTGTTTAAAAAAATAAATTTATTTTTTTTTTCATTAAACAATTAATTATATTTTAAATTATTTAATTAAAAATTTATTCTTCAAAAAGGAGAGGTTCAGATTTTTTTTTTCAATTTAAAAAAAAATGAAAAAAAAATTTTATATTTTAAAATTTTTAATAGAAGTTTATTAAAGTGATTTTTTTTCAAAATTATTTATTTAAAATTTAATAATTTAAAAATTAATTTTAAATTTTATTATTAAAAAATTATAATTAAATATTTATTTTTATAAAAATTATTTAAAAAAGGATCCTCTGTTAAAAAAAATATTCTCGTCCCTGTAAATAGAACACATTTTTCCAATATTATTTTTCCTACAAATAATTTTTCTGTGCAACAAAAAATCGTTGTCGCTAAATTAAAAAAGATTTTTTATCCAATAACGGAATTATTTGACTGAAAAAATGACTTTTATTGTCTTTTCTTCGTCATTTTTCCCTTATTTCGTTAAAAGTAGTAGACGAGAAAAGAGATATGATTGTCTTTTAATGAAAATCTCTCTAATGCCGGAGTTATCTGTCGTTTTCTACCCGTTTTCATAGCGGATATGAAAGAAATTCAAACAAACAAAAAAAAATAGTAAAGATAAGGTTGCAGGAAATGAAGTGACAGATATTTACGTGAATATGCCTTTGGGTCATCAAACGACTTTTTTTTTTGTCGCATATCATCGAATTAGTTTTGGATCTACGAAAATCCATCTGGAAAAGAGCATAAAAAATGACAAAAGACTTTTTTTCTCTCTGCTCCAATAATTTTTCTCGTTTTTACGCAAAAGAAGCCGAGAGATGATGTTGTCAGTTGTTGCGAAAATTCATGCGAATTTCCATGCAAAGAGATATCAAATGATTTATTGGTCGCATTAATGTAGAACGCGTACAGCGAACGTGCAAAGTGTGTGGGAAAACAAAGTTAATGGCAACAAGAATACTTTTGTGTAACAACTTATGACTTTTTTTGTCGAGTGTTTTGTACACACATCGCAAAATTCACAAAAAAAAGTTTATCTCTAATGTTGTGCAAATTATTGTGAAGCACTTTTTCCTCCTTTTGCTTGTCGCTACTTGAGAGTCCATAAAGTTGAAGTTGAATTTTCGCCTTTTGAGAGTTTGAGGTAAAAATGGTGCCAATAGTATGTCGTTAGTGGTCTAGACGACAAAACGAGAATTTAAGCGATAAGAATCCAATCGAGAAACTGTCAAAAAAGGTCAATCAATAACCGAGTAGAAATAAAGTTGGTAATTCAACTAAAAGCACACTCCGCAACTTTGCGGCAACTTCGTTAAGAGGATTGTAAATTATTTCGAAAACTTTTTCACATTACCAGATAAGAACTTTTTTTCTATTCTTCTATGCTTCGTACCTACTATAAAAATGTGTTAAAATGGAAAAAAACAAAATTCCAGTACATTTACCTATATTTAAATTTATATTCACTCGAATAAGAAAAACTAAGTCGTGTGTGCAAAATGGGTATAATATTGGAGAGTTTTCGAGAATTTTACTTGAGTGTATTTAAATTTGATTTTTTTTTTATTTTTGGAAATTTTGCTTAAAAAATTTAAATTAATTTAATTAAATTAAATTTGATAATTTTTTTTTAAATTAATTTTTTTTTATTTTTTTAAAAATTAAATAATTAATTTTTTTTTTAATTTAATTTTTATTTTTTTTTTTAAATAAATAATTAATTTTTAATTTAATTTATTTTTTTAAAAAAAAGATTTTGAATTTAAAAGAAAAAAAATTGAAAATTTAATTATTTTTTTTTTATTTTTTTTTAAACCCATAATATTAAAAATCATTCAAATTAAGTGAATTTTTTAAATTATTTTTAATTTTATTTTTTTAACTTTTAAAACTTTTGAATTTTTTAAAAAATATTAATTTATTTAATTATTTTTTATTATTTAATTTAAATATTAATATAAATATTTTTTAAATTTATTTTTATTTATTTAAATAAAATGTTTAATTTATTTTAATATTTAAGCAAATTGATAAATTTTTAAATAATTCATTAAATATTTTTTATATCTCTTAATTAAAGTTCTTTAAATTACAATTTTTTTGAAAATATTTTTAATGAAAGAAATTAAATGTATTCAAATTTAAGGCTTTTGAATTTTTAAATTTTTTTCAAAATAAATTAATTTAAAAATTATTTAAAAAAAATATTTTAATTTATTCAATTATATTTAATTAATTTTAATTAAAATTTAAATAATTAATTAAATAATTTTTTATTTTTTAATTAATTATGTTTAATTAAATTTAATAAAAATCTCAAAATATATTTTTTTTTAAAAATAAAATATTAAAAAAAAATTTTTAATTTTAATTTTTTTTATATTTAAGGCTTATGAATTTCTGTTTAATTATTATTATTTTTTTCATTAATTATTTTTAATTTTAAAAAAATTTATTTTTTTAATTTAATTTTTAAAATATTTTTTAAAAAAATGTTAATTAGGTATAATTATTTTAAAATAATTAATTTAATTCAATAATTTAATTAATTTAAAATAATTTTGTTTGATAATTAATTTTAATAAATTCTTTAATTTTTATATAAAATTTATTTATTTTTTCATTTTAACTTGAAAAAAAAAAATTTAAAATAATTTTTAAAATAAATTTTATTTCGAAATTAATTAATTTTTATTTTTAATTAATTTTATTTTAATAATTAATATTAAATAATTAATTTCAATTTTATATAAATTTGAAAAATTAAAAAAAAAAATAAAATTCCATCAAAACGTTCAAAATCTCATTTTTAAAAAAATATTTCAAAAATGCTTCAGAAGCAAAAAAATATTATTACACTTCAAAACGCAAACCTGTTGAAAGGAAAGTTTTTGTGACCAAACCATACATGTTTAACTTCAAACACTATTTTCAAATTCACGTCTCGGTAAAACAAACAAAAAAAAGCTCGTAAATTGATTGTTGTTAGAAACGTGCCAACTAGAAATTAACTTTTCATTTGTACGCCGCAGAAAAATTCAAAGCTTCTTGTTTGTATTAAATATTTTCTCCATTCGCACAAAAGTAAACTCAATTAAAATTTCAAAGCTATTTACTATGCAAATTATGTTTCTTTTTCAAAAATTTTATTATTACCGAGAAATTCTGGAATAGATTTTATTTTTAACTTTTTTTTTATGTCTTTTACGAAAAATGTCAACAAAACAATTTCTTCATGTACTTTATTTTATGCATGACTGACGGAAAATCCGGGAGCAGCTTATGCGCATAAAATTTTCCCATTATTGTGAATTTTTTTATTGTTCGTCAAAGTTGGTAAACAGTTATCTTCTTCCCTGTTTTCCGACTTGAACTCAATATTTTTTAGTTTCAAGCCACAAAATTTCCCGTTCAGCAAATATTTGCGCGGTAAAACACGTAATTTATCAAAAAAAAATTGAAAAAATCGTGTGACAACATTATCGAAAAAAAATTTTTTTTTTCGAAATAAAAAGACATCAAACGGATCCAAGTCGACTCGGAGGAAGTCGAACAGAGAAAAAAAATATTTACGAATCATAAATAACTGTTGCTTGCGTTCACAATCATTGCGTGTCTCATCGTCACATGTGTTTACGTTTCATTCCACAAACGAACACGAAATCCTTTTTAAAAGCCTCCCTTTGATGTTTTCGGCTTTAATGTAATCATCATCATGAGATTTAGTATGACTTCCGATTATTTAAACAAATATACAGGGAGCCTTTGTGTTGTTGTGAAGTTGAAAGGTGAGATGGCTTCTCATTTATTTATTCAGCTTTTTTTCGCTTTTGTGCACAAAAAAAAGTGTAATAATAATCTCTCATGTTTTTGTAAAGACTCGCACAATAAAACTTGAGCTTCGACTGAAGAGAGAGACGAAATGCGATGGATAAAAGGAATTATTATTAAAAAAAAAATGAATTTATTTTTCGTTGATGATGATGATGAAATTGTATCTGTCACTTTTAATCAACGGGATAAAAATGGATGAGCACGTATTACGTTTAAGGCACTGAGTGACTGCGGATTAACATACAGAAGTTGACATTAAAATGTCCATAGGAATTTTTATTAGGTTTCAGATGAAATGGAGTTTCTTTTTGAGAGATAATTAGGAATTTTTTCATAAATTTAAGCTTTTTTGATGGATTGAGGAAAAATTCGTTCTTTTCATTATTTTATGGAATTTGATACATTTTTCGAACAATGGAGTTTGATTTTTATTGTATAAAATTTTTTTGATAGGCGAAATTTAATATTTTTCTATTTTTTTTTTATTTTAGGTTTAAAGTTTCTATTGAGAATTTTTTTTTAAATAATTAATTTTTTATTTGACAGAGCCCTCTTGAGAAAAATTTATTTCAATATTGTTTAATTTGGTATTCAAAAACTTTTTTCTAATGAGAATTTTTCATAATATTGCTTTAAATTTAATTTTATAAAGCGCCCTCTAACGTCAAATTCTCTAAAAAATTTTAACATTTTTATTTAATAAAGCGCCATCTATTGGCCAATTTCATTAAAATTGTTTTTTTTTTAAATTTAAAGCTCAGTCTTGAAATAATTTAATTCAATTTATTTATTTTTTATTTTTAAGTGCCCTCTATTGACAATTTCTTTAAAGTTTTTTTTTATTTTTTTAAGCGCCCTCTATTGCCTTTTTATTGTGAATTTCATTTTTTTTATTAATTTAAATTATATTTTTTTTAAATTTTTTTAAAATAATTGGCTTCAATTCATAAAATTTTTAATTTTAAAGCGCCATCTATTGAGTATTTTTCTTAAATTTTATTTTATTTTAAATTCTGAATTCCATCTTGTGCCAATTTATTAAAATTTAAATTATTTTTCAATTTTAAAGCGCCATCTGTTGATGGTTTTCTTTTTAACTCGTTAAATTTCTTCGTTTCTGAAGAAAATCTAATTTCAAAGTTTATTTCTGATTCAATTTAATACAAAATCTACATTCAAACAAATAAATTCCGTCACATATTTATTTAACTTACTCTCGTTTTCCTCTAATTCCATCACACTTCCACAAAAAAGCCGCTAATGTTTAAATAATTCGAATAAATTACTCAATTTTTTTGTCTCTTCTCTATTTTTCGGTCCATTGAGCAAACAGTCACAAACATTCATAAAATAATGACGATGATGGGCAATTGTGTGACACCTCATCTTCGATGCTTCTGCGTCTCCTACTTCTTTGTTCCCAGTTCGAGCTGTTCGTACGTTCAAAAAGAGATTTAATTAGAACCTATGATGTTGCCGATGATGATTCAAATCATTCCATGCATAAATTGTAACAAAGGTTTCTTCATTGTTCACGTTGACGATGATGATGATGATGATGAGCGCAAAAATACATTCCCGGACAACAATGTAAACGCAAATCTATTTTATTTATTTATAGCCAAACACGAGAGCATTCCGGCGTCGTAATTCATTAAATTATTCAATGGTCACCAGATATAATTGTACTTAATTTGACATAAAATTAGAATTGGATGGACACTGACAGCTTAATCTTCGTTCGACAGTCAGTGGCAAAATTAATATTAATAATAATAATAAACGTGAGACAATTTATGAGCAATTATAATGGAGAGACACGCGCGTGACATTGACATCGACCACCGCTGAAGAGGAACAAATTTTATTTTTTTTTCGCTTTACGTAATTCCAGATATTTTTTCTTTGTCTTGAGTTTGCCAAATTAAATTAATGAAAAAAAAATTTTTGTAGAAAATTGTCATGAGAAAAAATTTTTTCGACAAAACTGCATTTTGCTTTTAAATTGTATATTGAAAAGTACATTTGTTATATTTATGGCACATTTCGAAGAAAAAAATAATTTTTAAAAGGTCAATTTTTTCTATTTTAAACTTGTTTTGTGCATTGGGGAAAAATTTTCTTTTTTTTGCCCAATGCACATTTAAAAATTTATTTTTTTTAATTCTTATTCTAAAAATAGTTTTCGAATAATTGCCCAATGCATATTCTGATTTTTAACCAATGAAAATTTTTTTTTTCAAAATTTCTTCTCAATTTTAACCCAAAACATTTTTTTTATTTCTTTTACAAAAAAAAAAAATTTTTTGACCCTGTTTACATTTCAAAATATTTATAACATTAAAAATTCCAAATTAATGCTCAAAAATTATTCTAAAATATTCAAAAAATTATAATTTTAAATTTTTCCACAATTCACATAAAAAATTTTGCCCCAATACAAATTTTAAAATTTTATCCCAATGCACATTTCGAAAAAAAATTTAACCACGTGACCTGTAAAAAATCATTTTTTTCTTCGAAATGCGTTAAAAAAGTCCAAATTTATGTCGGAGGTGAAACGTTAATGTGCCATAAATATAACAAATGTACTTTTAATTAAACAAACGGCGAAAAAAAAAAATAATGGGCAAGAAGTGAATAAGCAGAAAAACAAATAATTTGTCTTGTATTGTTTTGATTTACATCTGTTTAATGCTATTTTTTCCTCCAAACAAACCGAAAAACACAAACACTCGGGAAACCACACAATCTGTTCGATTCGCAGCTCTACGTTGGTACGTTCGATATAATTAACTGAAATATTCAAACAAATACATGGTAATACAATGTTATTGTTTTTCAGCATGGAACGTTGTTCGCTTATGAAATTTTAATGATTACGATGTTTGCGAGAAATTTAAAAAAAAAAAATAAAATTATGACCAGAATGTGACAGATACTGTTAATGAGGTGCGAATATATGCGGCGAAACATTAAAAACCGATATTTAAATGTAATTTTCATGACATTTTGTGATTTTTTTGCCGAAAGGAGATTTCAGTCTCTTCTTTAGTTCAAAAAGAGAAAATTGAACAATGAAGAAACCTTTGTTACAATTTATGCATGGAATGATTTGAATCATCATCGGCAGCATCATAGGATCTAATTAAATCTCTTTTTGAAACGTACGAACAGCTCGAGAGAAGTAGGAGACGAGCGAAAGAGGAAAAGGAAATGGATCATGTAAATATATTAGTAATCAGTGTCTTTCTCTTGTCTAACCGCAAGGGACTACAAAGCAAATGTAACAATGGTTTATGGTTACATGAGGGTTGAAATTCTCCGTAGAAAGAGAAAAAGTGACGTGATACGACAAGAGATTATATTTAAGAGTTACTCATCATTAAATCTGTTGATGAAATTGACGAGAAAAGTTTTTAAAAATATTTTTTGACATTTTTTAATGAGGATTTTTTTATAAGATATTCAAGACTTTAAAATATTTGATTTTTATAAATTTTATTATTTTTAATAAAATTTAATTCTCAATCAAAATCTTCTTAAAAATAAAAGTTTAAAAAAATTAAGAAAAATACTCAATAGATGGCGCTTTAAAATTAAAAATAATTAAATTGAAGCAAATTATTTTAAGAGAATTTAAAACCATATTTAAATTAATGAAAAAAGTAAATTTAAAATAAAAAGGCAATAGGGGGCGCTTTATAAATTAAAAAAAAATAAAATTTGAATAAAATTGCCACAAGAGGGCGTTTACAAGGCATTTAAAAATATATTTTAAGAAAATTAATAAACAGAGGGCGCTTTAGAATTAAAAATAAAAAAGCTCTTAAAGAAATTCTCGGCAGAGGGCGCTCCAAAATAAATATTTAATTAAATTTTAATAAAACTCTCAACAGATGGCGCTTTAAAAAATTAAAAAGAATAATTTTCATTGTAAAAATTTTCTTTTTATTGCCAAAAATCAACCTTTGATGACAAATATCTCTCATCAAGTCAAAAAATTTCATTAAATTACTTCCATAGCACAAATTTAGTCTCAATTTATCCTCGAGAACCAACGACGATGTTCATTAACTTTTGCAATCATCTCCGCGGAATGCCATTTCCGCAAATAATTTCCGCTAAAACTCAACTAAAACAGAAATTCAGCAACAAAATTTTCCTCTAAATAATTAGCCAACGGACATTTCATTTCAATTCCAATGACAACTGAAACTGCAAAGCGTACATGAAAATTTTCTAAAGCGCAATAATTCATCAAAATCCAAACGCTCTCGGCAACAACATTGCGGTTCCGATGAGTTCATTAGAAAACGAATGTCGACATCTTTTTGTATTATTTGCTCTCTCGATCGCATCAATGAATCCTTTGAACGTTCGGTTTTTAATGAAACAATGTGGTTTTCTGATAGTTTTTGATGCGGCTTGTCGTTAATTGTTACAAAAAAAAATATTTTTATTTGAAGGAGAAGAAATGAAAGAAATTCCCTCGAGGTTTTACGCAAGAATTTGCTTCGTCTCTTCTTGATTGATGTTGCTCTCTTGTGCGTCAGAAATAATGAAGTTGGGTCGCCTACGGCTCTGCTCATCATTCATCGCAAGTGCTCAAAATTTAGTTTATCAAAAAAAAAAAAAAAGTTTTTGCTCGTTTGGGGAATTTCGCAAGAGCTACAAATATCTTTTAATCCATGTAAATGCGCAACTTTCCAAAGTTTACGATTCTTTTTATTATTACTGCAAAATAAATTTCAAGTCGAGTTGTGTGCGAAAAGTGAATCGATATTCGGTGAAGCTCATGAAAAGGAATAAATTTTAATATTTTTCAAGTCATTTTTCTTCTTTTTTGAGCCGAGCCGAGTACACGTGGAGTTTTGCTTTTATTACAGCCATCAAAAACATAACAAGAGACACTCATGATTTTCCTTCTTCTTCTGCTTTTTCCTTCTTCACAGAGAAATCGCGAAGTTTTTTTCCCGCTCTTTTGTTTCCCACACAAAAGTTTTTGCTACGAATTTCACGCATTTCTTCACACAGAAGCACTTTGCGTTATCTAATGCCGCCTGAAAAATCAGCTAAAAGGTTAAATACAATGATTATGATGGCAAGATAATGACTTGTCTCATTCCCTCTTAAATGAAATGAAAAACGGGATGATTTAAGGAACAAATCCAAAAATAAATTGCGCTTTCAATTCATTACGTTGCTCGGTTGGTTGAGAGAAGTTGAACGAAGTTAAGGTGTTCAAACAGCAAAATAGAACAAATGTTTTAGCAATAATTGAGTTTTATGTTTATGATGGCATTGACGCAGGGACTATGGCAATAAAGTTCGTAATGTTTTAGTTGAAATGGCGTGGAAGAGAAAAGCAAAAAGGGAACGCCGGAGAGAAATGACCGTGTGGGTAATCAAGACACAAGTTGTTTGTTACGATTCACTGGATTGGTTTCGGAAAGTTTATGAAGCGGATTGAGGTCAGCTGTTTTGCGGTGACGATTATGAACAATTTTGGTATGCAGCAGAAAATATTTTTTGCTGAGAAAGGATTTTCTTCTATTTTATATAAGTTTAAATCAAATTGAAAGATTCATTGAATAATTTTAACATAAATTTCATTAAATTTCTATTTTAAAGCGCCCTCTATTGAGAATTCATTCACAAATTGATTAATTTTGCATTTTATAGAGTCCTATTGTAAGAATTTAATTTCAAATTTGTTAAATTTCTTATTGCAAAAGGTTTTCTCATAAAAAATTTTCATATTATTGCTTTAAATTGAATTTCATAAAGCGCCCTCTATCATTAATTTTTCTAAAATATTTTAATTTTGTATTTAATAAAGCGCCCTCTATTGCCTTTTTATCTTGAGTTTGCTTTTTTTCAATAATTTATATATTTTTTAAAATTATCTTAAAATAATTTGCTTCAATTTATTTAATTTTAATTTTAAAGCGCCATCTATTGAGAATTTCTTAAAATTTTATTTGTTTTTAATTCAAAAACGCTCTCTATTGATAATTTTTAATGGATCGTTGTCCATCTGGAGCAAGATTTGACAAAAATTGCTTTGACACAGTTTTTGACACAGTTTTTGACATAGTTTTTCTCTTGATTTAGTTTTCAAAATAAAACTATGTCAAAGAAAAAAAATTTTTTTCAGTTTCAATTTTTTGGCAGTTTTGAGTTATAAAATGATTAAAAATAATAAATTAGAGCCCTCTGACAAATTTCAATCCATTTGGAGCAAGATTTGACAAAAATAGCTTTGACAAAGTTTTTGACACAGTTTTTGACATAGTTTTTCTCTTGATTTAGTTTTTAAAACAAAACTATGTCAAAGAAAAAAATTTTTTTCAGTTTCAATTTTTTGGCAGTTTTGAGTTATAAAATGATTAAAAATGATAAATTAGAGCCCTCTGACAAATTTTTATCCATTTGGAGCAAAATTTGACAAAAATAGCTTTGACACAGTTTTTGACATAGTTTTTGACACAGTTTTGCTCTTGATTTAGTTTTTAAAACAAAACTATGTCAACGAAAAAATTTTTTTTTTCAGTTTCAATTTTTTGGCAGTTTTGAGTTAAAAAATGATTAAAAATGATAAATTAGAGCCCCTCTGACAAATTTTTATCCATTTGGAGCAAGATTTGACAAAAATGGCTTTGACACAGTTTTTGACATAGTTTTTGACACAGTTTTGCTCTTGATTTAGTTTTCAAAACAAAACTATGTCAAAGAAAAAATTTTTTTCAGTTTCAATTTTTTGGCAGTTTTGAGTTGGAAAATGATTAAAAATGATAAATTAGAGCCCTCTGACAAATTTTTATCCATTTGGAGCAAGATTTGACAAAAATTGCTTTGAAACAGAAATTTTTGCGCTTGTATTAGTTTTCAAAACAAAACTATGTCAAAGAAAAAAATTTTTTTTTCAGTTTCAATTTTTTGGCAGTTTTGAGTTGCAAAATGATAAAAAATGATAAATTAGAGCCCTCTGACAAATTTTTATCCATTTGGAACAAGATTTGACAAAAATTGCTTTGACACAGTTTTTGACACAGTTTTTGACATAGTTTTGCTCTTGATTTAGTTTTCAAAACAAAACTATGTCAAAGAAAAATTTTTTTTTTCAGTTTCAATTTTTTGGCAGTTTTGAGTAAAAAATGATTAAAAATGATAAGTTAGAGCCCTCTGACAAATTTTTATCCATTTGGAGCAAAATTTGACAAAAAAAGCTTTGACACAGTTTTTGACACAGTTTTTTTGCTCTTGATTTAGTTTTTAAAACAAAACTATGTCAAAGAAAAAAAATTTTTTCAGTTTCAATTTTTTGGCAGTTTTGAGTTATAAAATGATTAAAAATGATAAATTAGAGCCCTCTGACAAATTTTTATCCATTTGAAGCAAGATTTGACAAAAATGGCTTTGACACAGTTTTTGACACAGTTTTTTTGTTCTTGATTTAGTTTTCAAAACAAAACTATGTCAAAGAAAAAAAGTTTTTTCAGTTTCAATTTTTTATCAGTTTTGAGTTAGAAAATGATTAAAAATGATAAATTAGAGCCCTCTGACAAATTTTTATCCATTTGGAGCAAAATTTGACAAAAAAAGCTTTGACACAGTTTTTTTTGCTCTTGATTTAGTTTTTAAAACAAAACTATGTCAAAGAAAAAAATTTTTTTCAGTTTCAATTTTTTGGCAGTTTTGAGTTATAAAATGATTAAAAATGATAAATTAGAGCCCTCTGACAAATTTTTATCCATTTGGAGCAAAATTTGACAAAAAAAGCTTTGACACAGTTTTTGACACAGTTTTTTTGCTCTTGATTTAGTTTTTAAAACAAAACTATGTCAAAGAAAAAAAATTTTTTCAGTTTCAATTTTTTGGCAGTTTTGAGTTATAAAATGATTAAAAATGATAAATTAGAGCCCTCTGACAAATTTTTATCCATTTGAAGCAAGATTTGACAAAAATGGCTTTGACACAGTTTTTGACACAGTTTTTTTGTTCTTGATTTAGTTTTCAAAACAAAACTATGTCAAAGAAAAAATTTTTTTTCAGTTTCAATTTTTTGGCAGTTTTGAGTTGCAAAATGATAAAAAATGATAAATTAGAGCCCTCTGACAAATTTTTATCCATTTGGAACAAGATTTGACAAAAATTGCTTTGACACAGTTTTTTTTGCTCTTGATTTAGTTTTCAAAACAAAACTATGTCAAAGAAAAAATTTTTTTTCAGTTTCAATTTTTTGGCAGTTTTGAGTTGCAAAATGATAAAAAATGATAAATTAGAGCCCTCTGACAAATTTTTATCCATTTGGAGCAAAATTTGACAAAAAAAGCTTTGACACAGTTTTTTTTGCTCTTGATTTAGTTTTCAAAACAAAACTATGTCAAAGAAAAAATTTTTTTTCAGTTTCAATTTTTTGGCAGTTTTGAGTTGCAAAATGATAAAAAATGATAAATTAGAGCCCTCTGACAAATTTTTATCCATTTGGAACAAGATTTGACAAAAATTGCTTTGACACAGTTTTTGACACAGTTTTTGACATAGTTTTGCTCTTGATTTAGTTTTCAAAACAAAACTATGTCAAAGAAAAATTTTTTTTTTCAGTTTCAATTTTTTTTCAGTTTTGAGTTAAAAAATGATTAAAAATGATAAATTAGAGCCCTATGACAAATTTTTATCCATTTGGAGCAAAATTTGACAAAAAAAGCTTTGACACAGTTTTTGACACAGTTTTTTTGCTCTTGATTTAGTTTTCAAAACAAAACTATGTCAAAGAAAAATTTTTTTTTTCAGTTTCAATTTTTTGGCAGTTTTGAGTTATAAAATGATTAAAAATGATAAATTAGAGCCCTCTGACATATTTTTATCCATTTGGAGCAAAATTTGACAAAAAAAGCTTTGACACAGTTTTTGACACAGTTTTTTTGCTCTTGATTTAGTTTTTAAAACAAAACTATGTCAAAGAAAAAAAATTTTTTCAGTTTCAATTTTTTGGCAGTTTTGAGTTATAAAATGATTAAAAATGATAAATTAGAGCCCTCTGACAAATTTTTATCCATTTGGAGCAAGATTTGACAAAAATTGCTTTGACACAGTTTTTGACACAGTTTTTTTGCTCTTGATTTAGTTTTCAAAACAAAACTATGTCAAAGAAAAAATTTTTTTTCAGTTTCAATTTTTTGGCAGTTTTGAGTTGCAAAATGATTAAAAATGATAAATTAGAGCCCTCTGACAAATTTTTATCCATTTGGAACAAGATTTGACAAAAATTGCTTTGACACAGTTTTTGACACAGTTTTTTTGCTCTTGATTTAGTTTTTAAAACAAAACTATGTCAAAGAAAAATTTTTTTTTTCAGTTTCAATTTTTTGGCAGTTTTGAGTAAAAAATGATTAAAAATGATAAATTAGAGCCCTCTGACAAATTTTTATCCATTTGGAGCAAATTTGACAAAAAAAGCTTTGACACAGTTTTTGACACAGTTTTTTTGCTCTTGATTTAGTTTTTAAAACAAAACTATGTCAAAGAAAAAAAATTTTTTCAGTTTCAATTTTTTGGCAGTTTTGAGTTATAAAATGATTAAAAATGATAAATTAGAGTCATTTGACAAATTTTTATCCATTTGGAGCAAATTTGACAAAAAAGCTTTGACACAGTTTTTGACACAGTTTTTTTGCTCTTGATTTAGTTTTTAAAAAAAAACTATGTCAAAGAAAAAATTTTTTTCAGTTTCAATTTTTTGGCAGTTTTGAGTTATAAAATGATTAAAAATGATAAATTAGAGCCCTCTGACAAATTTTTATCCATTTGGAGCAAAATTTGACAAAAAAAGCTTTGACACAGTTTTTTTGCTCTTGATTTAGTTTTTAAAACAAAACTATGTCAAAGAAAAAAATTTTTTTCAGTTTCAATTTTTTGGCAGTTTTGAGTTATAAAATGATTAAAAATGATAAATTAGAGCCCTCTGACAAATTTTTATCCATTTGGAGCAAAATTTGACAAAAAAAGCTTTGACACAGTTTTTGACACAGTTTTTTTGCTCTTGATTTAGTTTTTAAAACAAAACTATGTCAAAGAAAAAAAATTTTTTCAGTTTCAATTTTTTGGCAGTTTTGAGTTATAAAATGATTAAAAATGATAAATTTAAAGAGTCTTTTTTGATATTTTATTCAAATATGTTTAATTTTCAATTTTTTTTAAAGCGCCATCTATCGTCAGTTTTTTTTTAAATTGCTCAATTTCTTTAAGAAATGAAGCGCCATCTATTAAGAATTTAAATAAAAATTTAAAACAAAAACTCTTTAACTCAAAATGAAGTTAAAATATCTCTTTAATTTAACAACATTTTATTTTTAAATAAAAAACTCACTTGAAAGCCTCCAATAATCTAATTTTCATGTCTCTTTTTCCTCCGAAGCAGAGCATTAAAAAAAAGTAGTCTCGAAGCAAAACTCAATTATCGTTTTTTTTTATACCCGGAAAACTTTTTTCCTTTTGTTTTTTTTTATTGCAATGCAATTCTCGTGTCTATCGATTTCCTCTCGTTTTACCTTTCGAACTTTTACAACTTTTTCGGTAATAAATCTTGATAAGCACCTTACACAAACAACAACAAACAAACGGAAAAAAATAAATTGGGGCCATCCCAAGAGATTTAGTAGCTTCATTAATACCAATTCAATTGTTAAGACCCTTTTTAATGATTTATCAATAAATACAAGGAAAAAAAAAGAAGTATAAAAATAAAACTTGTCCCTATTTTGCTTAACCTTGCATGTGTGTGCGATGATATCCCACACAAGAATCTAAAAGTTTATTTTTTTTCTTATGCCTCTTGCATGACTTTTCCATCACCATCGACGACGATCCAATTAAATACCTCGTCGTCGTCGGTAGTCAATAGAAAGCGACAACTACCCTACTTTTCATGAGGTTCGTCGACAGAGACAAGGGAAAGGCACGAAAGATGCGATAAAATATTTCCCTGATAATGCTTTTTATATAAACCCATTTTTTTCTTCTTCGTTCAACTCGTCGACTGGCTTTTTTCCCATCAAGTAGAGGTATTCTCTCATGGTTATTATGACAATCGTTGTTCAGGCATGTGAGTGCGCGCCCGACACGTTTTTTGTTTAAACAACAACGACGACGACGACGACGAAGATGAAGTTGGAGATGATGGAGGAATGCGAAAGAAGAAAGGAAAGTAAAAGGTCATTATCATGTAGTCTATCGATAAATTCTTAAAAGGGTATCGTTCAATTTCAACTTATCATCCCTCGAAGTCATCTTTCGCTTTTACGAATTCGTTTCGTTTCATTATTTTTATTGCTTTTCACCGTCCTCGTGTGCACTATTTTATTTGTTTCTCGCGTTAAAAGTCCCACATAGCGACGGTACATTGTGTAAAGTTCATAAAATGTTGGGTTGGAAAGTATTTGATGAGTGAATTATTAGAGTGCATTTTAATTTTTTTTTTAAACAATTTTATTTAAATTTTAAAAATAATAATAAAAAATATTTTAATATTAAATTAAAATTAAATTATTTTTTTTTATTTTTTTAAATTAATTTAAAATAAATTTAATTATTTATTAATTAATTATTTTAATTATTATTTGGATATAATTTTATTCAAAACATTCAAAATTTATCTAAAAAAATTAAAAAAAATAAAAATTTAAAAAAATATTTTTCTTTTACTCAAAATTAAATTTTAAATCTTTAAAATTAATTTTAATAAATAAATTTTTAAATTTAATTTTTTTTATTAATTTTTTTAAATTTTATTTTTTTAAATAATTAATTTTTTTTATTTTTTTTTAATTTAATTTTAATTTTTTTTTTATTTATTTTTAAATAAAATAAAAAAAATATTATTTAAAAATTTATTTAATTGTTTGAAAATTAAAAAAAAATAAATAATAATTAATTAATAAATTCATAAAAATTTTAATTAATTTTTGTATTATTTTTTTATTTATTAAATATTTATTATTAATTAATTTAATTGTTAAAAAAAATCGTAAATTTTCATTTTTTTTTTTGAATTCAAATATTTATTTTCAAGATATTATTTTTAAAGTAAAATTTCTAAAATTAAAAAAAAAAAATTAAGTAATTTTTTTTTTATATAAAAAATAAAAATTATAAAAAAAAATTACAAAAAATAATTATAAGAAAAAAATTTTATTTAATAAGAATGAAAATTTACGATTTATTTTTATAATTAAATTAATTAATAATAAATATTTAATAAATAAAAAAATTACAAAAATAAATAATTAATAAAGTAATAAATAAATAAAACATAACAAAAATAATTGAATTTTAAATAATTTATTAATAAATAAATTTAATTTATAAAAATAAATAATTAAAAAAATATAATTAAAATTATAAAATCAATCATTAAATAATTTTCTTTCAATAATTTATTTTATTAAGAATGAAAAATATTATTTAAATTTATTTATTTTTTTCTTTTAATTTTTATTTATTTTTAATTAATATTAAATTATTTTTATTTCTTTTTCATTTTCTTCTTGAATTTTTGAATTTCTTGTATTATTTTAATTTTTTTGAAGAAATTTTTTGAATTATTTTCTTTCATTTTTTTTTAATTTTTCGAATATTTTTCTCATATTTCAATTATTTTCTTAACTTTTTTTACATTTCATAGAAAAAAGACTTCAAACCCATCAAAACCCTCATCCCAACAAAAATCCCTTGATGCTCTTCTTCACAAAAACGTCATAAAAGTAGTTTTTGTTTTGATGGAAATGCCTGCCAGCCAGGTGAAGGCTCGCTTTAACTGTTTTTTTTTGTGTTGTAAAAAGTTTTATTTTTGCACAAAAACGATGGAACGGATGGAATGAAAGAAAAAACGACAGCAGAAAAAAAATTTTCTATTAGAAATGACATGCAACATTTAGCGAATGAAATGAGTGAATGGCAAAAAAAGAAGTGTGAAGAAGACCCGTTTTTGTCAACGTCTTGTCAGTGTTGGAGTTGTACAAATGGATAGACATTTGGCACGCACGCACCCGTCGCGGCGAGGGAATTGCAAGGAGCAGAAAAAAAAATATGTTGAGGGAAAAAGTAACATGATAGAATGAATGGAAAAGAAAGGAAAAAAAAAACACGACAACGACGTTATATCTAATTTCTAACTGATTCAATGACGTTATAGTGACGGGGAAAAATACAAGCACATACACACCGAGAAATTATCATCATCGCAATATTCATGACAGGAAAAACTTTTTTTTTTTTTTTTTTTTTTTTTTTGAGACGTTTTTTACGGGGGAAATTGTTGAATGTTGCTCCGTTTGTTCGGAAATTGTCATTTTATTTAATCTTTTTTTCTAAAAAAATTTAAATTTTTTAAATTTAAAAAAAAAAATAATTTTTTTAAAATTTTGTCAAAAGATCAAAAAAAAATTAAAAAAATTAATTTTTAAATAAAAAATAAATTTTTAAATAAATTAAAAATTATTATATTTAAATTTTAAAAATTTTTGCACAGAAAAAATTAATTATTTTTTTTTTCTTAAAAATTTTGAATTTTTTTTTTATTTTTTTTAAATTTTTTTTTATTTTATTTTTATTTATTAATTAAATAAATTTTTATATTTAATTATTATTATTATTTTTTTTTTAAAAATTAAGAAAACTTTGTAAAATATCAATTTATAAAAATTTTAATTAATTTTCGAACAAATAATAATTTATTTTAATTTTTTATTTTATTTTATTATTATTTTTTTTATTTATTTATCAAATTTTTTTTTCAAATCTTCAACTTAAATTACCTTTTAAAAATTAAATTAAATTAAAATTAAATTTTAAATTAAATTTTTTTTATAATAAATCTAAACTCATCTTGTCACAAAATCCCTCTTTAAATCAACCATCTGTCCCCATTTTCACTGAAAAAATTAATTAATTCATCGCAAAAACAACTCAAACTTCTTAAATTTCATTAACAAAAAAGCACTCAACACATTTCCCATGCATTGCCTCTTCGTCATGTCATCCAAGGGAGTCCCAACATTTCATTTTTTTTGTAAACTTTTTTTTTTTTTTGCAAAACATTAAAAAGTATCCTGTTCACTTTCCGATTAGGTAACATGAAAAGGGACTGTCGCAAAATTTATACATTTTTTTCTGTTGCTGTTGCTCCCATCCCGATGTTTTCATAAAATAAAATAATGAACTGATGTTGCTTCGTTGTTCCGTTTTTTTTTGTCGTTTTTTTTTTTGTATGAATATTAAAATAAAATGGGACTTTATTTTTGGGGCAATCCCTCATGACGACGTACGGCGAAGGAGAAGCCTAATAAGCGAAAAATGCAGAAAAAAGGAATGATTTGGACTGAAAATGTCGTGAGATGACATTGAAAATGAGATGTTTTTCCGCAATTTTTTACGGTTTTATGAGCACGGTTTAAATTAATTTTCCATTTGTTGAATTTTGAGAAAAAATTAAATTAATTTTTAAAAGAAAAAAAAATATTAATAATAAAAATTTTAATTATTAAATATTTTATTATTTTTTTTAATTAAAATTTAAATTTTGTAAATTTAAATAAAAAATTAAATTTTAATTTAATAAAAATAAAATTAAAAAAAAAAGAAAAAATATAAAAAAATTAAAAAGTTAAAAAAAAATAATTTAATTTTAATAAAATAAAAAATATTAATTAAAAATAAAAATTAAAAAATAAAAATTTAAAAATATTAATAAAAAAATTAAATAAATAAAAGAAAAAAATAAAATAAATAATTAATTATTTTAATTTAATTAAAAAAAAATAATTTATTTTAAGTTGGAAAATTAATTTTTAATTAATTTTTTTTCTAATTTATTTTTTTTTTATTTAATTAAAATTTTATTTTATTTATTTTTTTTTTTTCAATTTAAAAAAAATATTAAAAAATAAAGAAAATGAACAAAACAAAAAAATAGAAAGTCAAATAAAAAATCTCAAATCAAACAAAAAATGGACAAAAAAATCTTTCATCATGACTTGACTTGAGAGTTTGTAATTTATGGCATTTTTTTGTTGTCCTCACATAAAAAGAAGATTCAAACGCGCACATTTTTCTGCCATAAAAACCTAATTTTAACAGATGAAAAAAATGTAAATTAAAAAAGGACAAAAAAAAATCGTAAAAAGTGACAAATTTCCATCAAAAAAAATTAAAACTTTACAGAAAAACTTGAAATTTCGCACCAAACCTTGCCCTTTTCTTGTCTTGACACGGCAAAAATTTTATTTATACCTGCAAACGAATTGCTGCTCAGCTGGATACACTCGTTAAAATAAACATGTCGTTTTAACTAGGCACACGGAGAAATACATTATAATGGCTCTTATTGTAATCTAAACACAAGAGGAAGCAAAAATTTTATTGCTATATATATTTATATTTATTTATTAAGTTTACAGCTACAGAGCAAAAATACAATTTCGAGACATTGAACATGGTACAATAGGTTGTTTTATTTATTTTAGAAACGATACAATTAGAACGAAACACATTTTATGGACACATAACGAACATATTGAGTGCGAGAATAGTTATATGGTGCGAATGGAGTGGATTGAATCGATTTTTCATTGCATGATTTATTATTATACCTAAAGAAATATTTTATTATTGTATAATAATAACAATGAACGGAGAAACTGAGAGAAAACATGAGAAAAATGTGCCAGACGGGGTTTTTAGGGAGGAAAATTTATTATTTGAAATATTAGATGAAAGCGGATTTGGTTAAAATTTGAAAGGAGTAAGTAAGAATTTTCTTTTATTTCGGTAAAATTCAGTTTTTGTGTATTTGACAGGAGAATTTTGACGTTTAAATGACATTAGAAGAAAAAAGTTCTTTAAAAAGTTGAAAGATAAGAAATTTTTCTTTAATTTGGCGAAATTTTAAGATAAATTCGTTAAAAAATTTGAAACTAGGTTGAGGACTTTTTATTTGTATGTTTAATTTTGACATTGACAGCTGTCAAAATTTTGACATTTGTTAGAAAAGTGTGCAAATATGTAAAATTTATCAAAATTTTATTTTGAAAGATCATTATAATTAAATTCTTTCAAAAAATTTTAGATGAAAAGTCAGAAAATTACTTTTTTGAATAATTTTGACATTGACAGCTGTCAAATTTTTAGAGTTTCTCAAAAAATCTCGTAAATTAGATTTTTTTTTTATTAAAATTAGCAAACGTTGAAATTTTTAAAGGATTTTTTGAATACTTTTATAAAAATTAAAAAATAACAAATTTGACATTGACAGCTGTCAATATTTTGACATTTCTATAAAAAAGTATTTGGATGTGCAAATCAATTGAAATTTTATTTTAAAGACGAAAAAAATAATTTTTTGATCATAATATGATAAAAATGTCAAAAATTACTCTTTGGAAAATTTTTGATATTGACAGCTGTCAAAATTTTGACATTTATTCTTAAAAAAAATTCGAAAACGGAAATTTTATAAAAACTTTCGATAATTTGATTATTATTAATAGTAATTCAAATTGTTTAAAATTTTTTGGAAAATTAAAAAAAAAATTTTTTTTAGAGAAAATTGGATTTTGACAGCTGTCAAAATTCTATAAAATTTCAATTTTTGATTTTTAATTCTATTTTTTATTAAAAAAATTCACTTTCAATAAAAAAAAAATAAAATCCTTCAATCGATCTTTTAAGAACTAAAGATTGTCAGTTACCCATCAGATATCAGTTTAAGAAGCTGTCAAACTCGACATTTTCTTCAATTTTATCATCAATTCTTGTCTTTCTCTCTTTTACTTCGACATTCGACTTTTATCAAAGCTTTTAAATCAAAAACAAGAAAAAATAGAAAAATTAGAACAAAAAAAAAACGGACAGACTTGTCAAAAAAAAATTCCATTGAAACCCATATAAAATACGGAGAAAACGATTATTTTTTTAGTGCTTGATAAAATAACAATCACACTAATAAATCTTCAGTGTAAACAGCAAAAAATATTTTTTTTCAACAAAATTTTTTTTTTCACATAATTCTTCATTTTTTTTAAAGTATTAATGAATTGTTTGTTATATCTCATATTTATTTTTTTTTTATTTCATTTTTCGTCGTTGTTTGTGTAAACTTTGGAGCTATTGAAAAACGAAAAGCAGAAATGAAATATTTTCGAGTTCTGGCAGACAGAAACACATGAAAAAGAACAAAAGAAGCTTAATGGCTGTTTTATTGGGGGACAATTTTCATGTTTTTGTGCCCGTCACTATTAGTGCTTCATTAGCAAAGGAGCAGCAAAGGCAGATAATCTGCAGATTACATGCTGAGATTGTCCATTTGCGAAAAAAATTTTGCACAGTTGGGATTTGCAGTTCTCCGGTAATTTCATTGCTTTTTATTTATTCATGCAGGAAGGAAACGAAACTTTTTTGTTAGAATTATTTTTTTTTTGCATATGAAAAATTCTAAATAATTCATGAACAAAAAATTTTTTGCTCCGGATAAAAGTTTCAATGCATTTCCAAACCCAAATGCATCAAAAATTTCACAAACCGACCTACTTCAAAATTCTCGCACATGCTCTTGATAATGAAATTGCCGTGTACGAAGCAAAGTACGACGTTCTCTTAATGATAATGGGAGTCGTCTCGAAAGCGATACACTCAATTACTTATTATTAGTACACAACTTAATGTTACTTCCACATTATCATCTCTCTGTGCATTTGTGTGTGCGAAATGCGAAACAAGTGGCTCATAATATAAAAATTAACACTTGTGACAGTTAGCAGCAGATGTTTTGTCGCATACCTACTTGAGTCAGTTACAATTTTTTTTATTTTTTGTCTTTATCATTATTTTTAGTAGAGGCACTCTGAGATAGAGCGACGATGATAAATATGACAAAAGAAAATAAAAAAAAAATATTTGAGATTTGAGGAGTTTTCGTTGAATGAAGGATTTGAGCGCTTTTATAATTTATACTTATTTCTATAATTTTTATAAATTTATTTTTTAATTTTTTATTTATTTATTTAATTTTTTTTTTATTTTTTGTAAAAATTAAATTTTTTAATTAATTATTTTTTTAAATTTTTTTTATTTATTTTTTAAAATTAATTATTTTCATTTATTTTTTTTATTTTTTTTTATTATTTTTAATAATTAAAGAGAAAAAAATAAAAAAAAAATTAAAATAATTTTTTTTAAAAAAAATTATATTAAAGTATGCAATGAACTTTACATAACAAATTTTCAATTTTCATGCCTTTTCGAATTTTTTTTTCACAATTTCTTGTTCCAAAAAGCATCTAAGAACTAAAACAGACAAATTACATAGAATCATACAAAAATTCATAAATCAAAATTTTGAGTTATTTCGTTACAAAATTTGTATAAATTTTAAAAAATTTTAAAAACATTTTTTTATGATTTTTTTTTTATTTTATTAAAAAAGGATTAAAAAATTTATTTTAATTTAAGAATTTTATTAATTTATTATTTTTTTATTTATTTAAAAAAATTGAATTTAAAAAAAATAAATTGAATTTTTTAATTAAAATTTTTATTTTAAAGTATGCAATGAACATTACATTAGAAATTTTGAATTTTCACGACTTTTCGAAAATCTTTTTCACAATTTCTTATTATAAAAACCTTTTAAGAGCTAAATAGCTTTTAATTAAATAATTTCTATAATTTTATTTTAATTTTTTAATAATTTTTTATTTATATGTTTATATTGAAGTATGCAATGAACATTACATCAGAAATTTTCTATTTTAATGACTTTTTAAGATTTTTTTTCTAAATTTTTTGTTACATAAACCTTCTTAAAGCTAAAACGAACGAATTTAATCTAACTGTTCAGGAATTCTTAAATCAAAATTTTGAGTTAAAGCGTTACAAAACTTGTATGGCTTCAAAAATTCAATTCAAATACGACTTAAAGAGCAACTTATTCACAAAAACCCTCGAAATGTGTTACGAAAAAAATAAGAAGCAAAAAAAAAAAGTAAATAAAATGTGTAACTAATGTCTTCATTTGCATTTACAATGGTTTGCCAACGAAAGAGAGTCCCATTGCCTCTGCATCATCAGAACAAAGCGAGACAAGAACGAGAACAGTAAAGAAGAGTTTTTTTCTGTGTTTGTTTTAGTGCTGTTGTGATAATTCTTTTTTTTTTTGTTCAACAATAAATTCCATGCTGAAATACAAAAATAAAATGATAAGCTGAAAATTGTGAGATTTGCCTTCATTTGCATGATCTGACTAAAATGAATTATTGTACATTATTCACAATCTCTCCGCGCGCTCTCAACGGCTTCAATGTGCACGACGAAAGGAGATTCATTCGTGCTTTATTCTCCGCTCTTTTTCCCGATGATATTATGATGAAAAAGTACACAACTATAACACAATAACAAGTAATTTGTTAACATAATGTCTGCTGGTGTATTATCGCAGAGTTTCATCATTTTATCAACTTTGCTCATAAATAAGCATTCATGAGTTTTTTATGATTCTCATACCAAATGAAGTTTTCGAGAGAAAAATATATGTGAAGAATTTTTGCGAGAAAAGTCATTTATTTTAACATTAAGAACAAATTAGATTTCTATTTAAAATTTTTATTGAATTAGCGAAGAGGCGATTTTCAAATTTTTAACTTTTTTAATTTTTTTTAGAGTTTTAGTTCTTAATTTTTATTAATTTTTAATAAATTAATTTAATTAATTTTTTATTTTTTAATTAAATTAATTTTTTTTCAAATTAATTAAATTTTTAATTAATTAATTAATTTAATTTGAATAAATAAATTTAATTTTATCAAATCAATCATTTTATTATTTTGTAAAATTTTTAAAAGAAATCTACTTTAATTTAAATTTTTTTTTTAAAAAAAAATAAAATTTAATTTTTTTTTTTTTCATAAAGGAGATGTAAAATAAAATTAAGAAAAATATTTAAAAAAAATAATTTAAATTATAATTTATTATTTTTTTGTTTATTTTTTAATAAAATAATAAAAAAATTAAATAAATAAAAATAAAATTCAATTAATTAATTAATTTAAAAAAATTTAAATAAATTTAAAAATAAATTAATTAATTAAATTTTATTTTTTTTAAATTAATTTTTTATAAATTATTTTTTTTTCATAAAATGTTTATATTAATTTCAATTTAATTTTTTTTTAAATTAAATTTTATTTTTTTTCTGTCCAAAATTCCTTTTTAAATATTATTTATCAAATAAACTCACTTTTTTAATAATAATATTTAAAATTTTTCACAAAATTGAACATTCCATAATAAAATCCGAGTTTATAAAGTGTTCATAACGTGCAATTAATCATTTTTCAACAAACAAAATTCCCTGTATTTAAGTGCAATTATTTTGTTAAATATACATTACGTTTAAATATCATCGCTTCGTATCGCTTTAAATTATTTTAAAATTAAATCCCTCTTTTTAAATATAAATTTTTCTCGTTTTTTCGGAAATTTGTCACTCATTCATTCATCACGGGCGGTATTAAAATGTCACACAAAGCTTCCATTCATATTATTTCAAACAGGGGAAAACCCAATCGCAATAATTAAAATAAAACATATACAACAAATATGTTTAAGTTTCACATTAAGATAAACTTTGTGATATTTATTTTTGCATATTTTCTTTAAATGCCACACTCGGAACCTCGAATCATGATAAATTTGAGCTATTGTTTACTTTTCTATTCTGTGAAAATGTTCCGAATAAATATTCAGTCGGAAAATGAAAAGTAAATTCTGGAATTAGAAAACTTTGTTAGAACGATGTTTAAGTTTATCTCCCTTTTATTTTATTTTATTATATTTTATTTATAAACCAACATTCTTTGTTTGGCGGTCTCTGAATGAAAAGGAAACTGTTACAACATTTATCATTATATTTATTATGATGATGAACACGGCAAAAGTTCATAACGTAACATTATTCAGACCAAATGGAAACGTCTGGTCCTTTGTTATTTATTCATTATGAAGTTTTTCAAAACTTTTTTATTAAGTCTCTTTTTATACCTTTTTTATAATAATTATTTATTTTTTGTATAATTTTATGCAACCTTTTTAATGAAGAGCAAAAGTTGTGTATTTTATAAAAAAATAATAATTAGGTATTATAAAATTTCAAAAAAGTTTTTTTTTATTTATTTTAATAAAATGATCGTCAAAACTCTCAGTTTTAAAATGCAACAAAGTTTTAATAAATATATAAGTGTAACTTGTTCAACATTGTTTTAAATATTAAATCCCAGTTCAACATTTTTTTTATAGTAAAACAAATAATAATGATAATCTTCAGGTATTTATTGATTTTTTGTGATATTTATCCGCAATGAATATATTTTAATTATTTGCGGTGTGTTAATTTTTTATTGTAATTGTTTCAAAATATTTTTTTTATTTAAAATTAAAAATAAATATTTTTATTTAATTTTTAAAAATAAATTTAATTAAATTAATTATTTTTAATAATTCATAATTTTTTAATTAATTACAAAAAATAATAATTTATCAAATTTATTTTTTTTAATTTAATATTTTAAAACTAAATTAAACTTGAAAATTGAAAGTCAATTTAAAAAAAAAATAAATTCTCATGAAATTTCAGTTCAAAATACGAAAATAAAAAAAATTAAATAATTAAAAAAAAAATGACAAATTAAATATAAATTTTATAATAAATTTAATTTATTAATTAAAATAATTTATTTAAATTTATTCAATAATTAAATAATTCATAATAAATTATAAATTAATTAAATTTTTCATTTAAATTAATAAATTAATTTTTTTTTAATTAAATTTAAATTTTTTTTAAAAAATTAATTTTTTTAAATTTTTGCTTCAAATTGAAAATTGAATTAAAATTAAAAATTAAGTAAATTAATTTGAGCTTGACAAATTTAAAAATATTTTTTTTTATTTTTAAATTTTCATTTATGAAATTTCAGCTAAAAATACGAAAAAAATTCAATAATTAAAAAAATGGGCAAAAAATTAAATAAATGTTATAAATAAATTTAATTTATTTATTTATTTAAATACTTTAATAACATTTTATTCAATTTATTGAATAATTTATAAAAAATTTATTATTGAATCATTTTTATATTTATTTAAATTTAATAAATAAATTAATAATAAATAATACTTTTTTAATTTAAAAAATAAAATTATTTTTTAAAAAATTTAAATAATTTTTGTAAAAATTTAGAAATAAATTTTTTAAAAATTAATTTAAAAAAAAAAATTTTAAATAAAATAAAAATTAATTTTGAAAGAATTAATTCAATTTTAATTTTAAATTAAAAAATTGTAAGAATCAATTTTTATAAATTTCAGCTCAAAATCCAAAAATCAATTCCGAAGATGTAATTTTTATTACGGTAAAAGCCTCCGCATATCTTCAAACAACCCATCGAAAGGTATAAATTTATGCATATTTTTTATATTTATGTATAACGCATACTTTTATATTTTATGATAATAAAAAAAAACTCTACCTACCTTGAAAATATAAAACACTGAATTTATATGTTTTTATTGATTTTGATATTTTTTCTGTACCTTTTTTTATTATTATTTATTTATATTTATTTTTTTATCAATATTTTATTATTATTATTTATTTTAAGAAATCTGCCTTTATTTTTTATATTTTTTTTTAATAAATTATTTTTTTTTAAATAAATCACTTTTTTTTGCGTTTCTAACAACCTTTTAAAATTTTCTCTCCTTTTTTAATTGATTTGTTATTTTAGGAACTCTTTTTTCCA